>NC_137892.1:96717254-97123970 GCF_963455335.1 Martes martes | reverse complement strand
GAACAGATTTTTCATATTCTGGCACCCAAACTATATCTCCTGTTTTTCCCAAACCAAAGAGACAGCTTCACAGTTTTGATATATCAGATGGAATGCTACCCAGAAAATGCAAAATCTTATGAGCACATAAGCACAGGGAGTTTGGCAATAATATATGACAAGGCAAAGTTAAAAAAAGAAAAACAGTCCACCACACACTTACTATTTGCCTAAAACCAGTTTTCTATATCCTTTAGTACAGAATCAATACAGAGTTATATGAAAACTCTAGCAGCAAATATCATACTGAGTTTCAAGTAAATCCAGTATCATGAGATCTGGGCTGATAATGTGAGACTCGTTATTTTTTTTCCTGGAGAAAAAAAAATGAAGAGTTCTCAAAATCTCCATCCATCAGACGAATTTAGAATTGATCTTTGCCTTCTTTCTTCCTACCACATTTATTCCATTTAGAAATATGTGAATGATAAAATTCGTGTTAATAACTTCAAGCTGAAAGCAACTAACTTGTGACTAAGACTTAAGTTATAACCACTGGAGCTTAAGACATTTAGATAAATCCCAATCTATAGTGTGAAAATGCACTTATTCATTTCTTCTACAGATAAAGCACAGAAATGAGTATAGTGGCTTTCCCTGCACTTTTACTGTCTAGAATCTTACTGTCTTAATACATCCAGATTTTTCGTGGTCACTCACATCAGGCTTTGGCATAGACTTAAAGTTAAACACAGTCCCTGAGCAATAGTTATAACCCAAGCCCTTCCTCCAGCCTGATTCCAACACATTAGTTGGTTAGGCTACTTCTATGGAGACCTACTGATCTAGGTTTATAGAGACAGATATATAATTACAAAAGGGGCGCCTGGGTGGCTCAGTCAATTAAGCATCTGCCTTCAGCTCAGGTCATGATCCAAGGGTCCTGGGCTTGAGTCCCAACAACAGGTTCTATGCTCAGCCTGAAGCCTGCTTCTCCCTCTCCATCTGCTTGCCTCTCCCTCTGCTTGTGCTTGCTCTTGCTCTCTCTCTCTCTCTCTGACAAATAAATAAAACCTTTAATAAATAATTACAACAAAGTGTTAAAAGTTCAAGGACATTGTAACCAAAGCCAATAGCATCTCCCATCCCAGCCCACTAAGGAACTCCTGGCATGTCCCTGCCACTCCAATCCTATTATGCAGAAACAAGTTGAAAGTGAGGGTGAGGAACTAAGGAATGTGACAGGGAACTAGAGCATGGAAGCATCTGTGGAGCCATCAGAGATCAAGAATGAAAAGAATGGGAAAGTGGCTAGTTTAAAAAGTGGTTCTGTGAATTGTCAATTGGATCTCCCTCCATATTCTTTGAGAGACCTAAGTAAAGTTTCAAATTCGTTTTAATTGCCTCTGATTTATCAATTCTTTGAACGTGACAGCATATTGACATGGGGCAACCTGGAGCCTTTGGATTCACTCAGGTTACAAGAGCAATGCATATGGAAGGCGTAGGTTGTTGTGAGGAGAAACGGTTGAGAGGAAAAGTCCAGAGGTGTACATCAGGCTTGCAGCATGAGCCGTAGCAGAGGCAAAGAATATAAAGATAGAACTCAGCTTCATGGTTCATGGCTCAAGGCAGACACAGAGAAAGAGACAGCAAAATAACAAGTTTCTAAAAACCCAGCAACGATCGGATATTGTTCTTTTAATCTCTCCTTCCCTTTGCAAAGCACGGATGTGAGTGTATGTGTTCTAAGGATGCTCCAGGCTTACCAAGAAGCAAAGCCACTTAGAGAGTTGGAAAGCGGTGCTGCTAAATGTAGGTGAGACTAACCTCTGTATATCTGACTGCCCTGATGCTTTAACTAAAACATTTGTAAGCCTGACAGGATACAGGAAGATTTTATTTTTCCTTTGGAGAAATAACCACTCTATGTAAAATACCAAAGTCTTTTCTTGGTCTCACTGGTGAAGTAAGAAGAAGCTCAAGTTCTGTCTCTAGAGGAGGCTAAAACTGCTAAAATAGGATCCCGGGCATCTGTCCCAGCTGCATTTTATGGCACTAGGAAACTAAAAAAATTCTCTTCCTCCTCTCCTTAGCTCGTTTCACCCACCCTGAGCCTTTCTGAAAGCCAGCCCTTTCTACTTTTGTCCAATAACATTTCTTTATGCTCAGCTGACAAATTCAGACCATTTTTTCCCTTCTTGGGATTTTTTGCTGCAGGTTCCCTATAGTTTCAAAATTACATTCTTCTAACCCACATTTATCTTTCATTTTCTTAAGACAACATTTATTCACACTTTAATCCACACACATTTAGCCAAACCAAAAACTTTGCCTCTCTCTTTTATTGTACTTTTTCAGTAGTAATGGAGATTTAACCTGCTAAGTATCTCAGATTCATCCCTGGCTACCGCTGCCTTGGTTTAAGCCTTCACCACCTCCAGTCTGCAGAGCTGCCACGCATTACTGAGCGTCGTGTCACTGCCCAGATTAAAATCCTGTACCGCTCCTCCCCCATCCTACAGGATAAAATCTCAGCTCTTAAACACAGCAGCAGACAAGGTGGTTGGGCCTGGTCGCTATTGATTGTCCCTGAATCTTCTCCCTCTTCCGCACATAGTCTTCCTGTGAGTCAGTAATGCTGAGCCTCTGGAAATTTTCCAGATGCACCAGACTCCTTCCTAGGCGCCCATATGCTGTTGCACGGGTTCTTCCCACCGCCCTAGATGCCCGACTTCAACTGTCTGCCTTCAGATCCCAGTTTGAAACTGCTCCCAATTACCCAGGTAGACAGAGAAGTTTTCCCCTTGAACTTCTCTCACCCCTGCCTACTCTTCTGCTATAGCACTTGTCACCCAGCTTTGTCATGATGTGGTTGTGAACCCGAGTACTTAGTACACTCTGACCTCCTTCACGGCACAAACAGCCTGGTGGTGGCATATTTGTAGAATGAGTAAATAAATGAAGATGAAAAGGGATCACTTAGAACATGGTTAGGCAGTGGGATCACAGGCCCAAAGCCTCAGTTTGCAGTCCCCAGAGATGATCAGTGACATGTCAGAGCAATGGCTTAAGGTTGCCCTGTGCCTTTCAGCAACAAAATCTAGGCAGACAGTCTCTGACATGAAGTTCTGTTTGCCTCTTTTTCAAGTCTGCTAGATCATTTTTATAGACTCCTTTTCCTTGCTCATATTTTCAGGGCACTTTTATGTGTGTGCCTGTATGTGTATGTATAAAAAGGTGCTTTTATTGTAGTACATGGACAGGACCCATGGGCAGAAAGAGCTGCACTGGGATAGTGAGAAGTAGCTAATTATATACTTTTTAGTTAGTGGGGGCTAGGGATAACTTAAGTCTCTGAGGAATATGTGCATGTCAAAAGGAAGGAGGACTAGCTATTGTTAGGATAAGTTTGCTTTAGTCTTTAATGAAACATCAACAGTAAGGCAACCAAGACTTTAAAAGCTAGTAATAAAAACTGCATTTGATCTCTTGTATTTGATCTCAGGATGGAAGCTCTCAGTCGCTGGGATTGGATAGTCTTTCAGGTTAAACCACTCCCAGGATTCCCTTTCACTTTGTTTTTGGCTTCTGTTGATTCTTTACTTTCTTGCCATCTCAGCAACTATTTAACATGATGGTTGTTTATGTATTATTAGAAGCATATTATTTAGGGCTGCCTGGGTGGCTCAGTCAGTTAAGTGACCAACTCTTGATTTCAGTGCAGGGTCATAAGATTGAGCCCCGTGTTGGGCTCCTCATAAGATTGAGGGTCATAAGATCGAGCTCCCTCACTCAGCAGGGAGTCAGCTTGAGATTCTCTCTCTCTCCCTCTGCCCCTCCCTCTTGTGTGCACACTCTCTCTCTTTTTCTCAAATAAATGAATCTTGAAAAGAAAAAAGCATATTTAGTTTTTGTAGTCATTTCATTTGGAGAATCCTTAGAATATCTAAACAAGCTTGCCTTCCAGTTATCCCTGTAACAGACCCAGAATTTCCTGAGCATGGGATGGACACATGATACAGGCTGAGGCAATCTTAGTCTCCCAATTTCTCCAGCCCCAGGCTTGGTTCAGGCAGAGCATGTGCCCCAAGCAGAGACAGTCAGAGACCTTCCCCCAATTCTTCTAACCAGAGCCAATAGGGGAGGAGGATTGTTTTCCTCTCCTTGGTTTTGTGCTGTGAGGATATGGGAAACCAGAATTTTTAGCACTCATTTATCCCCCTGCCATGGGGCAAAAGCCTGTTTGCTGTGGGAGAAGTTAAAGGCAAGCAGAGATCACCAAAATTAGAGATGGGTGAGAAAGGGGGAATAGAGGGGCCCCTGGGTGGCTCAGTTGTTAAGTGGCTGCCTTTGGCTCTGGTCAGGATCCCAGGGTCCTGGGATCGAGCCCTGCATCAGGCTCCCTGCTCTGCGGGAAGCCTAGTTTTCCTTCTTCCACTCCCTCTGCTTGTGTTTCCTCTCTCAGTGTCTCTCTCTGTCAAATAAATAAATAAAATCTAAAAAAAAAAAGAAAGAAAGAAAGAAAAAGAGTGATAGAGAAAAAAGAGATACTTTTGAAGTATCTGGTTTCTAGTTCTAATTGCTGAGACACTGGGAGCTGCATGAGTTGCTATATCCCTTCCTTTGATTCTATCACAAATCCCAATATCCTCCTAGTAAATTCCTTTGTATGCTTAATTTAGTATCAGTCAGATTTCTAGTACTTTAAGCCTATTCCTCCTAATAAACTATCTTTTTTTTTTGTTTTGAATATATGTGATATTGTAAACACTCAGTTTTCACTGATATCCAGAATCTCTGTTGTTGTTATTTTGTTTTGCCTTGTTTTTTCCTGAAGACCACTGTCTCTTTCAAATGAAATTCTGCCTGGCCACAGTGCCATAGCCTTACAGCTTGGGAATGTGGTCTCCTTTGGCATGGCTGAAGATGACATGGTAGTTATTGATTCATCCTGGTCTAAACCAGCACAGTGCTTTTTTTTTTTTTTTTCCGATTTTTTTTTTCGATTTTTTTTTAAAGATTCCATTTATTTATTTGACAGAGAGAGATCACAAGTAGGCAGAGAGGCAGGCAGAGAGAGAGAGAGGAAGCAGGCCTCCCGCTGAGCAGAGAGCCCGATGCGGGGCTCGATCCCAGGACCCCGGGATCATGACCCGAGCCGAAGGCAGAGGCCCTAACCCACTGAGCCACCCAGGCGCCCCTAGATTTTATTTTTAATTCAACTCTATACCCAGCTTGGGGCTCAAACTTAAAACCCCAAGATCAAGAGTCACATGGTCTATCAACTGAGCCAGCCACGTGCCCAGAACCCAGTCAGGGTCTAGTCAGAGACCACACAATAATTAAATAGAAAAAATGTATTTTTTAAGATTTTATTTATTTATTAGAGAGAGAAAGAGAGAGCACAAGCAGGGAGGGGTGGAATGGGCAGAGGGAGAGGGAGAAGCAGACTCCCTGCTGAGCAGGGAGCCCGATATGGGACTCAATCCTGGGACTTGATCCTGGGACCCTGGGATCATAATCTGAGCCCAATGCAGACATTTAACCAGCTGAGCCACCCAGGTACCCTAAATAGAAACATTTTAATAAAAAGAATTATTGACTTGTAGTAACAAGGACTACTAAGAGATTAAGAGAACTTTAAAAATACAACTGTAACAGGTACAAGGTTTAAAGACGAATGCAAGACCTGAAACCATGAAACTCCTATAAGAAAACATAGGGGAAAAGCTCCTTGACTTTGGTATTGCAGTGATTTTTTTGGAGTAGGCCCATAGGCGAAGGCCACGAAAACAAAAATAAATAAGCAGAACTAATCAAATTTAAAGCTTCTTCACAGCAAAAGATACCATTAACAAAATAAACTGTCTCAAAGAGACACATGCACCCCCATACTCATTGCAGCATTATTTACAATAGACAATACATGGAAACAGGCTAAGTGTCCATTGATGGATGAATGGATGGATGAAGAAAATGTGGTATCTATATACAATGAAATATTATTCAACAACAAAAAAAAATGAATGAATGAATGAAAAGAAATCCTGCCGTTTGCTATTACAGGATGGACCCTGAGGGCATTATGCTAAATAATATAAGTCAGATTGAGAAAGACAAATACTGTATGATCTCATTTACAATGTGGAATCTAAAAAAAAAAAAAGGCGATCAGATTTGTGGTTGTGAAAGGTGAAGGGGAGGGGAGGAGGGATTGGATCAAGGTGGTCAAAAGCTACAAATTTCCATTTGCAAGTAGGAGGGATGTCATGTATGACATGACGAAAGTAAATCCTAGGAGTTCTCAACACATGGAAAAAAAATTTTTTCTTTCTCTCTCTTTTTTTGTGTCTATATGAGGTAATAATGTTAACTACATTTATTGTGAGAATGGTTTTGCAATATAGTCATATACTGTATACCTTAAATTAATATAATGTCAACTATATGTCAATTATATCTCAATAAAGCTGGGGAAAAAAGAATAGTTAAAAAGTTTTTTTAAGGCTCAGGGAGACTTGAGACTATTTTAAAACTTCTTTTTGCAGCTTCGATATACACACACACACAGACACAGCTCAGGAATGAAAAACAGATTTTTTTTTAAAACCCATCCATTCAAAACAAAATTCTGAACTGCAACAAAGTGTATGTCTAAGATGCCTTTTACTAAGAAAGTGTATCCCAAGAAAATGTGAATATTACCAAATTGAGAGGAATTGGAAGGCCCACAGAATAAGGCAAGCAAATCAGTATTGGCCCAAGAAATAATGCCAGGTGTGATTTGCAAGAGAGATGCAGGGCTCCCCATGGGCACCCCTGGGAGAATGACTGGCTTGATCATCATGATGGAAAAGGGTTGAAATGGAAAAAGAAAAGAACCACTGAACAATTCATGAGTGAAACAATTTGACCACCAATCTAGAAGGTGTTGGCTCTGTGAAATTGCAATTGGGTGAGGAATAGGGCTTTGCATAAGTCTAGTAACCCATTTTGCATTAATATTATTTTACATAAGCTACCTTACAAGAGAATGCACTTCCAATTCATGTAGAGAAAGGAAAAAGAACAGTAGAGCTGATAGTCCTAAACAAAAACCCAAATTTTCAATTACTTTCAATCAATGATTCTCAACTAGGGAAGATTTTACTCCTCTGGGAATTAATGGAAATGTCCTGAGGCATTTTTGGTTATCACAACTGGACGAGGAGTGATAGTGGCATCTAGTGGGTAGAGGCCAGAGATGTAGCTAAATACCCAACAATGTGCAGAACAACTGCAACAACACAGCATTGTCTGGACCAGGATGTCAATAATGCCAGGCTTGAGAAACACCGCTTTAGATAACCTATTTGAGGAAGTGGTTATTTATTTACTTTTCCTGATAGTTTATATAGCTTAGGCTAATTGCATTGGAACCCAACTGCTTAAGCTTGGGAGAGAAATGAATTATATATTTCACACCATCCTTCAAATCTGTGGGAGAGCAAATTGTCCCATAATAGAATTTTACTGCATTAAGCTTTGTTACAACCCATAAAGGCTAACTAATTGATACTGTGTGTGGTGTGTGTGTGTGTGTGTGTGTGTGTGTGTGTAAGAGAGAGGGAGAGAGGAAGGGATGGAGGGAGGTTTTTGAGGTTAATAATATGAAAATACTGCATGAAAAACAATTTGAGGTTTCATAATTTGTTGTGGATAAATTATGGCTTGGATGGTAAACCTACTAATAATTTTGGTTTGATTGTCTTAACATTTCTTAGAGCTCATGAGAGATCAGGATAATAATACTAGGGAAGGCCAAAATTAATAAAATTCATTCATTGAATTAAAGGTCTTTGATTTTTGTTTTCCTTTTTTTTTTTTTTTTTCAAGTATGGAACTAGGATTTTTTTTTTCTGGTGCTTATACTTAACTGCTTAATGGTGCTTCTTTGATGGGTAATTTTCACCTCAAAAACATCAAAAGATTTTCCCACCCCGTCCAAACTCAGAAAATTTGTAACCTATGTTTTCAGAGACTTTGAAATGTAAACTACATCTAGCTGTAAGAGCAGCATAGAAATGGATTGATTACAGTTTGAAAAATCAAGCTAGACTGACACAGTCTCTGGCTTAGAAATGTATTTGATTCAGCCATCCCATTGCTATCCTGAGCTATTAAAAATTGAAGAGTCTCCCTGGCTGCCAAGTAAGTATACTGATTCCCCACTTCCTTCCATTTCTGGAGAGTTCTCAGAAATGTAAATGCACAGAGGAAGAAAATATAATAAATGTGTTCCCTTGGTGAGTGTGAAGGAAAAGTTCAGCAATAAATAACTCAGTGAGTTCATTGTAAATTCTTGAAACCTCTCTTCCAGGATCATATTCTTTTAAATGCAAACTCAAAGCAAAAAAAAATAAAAAAAGTTCATCTCGGGTTTGTCTTTTATGACAGCACTGTGGGAGGATTAATAAATATTGTGAGATTTTCCCTGAAGAATAAAGGCACTTTTCAGACTGAATAAAAATAGTTTTAATAGATACAAATACCATTTTCGTCAACATAAGTTTTGAATTTCCCCTAAGGAGAGTAGAGAGATAAAGGAGACAGACAGGGTAACTAGTTAGTTTTATTGTAGTATTCCCAAACGTGAACGGTGGTTCAAAGGTTCTGTTTTTGGTATTAACTGACACTGTACCTTCTCCATCTCTATCCTCCCTATTTCTAATATCTTCTCGCTTCTAACCAAGTTTGAGAAATAAAGAAGTTTGCTGCAAACATTCACATACAGTCTGTCATAGATTTTTCAGATGTATAGCATGGAGAAGCTTTCCAAACCACTGGTCCACGTAATGATTGTGCCCTGTGCCCTGTGCTCGTGCCCTGGGATCCTTGCGTGAGCATTCCTATCTCTACTGAGGCTCTGTTGTCAGAATAAGGCTTACTATTTGATTCTGTGTGATTTAAGCCCATGGTCTCACATAAAGGACCCTTGGAGCTCTTTTCTTCTTTTATTTTCTTCATAATTAAGTGTCATTAAAACTCACTTAGGATCTCTTCAGCTGCAGGGGACTTTAATTACTTGTTCTGAGATGGCTCTGCAGCTGATTTGTCATCCCCTCTATTTCCGCCTTCAGAATATTTACTAACATGGACAATTTAAACTTCTATATATACCTTCCCAGAACATTTTTAAGCATGTACTTCATTTACATGGGATTATTCTAAATTCTGTTAGAGTCCAATAAGATCTGCTAGTGTGTGACATAGGGTGGTCTTGGGGCTGAAAGCCTCAGTTATCTAAAACATCTTTGAAGTGCCAATATACCCTATTTTATTGCTTATCTGTCTCTTCTTTAATCTTTCTTGAAATTGATATATCTGGATTCATTAATTTTTTCCCTACTCAGGAGAAAACTGAATTGGATGAAGTTGGGGAAGGAGTGACTGTGAGGGATAGTTCCTGTTTATGTATAAGTAAAGCAAAGTGGATAGAACCCACTTTGAGACTTTGTTGTGTACATATTTTTTTTTCTTTCCACTAAGATTTTTTTAAGGGGGGAGGTTGGGTAGGGGCAGAGGGAGAGGGAGAGAGAGAATCTTAAGCAGGCTCCATACCTAGCACAGAGCCTGATGCAGGGCTCAATCTCACAACCCTGAGATCAGGACCTGAGCTGAAATCAAGAGTCAGACACATAACTGACTGAGCCACCCAAGTGCCCTCCACTAAGATTTATTTTTAATGATCAAGCACTTGACCAACGTATAGTAAGTCCACAAGGTACATATACATATATTTTTTTATTGTAATATAATCCATATGCCATAAAATCCACCATTTTAAAGTGTACAAGTTAGTAGTTTTCTAGCAGATTCACAAGGATATGCACCATTACCACTACTCCATTCTGGAACATTTCATCATCCTAAACCTATTTTTTACCTTAAAAAATACTTTTGACTTGTAATGGTTTAAGAGGTTAATAGTGTGGTAGACAAAATAATATACATATCCATACCCACAATGCCTATATCCTAATCCCCAGAGCCTGTGAACATTGCTAGGTTACATGGAAGAGGAAAACTGAGATTGTGAGTAAAATTAAGGTTGCTAATCAGCTGACCTTCAATAGGGAGATTATTCCAGATTATCTGTGTGGGTCCAATGTAATCACAAGGATCCTTAAAAGTGAAAGAGGGAGTCAGAAGAGTCTTTGTTGAAGTCAGAGAAGGAGATTTGATGAGGGAAACAGAGGTGAAAATATTGCAGTTGCTGATTTGAAGATGACCGGAGAGGTCAAGAGCCGAGGAATGCAGGTGACCTCCAGCAGCTGGAAAAACAGGTGTCCTTGGGTGGGACTAGAGGCACTTTAATCATATGCTCATGTATCATTTAATGTGTTTTGCCTGGTTAGAGTTCAGGAACTCCAGTAATGGTGATGTAAATGGACTAGTGCCTTGATTGGTCTTGAGAGTTTAGTGAGTCTTTCAGGAAGCTGTTGGGAAATTGAGTTTGTTAATCATGAAGAACAAAATGCTGCACATCTCCATTCCCACCTATTGACTTCAATTCAGGTAAATCTAACATCACAAGACAAAACCCCTTGACATCAAGAGGGAAGTAACTTGATTATAGTGCTGTGACTCCGTTTTGCCTATGACCTATTTAAAACTTCAAATCTGACAAGCTTTAAAAGTGGAACATAAATACTAATGTAGTGTGCTTCTCTCTTTTTTTTTTTTTGAGAAAATATTAAACTGTTTTGTAAAATCTGGTGTTACTTTTATTTCTAAAAGAAAAAATAAAATTAATCTAGAAATTAATTCTTAATATTCACTTTCTAAAATATGTTAAGATATCTTGAAGCATGATTGAATATTTATCTGACAAAATTTTGACAATGACTAGAAATGCAAAAGAAAATATAAGAAAGCTAATTTCTCCTAAATGTGAATTTGAACTGATAGAGAGCTGGTCAAGGCTCTGGATTAACAGACTAGGGGGCTACAGCTTTAATTTTGTCTTTGATGTCATGGTAAAAGTTGTCTCATCTAACTACATTTGATTTGGCTTCCGAATCAGGTACCCTGTGCAGAACTCATAACTAGACTGTGATCCTGAATCCTTAGCCTGAAAGCCATGCTGTTGAGTAGTCTTACTTTGGGATTAGAAGGGATAACACATGATTATTTTCAAAAACTGGCAGTCTCCAACAGGGGCATACTGGTAAAAGTGTAGCTGTAAGGCTGTCTCCTGAGCATCCCACAGTGTAGGCCCTGCATCCCATAGGACGCCCACCTGTACTGACTTAAGGAATTTATAGGAAGGATATTGAGATTTGTCAGAGAATCAAAGGGAGGGCTACAGAGACTCATGCAGCTCCAAGGATCTCAGCAATTGGAACTAGAAACCTGATACTTCTAAAATACTCCCCTTTTCCCCCTCTATCACTCTTTCAAACCATCTCTAATCTTTGATCATCTCTGCTTGCCTTCAGCCTCTCCCATAGCAAACAGCCTTTTGCCCCATGGCAGGGGGAAAAACGAGTGCTGAAAATTCTGGTTTTCCACATCCTCACAGCAGAAAACCAAGGAGAGGAAAACAGTCCCCTATTGACTCTGATTAGAAGAATCTGGGAGAAGGTCTCTGACTGTCTCTGCCTGGGGCACATGCTCTGCCTAGACCCAACATGGGGCTGGAGAAACTGGAGACTAAGATTGCCTCAGCCTGTGTCATGTGTCCATCCCATGATCAAGAAATTCTGGGTCTGTTACAGGATAGATAGAGGTTAAGCTTATTGCTTAGATATTCCAAGGATTCTTTCAAAGAATTGACTGCAAAAGCTAAATAATATCTGTCACCAGGTTGAGTGAGTTTCTGAGATACAAGAAAATAAGGAATCTACAAAAGCCAAAAAAGTGAAAGATATAATTCTGGGAGTGTTTTAGCCTGAAAGACTCTGTAGAACCCTGGTAAACTAAAAATTTGAAGTGTATCTTCATACAAGTACACAAAGTTAAAGGAATGAAGGATTGAAGAAACCCAGGCTAGCAGCATCAGAGTTATCAAACTTCACAAAGATGAGGGGAGAGAAAGGTTACCAGAACCCAAAACAAGAAAGAATCATAAAAGAGTAGGCCACATCAAGAGAAGCATGGTCTTATTTGAGTAACACAGCTCTTGCAGGAAGGAGTCGCAGTGAACAATTAGCGTAACCTCGCTGTCTTTATTTGCTCTTCAGCTAAGTGTTGGTCAAACCCTATTGAAGACGCAGGGCACGGGAATCCTACGAAAGTAATCCATTCAGATTAGCCACCTCGGATAGGATATAAAGTGGGTAGGTAGGACCAAACAGAAGACATTTGGCACATGTATATTCTTTTTTTTTTTTTCAAAGATTTTGTTTATTTATTTGACAGACAGAGATCACAAGTAAGCAGAGAGGCAGGCAGAGAGAGAGGAGGAAGCAGGCTCCCTGCTGAGCAGAGAGCCTGATGCCAATGCCGGGCTCGATCCCAGGACCCTGGGATATGACCTGAGCTGAAGGCAGAGACCTTAACCCACTGAGCCACCCAGGCGCCCCAGCTCATGTATATTCTAACTGAACTTCTAACCTTTCCCCCATCCTCACCTCTTCACAGCAGCCAGAATGGTCTTTCAAAATAAAATTCACTTCCTACCATAACCCAGATTAAAACCCTTCAGCTCTTCCCATTCCACTTGGAGTTTTACAATGAACAATCTCTATACCTCATCCTTCAAGGTTCAATCAACATAATTTGAATCTCACCCATCTCTCTAACCTGTCTAGTTTCACTTTTTTTCTTTTTTTTTTAATTTAATTTAATTTTTTGTGTGTGTCCCAAAATTCATTGTTTATGCACCACACCAATTTCTCCATGCAGTACATGCTTTCCTTAATACCTACCACCAGGCTCAACTAACCCCCCACCCCTCTCTCCTCCAAAACCTTCAGTTTGTTTCTCAGAATCCACAGTCTCTCATGATTTGTCTCCCCCTCTGATTTCCCCCAACTCACTTTTCCTCTCCATCTCCCAATGTCCTCCGTGTTATTCCTTATGCTCCACAAGTAAGTGAAACCATACGATACTTGACCCTCTCTGCTTGACTTATTTCACTCAGCATAATCTCTTCCAGTCCCATCCATGTTGATACAAAATTTGGGTATTCATCCTTTCTGATGGAGGCATCATACTCCATTTTTTATATATGGACCATATCTTCTTTATCCATTCGTCTGTTGAAGGGCATCTTGGTTCTTTCCACAGTTTGGCGACTGTGGCCATTGCTGCTATGAACATTGGGGTATAGATGGCCCTTCTTTTCACTTCCATCTGTATCTTTGGGGTAAATACCTGGTAGTGCCATTGCAGAGTCATAGGGTAGCTCTATTTTTAAATTTCTTAAGGAATCTCCACACTGTTTTCCAAAGTGGCTGCACCAACTTGCATTCCCACCACAGTGTAAGAGGGTTTCCCTTTCTCCACATCCTCTCCAACACTTGTTTACTGTCTTGTTAATTTCAGCCATTCTTATTGGTGTAAGGTAGTATCTCAATGTGGTTTTGATTTGAATCTCCCTGATGGCTTATGATGTTGAACACTTTTTCATGTGTCTGTGAGCCATTTGTATGTCTTCTTTGGAGAAGTGCCTGTTCATGTCTTCTGCCCATTTTACTATTACTGTTTGATCTTGTGGGGAATCTCCTTCTTGACTTTCCATGTGTCTCGCTTCTTTACAGCCCTCAGGTCTCAGCACAGATGTCACCTCCTCAGAGAAGTCTTTCATGACCATCCAATTGCAATGGTCAGTTATTTCCTTAATAACACATAGTATAAAGTATAGTTATGTTATTTATTCACTTGTCTACTTGCCTATAATCTGTCTTACCTGCTAAAACATGAGATCACTGAAGATAAGGAACTTTCCTACCCTGTTCGCTGTTGTATCCCCAGTTACTAGCCTGGCACTTGGCATGAAGTAGGTGCTCGGGAATTATTTGTCGAATGAATAAATGGTTTCTCATCAAAAGAGTCATCTTCAGTATCTTATACTATGTGTCAGTCATTTATTAATGTTACTGATCTCTCAGTAATAAGCTCTGT
This sequence comes from Martes martes, assembly GCF_963455335.1. Taxonomy (NCBI): domain Eukaryota; kingdom Metazoa; phylum Chordata; class Mammalia; order Carnivora; family Mustelidae; genus Martes; species Martes martes. The sequence goes on along the minus strand of NC_137892.1, from coordinate 97,109,879 downwards.
CACCATTGTAGTGCTGACACTAAGTACATATCTGTTTAAAACTGTAAAGAGTCACTAGAGATCACCGCATCCTAGAAATCCTTCAAGAGTAGAAAATATAGTACAGTTCTCCAGGGAATAATTTTGGAGGGGGATGACTATTTGAGCAAGTACAATACTTTTGCTTGGGCTTCAAAGAAGATGCAGAAGCTCACATAAAGTGATCATCAGTGAACTTCCTAGGAAAAGGAAAATAGAGGATTATTTTCAGTCTCAGAATACCTGTTGCTGAGAACATGGAAATTGTATATGTATTCTTTGATTATTGTGAATGCCAAGCCTCACACTAGATCATTATCACAGTGTCGATAAAGTATTCCTTTCCTTCCTTCCCAAACAAATTTGTGAAAGGGGCAAGAAAGTGCCTTTCTTCTGCTGCGCAGGAAACCAGTCTTAGAAAAATGGCATAATTGGAACTTCTACAAGTCAACTTGTTCGGTCAACAACCTCATAGTTCCAAAGCGATGAGGTCATGGAGATTGGCCCAAGGGGATCTATCTGAATCATGTACTCAGATAATTGATCGATGATATATTGAAAATGTTCAGTAAATTTCTTCTTTTCACTTTTTGAACCACAACACAATAAAACAATCTCAAAATAAAATAATCTCAATAAAATAAAATAATAAAACAAAACTTTTAAATATTTCATCATATTTACTCCATACAAATATACAAACTTCAGTGGTACATAATACTGTCAGTAAAGAAGAGTGGATTAATCAGTTTCCCTCTCAGTCCCATTACTCATTAGAGGTTATTCTGTCAACTTCTTCTTTTTTTTTTTAAGATTTTATTTTTATTTAACAGACAGAGATCACAAGTAGGCAGAGAGGCAGAGAGAGAGAAGAGGAAGCAGGGTCCCTGCTGAGCAGAGAGCTGGATGCAGAGCTCAATCCCAGGACCCTGGGACCATGACCTGAGCCAAAGGCAGAGGCCTTAATCCACTGAGCCACCCAGGTGCCCCTATTCTGTCAACTTCTGTGTAATCTGGGTGGCTAAACTCTTAGCCTTAAATCCTCAGGTAATTCCAATCAGACCAGGCCCTTGGACATCTCTAAGGATAGAAGTTGACAGCTCTAGTGGTGAATATCCAACAGAGATCAGTAAATATTTGTCAGAACTTCTTGAGCTAATGCAGAGAGAGGCTTGTGCCTTCTTGGTAGAAGTATTTTCCAGAAGTCTGGGAAAAAGATCAGGGATATTCATTTGTGGTTTTCGATTTATTCTGGACAAGGTAAAAGCAAATCTTGAACTCATTTATCTGCAAATGTCCTACAGTCTTCATAGAATATTCAGAGACCTGAGGCTCAGAAGCATATAGGCTTACAAGTGCCCTTTGGGCACTCCAGCAGAAACTTCCTGACTGACTTTCCAAGCCTAAAAGCTTCTCCAGAAAGACAGATGATATCTTCTCCCTGACTTGATTATGGTCCACTCAAAGCATTTGGGAAGAACATAATGGCAGTCTTAAAGTTTTAAGTGGTCAAAATCATACATAAGGCTGTGAGTTTGAGTCAGGTTGGCCTAACTTTTCATTCTTTCTCTATTTACTAAATTATTCATTCAGTTGGCTGATCGACAGATATGTTCTGAGAGCTGCTTTACCTGCAATAGAAGTTATGGAGAATAATGGATAGCCTCTATTTAAATGGGAGAATTATAAACACCATACACACAACAACACCTTATATGAGCACAGACATTGCTTTTGATTCAGCCACAGAGAGATCACTACAAATAGAGCAGTAAAAGAAGACTCAATTGGAAAAAATGATAAGAGAGCTCAGGTTGAACAGATAAATGTGAATGTAAAGAAAAAACATCAGATAAAGTGTGGAAGAGTATCAAAGCATTAATGCATTGCCAAACTTGCTGTTGAGGGTCCCAATATTAGTGTAATGGAGGACATCGTTGGAAATGTGTTGGAACCAGACTAGAAATCCTTGGATTCCAATTTGGGCTTATTCTTCTAAATAACAGGGAAGTTCTAAATGTTCTTGAGTAATGGAATTATAGTATCTTTGAACTGGAAATGCCGTTAGGGAGCTAAATAGTGCTCTCAGAAGATTAATATGAAAATGGTGGCTGGCTATATTAGAGGACAGAGAGCCTGGAGGCGAAAAGATAAGAGACAGAAAATAAGGGCTTATACTTTAGTGATGACTTCAGAAGTCAAATTAAGGAGTCTAATATGAGAGAAGTTACGAAATACTAACTAACAGGTTTTTGTGACTGATTATGCCATAGAAGAAAGATGGGGTCTAAAATAACTCAAAACCTTCAACCCTAGATGAACACAACTATGGTGAGAAGTCAAAAGGGAATGGGGGAGGGGTAGATGATGACTCTTACAGATAAGTTCAACTGAGGTGAGCAGGATATCCAAATGTATTTCCACTAAGTGGTTGGACTTTTATGACTGGAATTCAGAAGTGTTCAAAGCTAGGGATGTGGATTTGGAAATCATCTGTGTAAAGGATTCTGCCAATGTTGAAATTATAGTCTGAGAATAGCCACTGACTTCTGAAAAGCCACAGATATTGTGGCTCTTTTATGTGGACACACAAAAAAATCATTCCCTATGTTTTGTTATCCCAAGAGAGAGAAGAATAAGCAGACTATACTCCACAATTAGCACTTTTCTTTAGAAATCACAATAAATAAAATAAAGTCAGTATAGGTAATATAAAACCATAAAGCCTATTCTTATTTGTTTTTGTATTTCCTGTCCTGCATATAGCTGGTGGCCCCAAAATACTTATTTATTAAGTTGAAATGACAGCTAGATTTTGAGAGGTTAATATACCTTAAAAAGGCATTGGGAAGGATTTATAGTTGTTCAATGTTTATCCTAAGTGCCTGTTGTTAAGAATATAGAAAAAGCCCACGGAAGTCAGGAAAACTCTGGTTATGTTTTTTTTCCAAAAGAAATGAAAAAATAGGGGCACCTGGGTGGCTCAGTGGGTTAAAGCCTCTGCCTTCAGCTCAGGTCATGATCCCGGGGTCCTGGGATCGAGCCCCACATCGGGCTGTCTGCTCAGCAGGGAGCCTGCTTCCTCCTCTCTCTCTGCCTGCCTCTCTGCCTACTTGTGATCTCTGTCTATCAAATAAATAAATAATTAATTAATTTTAAAAGAAGAAATGAAAAAATAAGAAATCTTCATTTTGTACCTTAATTTAATCATTAATAGTAGTTTTGGGATGAAAAAAATCAACCTTAAATCATAATCGTAAACACTAATCTTCCAAGGCAGTGCTTAGAATGATGCCATAAAATTTAGTATCTTTTTATATATATTCTTTTTATTTGTCCTCTAAATCATAGAAGCAAAATTTTACAACTGGAAAAAATCTTAGTGCTTATCCATTTTCAGTGGCAAAAATTTAGAATGCTAATAATTATTTAACATCTATAGGTCTTATCTCTCAACATCAAACTGTAGTTTAGTTAAGTCTATATTCTTTCCTTGATTGAAATCTCCTGTTTTGGGGCACCTGGGTGGCTCAGTGGGTTAAAGCCTCTGCCTTCGGCTCAGGTCATGATCCCAGGGTCCTGGGATCAAGCCCCGCATTGGGCTCTCTGCTCAACGGGGAGCCCACTTCCTCCTCTCTCTCCTGCCTGCCTCTCTGCCTACTTGTGATCTCTGTCTGTCAAATAAATAAATAAAATCTTAAAAAAAAAAAAAAAAAAAGAAATCTCCTGTTTTAGCAGTGTGTTCTATACATGGTATTTAACAAATACTTGTTGATTTGTATGTGAGTCTGTCAAATAAACCCTCAATACACACACACACACACACACACACACACCCCACTATAACTTGCTCAAAACAGGGATTAGAGAGTCTTTGTTTTTAATATATATTAATTAAACCATAGAAAAATACTCTTGGTATCAGGGGAGGTCCTAGGCCTCATGAAGAGTAAGGTAGCTAAAAGTAAATGCTGTCTTTTGGGTGCTTTTCTGAAAGCATTGTCAGGCTGGAAAAGGAGAGTTAATAGTGAGTAGATTTACATCCAAGTAGTCATGGGAATATTTTGCCCATGTATGGTCATTGGCTTTATTTTTTTTTTAAATTTTTTAATTTATCAGTGTCTACTCAGAACCTCTCTATGGATTACTCTAGAATTCAGGCTGTAGGGAAAACCTGAACAAAATGTCCAGGTCCCCATGGAAGTGTTAAACAGTGGCTATGGAAACAGTATGTAAGCCTCAGCTGCAGCCTTTGATAATTTCACTTCTGTACCTAAAGAGTGCGAAAACCAGCAGTAGCATCAAGCTGAGGATTTCTCAGAGGGTTCCCCTCAGTCACAACAGCAAAACCAGTGGTTTGTCCCAAGCACAAGGCATGTTTTCTTACCTTCCATGGAGGAATGCATCAAACCAAACGAAGGGTAGTTTTACAGGGTTCACATTAAGTTGTTGCCCTTCTGATTACATTGAACATATACAAAATGCTCAGAGGGCATAAAGGGGCTTCCGGAAGGACCTATTAAATTTAATAAGATTAACTGCAAACAAAGCATTCACAGGGTTTCGTATCAAACTGCAGATTCCTGCAAGGTGGAGGCCAGCTGACCTGGCATTCTACTCTAACTCAGCTTGCCTAGTGTTCATTTTATGGTGCTGCTCTGCCCTGCTGTGGGAACACCGAGAAGTGCATGAAAAGACTCAGAGTCAGCTAATAATAAATGCCTTCAGTCAGAGACACAGGCAAGGCACAGATTAAAAAAACAGAAGCTTCTCTTTTATTAAGAAATCCACACTAATATTTCTGAACATAGTATTATGGATAGAAAAGGATCATATAGGGCACGTGGGTGGCTCAGTTGGTTAAGCGGCTGCCTTCAGCTCAGGCCATGATCCCAGGGTCCTGGGATCAAGCCCCGCATCGGGCTCTCTGCCCGGTGGGGAGCCTGCTTCTCCCTCTCCCTCTGCCTGCCACTCTGCCTACTTGTGAGCTCTCTTTCTCTCCCTCTCTGTCAAATAAATAAATAAAATCTTATTTTTAAAAAAAGGAGAAGAAAGAAAAGGATCATATATAAATGACTAGAGGGAGAGTGATTGGCAAAGGTCAGATTGTTTTTAATTCTTCCACTTGTAAAATTGAATTTAATGTTCCTATATACCTCTCATTTTTTTCAAGGTAAGATGTTTGATGTTGTGTAAAATATGGTACAGTTTTAAATGTGAAAAGCAGAGATAACAATAATAAAAGTTAACATTAATTGAGTCATTACTGTATATCAGGTACCAAATACTAGTTTATTTAATCTTCATAACAAACTCATGACGTGGCATATTAGCTCTGAATACTTTTCAAAGTGCTTTCGCAGAAGTGTTTTCTGTTGCTCCCTACACGATGCTTTGAGGGAGACAGGGACTCTGATGGTACACAAGATACGGCAAAGACCTTGAACTGAATGAATAACCTCCAAGGACAGAATCCGAGTCCAAGTATCCTAATTCCCTGGGCAGTATTTATTTCACTTGCACAAAGATATCTGGTTTACAGCCCTAAAGAAAAACCATCAATCAAACTAATCTTGATTAAGAAAAGCCTATCAAAACTGAGTAAACAGAAAATATTATGACTGCATCTGACACTTACAGGTTAATTAGCATTAAGCCCCACCTGAAGACCCAAAATTAACTTGAACTTTCCCAGTTTTCCTCCCCATTGATCTGACCTACTTCATTATGTCCTGTTCCTATAACCTAAGCATTATATAAGACTTCTCAAGGGGCTAAGATGGCTTGGTCTTGACCAGCTACCATTTTCAGTCTGGTTTTTGTTTTTGTTTATGTTTATGTTTTGTTGGTTTCATTTCATTTCATTTTTAGTTGCTTTGGGGCAAACAATGACCATCATTTAGATTTGTAATTTTTAATCTTGTGGTGAATTGTATTTGAAAACTATATCCTAAATTTAGCTTGATTTCCCCCAACAAGGTCTTCAAGATCAAGACGTTTTATATATTTTATGTTTTCAAAAATAAAATTCCCAACTTCAGGCTGTCTTCATGACAGTTCACAACTATAAACATAAATTAACAAGTGCAAGGTTTAGGATTAAATTAACATGGACTTGACAGAAGAGGGTTCCAGACTGATAAGTGGGTTACAAAACTTTGTTTACAAGTGAGCTGTATAGAAATTGTGGTGGGTTTTCCCAAATTAAAGTCAGTACTAATAGCACTGATTTTTAGTAGAGCCTTTTTTAATTAAAAAAATTATATATTATTTGACTCCTTCAAGAAGGGTCCCTATGCCAGCTATGTACCTTCGCTTGGCTCACTCGTCTGCCTGGGGCATGGAGCAAAGAGTCCACAGAGCAATGAGAGCATGCCCCCCCCTCCCAGAGTCTGTCCCCTTCCACTGGTACCTGGGCTCCCTAGTTCAGCAGGGATGGGGGTACACAAGTCCTCTGCAGGGAGATGGAAGGAATGTGCTTATGATAGCCAGGGTATAAGCACCCTGTGCACTGCCTCAAGAAAAAAAAGGGAAAGAATGGGGTGAACCTAGAGCTGGCCTGGGGTCCAGCCCTCCCTGCAGTGTCACATTCTACAGAAAACTAAGTGAAAAATTCAAATTTCATCTTCCAATTCTTTACAAAAGTGTGTCTGCAAAGAAGGAGGCTAGAAACGAATATTTTCTTCACATTTTTGTTGCCTAGATATTTTTTAAACAAAAGGTGTAGACCAAACTTGGCAAAATACAGAACCAGGCAACCTACATTAGATACTCTAATAGCTAGTAAGTATATAAAAATGAGTTGGGATGTGTGGCTGGATCAGCCAGTGAAGAGTGCCACTCTTCTTTTTTTAATTACTGTGTTATGTTAGTCACCATACAGTATATCAATAGTTTTTAATGTAGTCTTCCAAGATTCATTGTTTACGTATAAAACACCCAATGCTCCATGCAATACGTACCGAAGCATGCCACTCTTGATCTCAGGGTTGTGAGTTTGAACCTCACATTGGGTGTAGAGATTACTTAAAGATAAAAAATATTTTTAATATATATTTTTAAAGATTTTATTTATTTATTTGGCAGAAAGAGAGAGAGAGAGAGAAAGATCACAAGTAGGCAGAGAGGCAGGTAGAGAGAAAGGGGAAGCAGGCCCCCCTGCTGTGCAGAGATCCGGATGCGGGGCTTGATCCCAGGACTCTGAGATCATGGCCCGAGCCAAAAGCAGAGGCTTAACCCACTGAGCCACCCAGGCGCCCCTAAAAATATTTTAAATAAATGAGTTCAACCTGGCAGAAATTATACGAATTAGTCAGTGAGACAACTTTTCTACCTATCAGATTGACAGCAATTAAAAGATTGATGAAATGCAGTGTTGGAATGAAAATTAACCACACACAGAATTGGAAAAGATATTTGCAAACCATACATCTGACAAGGGACTTGTATCCAGAATGTATAAAGAACTCTTGGGGTGCCTGGGTGGCTCAGTCGACTAAGCATCTGCCTCTGGCTCAGGTCATGATCTTGGGGTGCTGGAGTTTAGCCTTGCATGGGGCTCCCTGCTCCCTCTCCCTCTCCTTCTGCTCCTTCTCTCTGCTCAGGCTTGCATGCTCTCTCTCTTTCTCTCTTGCTGTCTCTCAAATGAATTAATAAAAATCTTAAAAAAGAAAAAAATAATTCTTACAACTCAACAGTAAAGAGATTACCCAATTAAAAGTGAGCTAAGGATCTAAATAGACATTTCTCCAAAAAAGATATGTGTAAATGGCCTGAATGTACATAGTGAAAAGATGCTTAGCATCATGATTCATTAGAGAAATGTAAGTCAGAATCACAGTAAAATACCTCCTGAAACCACTGTGATAGCTAGAATCAAAGTCAGACAATAATGAGTGTTAGTGAGGAGGTAGAAAAATCAGAACCCTCATATGTCGCTGATGGGTATGTAAAATGACACAGCCACTTTTTTTTAATGTTAAAACTTATTGTTTCTGGATCACTTTTTTTAATTTCAGGATATTCAGAGAACTGGTACAACTGATGACCAAACTTCTTTTTTTAATTTTTTTAATTTAAATTCAATTAATTAACATATAATGTATTATTGGTTTCAGAGGTAGAGGTCAGTGATTCATCAGTCTTATGTAATACCCAGGGCTTGTTACATCATGTGGCCTCCTTAATGCTCATCACAAGTTACCCCATCCCTCTCCCCACCCTCTATTCCAGCAACCCTCAGTTTGTTTGCTATGCTTAGGAGTCTCCTACAGTTTTTCTCCCTCTCTGGTTTCATCTTTTTTATTTTTTCCTCTCTTCCCTGATGATTCTCTGTTTTGTTTCTTAAATTCCACATATCAGTGAGATCATAGGATAATTGTCTTTCTCTGACTGACTTATTTCACTTAGAATCATACCCTGTAGTTCCATCCACGTCCTTCCAAATGGCAAGATTTCATTTTTTGATGGCTGAATAATACTCCATTGTGTGTGTATGTATATGTATGTGTATACACACACACGCACACACATATATATACAACAGCTGCACCCCAGTGTTTATAGTAGCAATGTCCACGATAACCAAGCTATGGAAAGAGCCCAGATGTCCATAGATAGATAGATAGATAGATAGATATAGATATAGATATAGATAGATATACCACATCTGCTTTGGATCACTATATTTGTATTTTTGAGGTAAATACCCAGTAGTGCCATTGCTGGGCCATGGGATAGCTGTATTTTCAACTTTTTGAGGAGCCTCCACACTGTTTTCTAGAGTGGCTGCACCAGCTTGCATTCCCACCAACAGTGCAAGTGGGTTCCCCTTTCTCCACATCCTCCCCAACAGTTGTTGTTTCCTGACTTGTTAATTTTACCCGTTCTGACAGGTATGAGGTGGTATCGCATTGTGGTTTTGATTTGTGTTTCCGTGATGCTGAGTGATGTGGAGCATTTTTTCATGTGCCTATTGGCCATAGATACAGCCACTTTTGAAAGCAGTTCAGCAGTTTTCTCAGAAAGTTAAACATGAAGTTACCATATGACCCAGCAGTTCCTCTCCAACTATATAGCCAAGAGAAACAAAAACATACATCCTCAAAAAAGCTTGTACATAAATGTCCATAGCAGCATTATATGCCAAATAGCAAAAAAAAAAAAAAAAAAAAAAAAGTGGAAACAACCCAAATGTCCTTCAATAGATAAAAATTGGTTACGTCCCTTTAATGGAATATTATTCAGACAAAAAAAAAGACATGAAGTACTGATACAGGCTACAGCATGGATGAACTTTGAAAGCATGATGATAAGTGAAAAAAGCCAGACACAAAAGATCATATATTTTGTGATTCCGATTTATTTGAAATGTCCACAATAGGCAAATCTGTAAAAAAAAAAAAAAAAAAAAAAAAAGGTTTGGTGGCTGCCTAGGGCTGAAAGACCAGAAGTAAAGGGGAAAATAGAGAGTAACTACTAATGGCTGCAAGGTTTCTTTTTGTAATGAAGACAATATTCTCAAATTAGATTTTGGTGAGGGTTGTACAACTCTGAGTACACTAAAAACCATTGAATTACACATTTTAAATTGGGACATTTTACAGTATGTGATTTATATTTCAGTAAAGCTGTCTTTTAAAATGCAATGTCAGTGATCATACTGCATAAAAGACATTCTTATATACTACTAGAAATATGCAACCTTTAAAGAAGATAATTTCTTTCAAAATATAATATGCACATATGTTTTGATGTAGAAATTCCAATTCTAGACCTCTCTCCTATTTGCACATATTTGCAAAAGTTTATACAAAGATGTTTTGTCACAGATGTTGTAATAGTTAAATATAGAAATCAACCTAAATGCTCATCAGTCAGAGAGCAGTAATACCATATTATATTACAGTGCTTTCACACTCCTGTAAAGAATGAAATTTTGTATTTTGCTTTGGAAAATATATCTACTAGAGATGCCAAATTTTTTAATTTATTCAACAAATGAAAAGAAAAAGATCTCTACAACGTTGAGCCTATTTTCTATTACATAGTGAGAGAATTTACATAATTTATATCTCAGTGTATTAATATGATGTAAGATGAGTGAGATCATAGGGACACCTGAGTGGCACAGTCAGTTAAGCATCTGACTCTTGGTTTCGGCTCAGGTCATGATCTCAGGGTTGTGAGATTGAGCCCCATGTCAGGTTCCATGCTCAGGGCAGAGTCTACTTCAGACTATCCCTCTGCCCCTCCCCTCTCTGTCTCTCTCTCAAATACATAAGTAAATCTTTTTTTAAAAAAATAAGATGAATGAGATCATATTAATGGATTATCAAAGGCTTGTAAAAAAATTTCTGAACAAATAGAATTCCCTAGAGCAAATTACAGTTTCCTGTAAAGGGTCTATTTTGTATTTACTTAAGTTTACAGATTATAACCTTTAGTAGCTGGTTATCACACTTAAAAATTTTAAAGAAAGTGGGGTGCCTGGGTGGCTCAGTGGGTTAAAGCCTCTGTCTTCAGCTCAGGTCGTGATCGCAGGGTCCTGGGATCGAGCCACACATCGGGCTCTCTGCTCAGCAGGGAGCCTGCTTCCCCTTCTCTCTCTCTGCCTCCCTCTCTGCCTGCTTGTGATCTCTGTCAAATAAATAAATAAAATCTTAAAAAAAAATTTTTAAGAAAGTATAATTGTGTTTCCAAGAGAACATTGATAAAATTAACCTTAATGAACTTTGTCTTAGCTTCAGGTTTTTTCTGCTGTGTTCTTGACATAAGCAACTCCAAGTGCACTTCCTTCTTTTTGGAAATTAACCTGATAAGTAGCTTCATCCTCTTTTATCCCCCCTCAATTTTTCTTTACCATTGAGATTTGGAAAGTCTCTGTTTGTTTTTCCCTCATTTTAATCAAGCTGAATTTTTAGTGTATAACTTTTTTATGTCTGCCTAATGTGATTCCATGCAACAACTTGTTTAAATTTTAACTAATCACTGTACACTGGTATGCAAAGATCTTTAAGATACATTGTTCAGTGAAAAACATACTGGTAAACCCCTGGCCAGACTTATCAAAAAGAAAACAGAACGGACCCAAATAAATAAAATCATGAATGAAAGAGGAGAGATCACAACCAACACCAAAGAAATACAAACAATTATAAGAACATATTATGAGCAACTATACGCCAGCAAATTTGACAATCTGGAAGAAATGGATGCATTCCTAGAGACATATAAACTACCACAACTGAACCAAGAAGAAATAGAAAACCTGAACAGACCCATAACCAATAAGGAGATTGAAGCAGTCATCAAAAATCTCCCAACAAAAAAGAGCCCGGGCCAGACAACTTCCCAGGGAAATTCTACCAAATATTTAAAGAAGAATTAATTCCTATTCTCCTGAAACTGTTCCAAAAAATAGAAATGGAAGGAAAACTTCCAAACTCATTTTATGAGGCCAACATTACCTTGATCCCAAAACCAGACAAAGACCCCTTCAAAAAAGAGAATTACAGACCAATATCCTTGATGAACACAGATGTGAAAATTCTCACCAAAATACTAGCCAATAGGATCCAACAGTACATTAAAAGGATTATTCACCACGACCAAGTGGGATTTATTCCAGGGCTGCAAGTTTGGTTCAACATCCGCAAATCAATCAATGTGATACAATACATTAATAAAAGAAAGAACAAGAACCATCTTGTTGAGAACCATCTCAATAGATGCTGAAAAAGCATTTGACAAAGTACAGCACCTTTCCTGATCAAAATCTTCAAAGTGTAGGGATAGAGGGTATATACCTCAATATCATCAAAGCCATCTATGAAAAACCCACAGTGAATATCATCCTCAATGGAGAAAAACTGAGAGCTTTTCCAATAAGGTCAGGAACATGGCATGGATGTCCATTATCACCACTGCTATTCAACATAGTACTACAAGTCCTAGCCTCAGCAATCAGACCACAAAAAGAAATTAAAGTCATCCAAATCGGCAAAGAAGAAGTCAAACTATCACTTTTTGCAGATTATATGATACTTTATGTGGAAAACTCAAAAGACTCCACTCCAAATCTGCTAGAACTCATACAAGAATTCAGTAAAGTGTCAGGATATAAAATTCAATGCACAGAAATCAGTCGCATTTCTTTACACCAACAACAAGACAGAAGAAAGAGAAATTAAGGAGTCAATCCCATTTGCAATTGCACCCAAAACCATAAGATACCTAGCAATAAACCTAACCAAAGAGGCAACGAATCTATACTCAGAAAACTATAAAGTACTCATGAAAGAAATTGAGGAAGACACAACAAAATGGAAAAATGTTCCATGCTCATGGATTGGAAGAACAAATATTGTGAAAACGTCTATGCTACCTAAAGCAATCTACACGTTTAATGCAATCCCTATCAAAATCCCATCCATCTTTTTTTTTTTTTTTCAAAGAACTGGAACAAATAATTCTAAAATTTGTATGGAACCAGAAAAGACCTTGAATAGCCAGAGGAATATTGAAAAAGAAAGTCAAAGTTGGTGGCATCACAATTCCAGACTTCAAGCTCTATTACAAAACTGTCATCATCAAGACAGTATGGTACTGGCACAAAAACAGACACATAGATCAATGGAACAGAATAGAGAGCCCAGAAATAGACCCTCAACTCTATGGTCAACTCATCTTCGACAAAGCAGGAAAGAATGTCCAGTGGAAAAAAGACAGCCTCTTCAACAAATGGTGTTGGGAAAATTGGACAGCCACATGCAGAAAAATGAAACGGGACCATTTCCTTACACCACACACAAAAACAGACTCAAAATGGATGAAGGACCTCAATGTGAGAAAGGAATCCATCAAAATCCTTGAGGAGAACACAGGCAGCAACCTTTTCGACCTCAGCCACAGCAACTTCTTCCTAGAAACATCGCCAAAGGCAAGGGAAGCAAGGGCAAAAATGAACTATGGGGACTTCATCAACATCAAAAGCTTCTGCACAGCAAAGGAAACAGTTAACAAAACCAAAAGACAACTGATGGAATGGGAGAAGATATTTGCAAACTACATGTCAGATAAAGGGCTAGTATCCAAAATCTATAAAGAACTTATCAAACTCAACACCCGGGTGCCTGGGTGGCTCAGTGGGTTAAAGCCTCTGCCTTCGGCTCAGGTCATGATCCCAGGATCCTGGGATCGAGTCCCGCATCGGGTTCTCTGCTCAGCAGGGAGCCTGCTTCTCCATCTCTCTCTGCCTGCCTCTCTGCCTACTTGTGATCTCCGTCTGTCAAATAAATAAATAAAATCTTAAAAAAAAAAAAACTCAACACCCAAAGAACAAATAATCCAACCAAGAAATGGGCAGAGAAAATGAACAGACATTTCTGCAAAGAAGACATCCAGATGACCAACAGACACATGAAAAATTGCTCCACATCACTTGGCATCAGGGAAATACAAATCAAAACCACAATGAGATACCACCTCACACCAGTCAGAATGGCTAAAATTAACAAGTCAGGAAATGACAGATGCTGGTGAGGATGCGGAGAAAGGGAACCCTCCTACACTGTTGGTGGGAATGCAAGCTGGTGCAGCTACCCTGGAAAACAGCATGGAGGTTCCTCAAAAAGTTGAAAATAGAGCTACCCTATGACCCAGCAATCGCATTACTGGGTCTTTACCCTAAAGATACAAATGTAGTGATCCGAAGGGGCACGTGCACCCAATTGTTTATAATAGCAATGTCCACAATAGCCAAACTATGGAAAGAACCTAGATGTACATCAACAGATGAATGGATAAAGAAGAGGTGGTATATATAGATACACAATGGAATACTATGCAGCCATCGAAAGGAGTGAGATCTTGCCATTTGCGACGACGTGGATGGAACTAGAGGGTATTATGCTTAGCGAAATAAGTCAATCGGAGAAAGACAATTATCATATGATCTCCCTGATATGAGGAAGTTGAGAGGCAACATGGGAGGTTGGGGGGTAGGAAAAGAATAAATGAAATCAGATGGGATCGGGAGGGAGACAAACCATAAGAGACTCTTAATCTCACAAAACAAACTGAGGGTTGCTGGGGGTAGGGGAGTAGGGAGAGGGTGGTGGGGTTATGGACATTGGGGAAGGTACGTGCTATGGTGAGTGCTGTGAAGTGTGTAAACCTGGCGATTCGCAAACCTGTACCCCTGGGGATAATAATACATTATATGTTCATAAATAAATTTTAAAAAAATTTTTAAATCCTAGTGTATATATATGCTTAGAACTATGTGGCAAGAAGGAATTGAGATAAGTGGATTGTATTTTTACTCCGTATGTACCCAGATTGTTTGACATTTTTATAATGTGCATTAATTCATGAGTTTCATATATAATCTCTGATATAGCTGAATAAATTATCCCAGGAGAGCCCCATGTGACTCAAGAAAAATACACAAAGGACTCACTTACTCTAACTATAAATGACTGAGTAGTTATTCAACCCTCTAGATCTTTCATATTTTAATGATGATATTCCTTCACCCAAGTTAACTTTCATTTGGAGGAATTTCATGCATTAAAAAAAATGAAGTAAAACATTGAGTAAAATGAGGTATTTGGCCGCAGGAGGGGGTGTTGGGAGGAAGTGTAAGAGTTTATAGAAGTATGGATGAGCCAGGAGCCTCTCTCAGGATTTACCTCCCTCAGTCTTTGTTTTTCCCAGCTGCTACTCTTTCTCTTATAAGCCCAGAGATTAGCTGACATTCCAAATTCTGGTGGTAAGGTTCTCATAATGAAATTGGGGGTGTGTGCAGGACGCCTGGGTGGCTCAGTTGGTTAAGCTGCTGCCTTCAGCTCAGGTCATGATCCCAGGGTCCTGGGATCGAGTCCCGCATAGTGTTCCTGGCTCGGCAGGGAGCCTGCTTCTCTCGCTGCCTCTGCCTGCCTCTCTGCCTGCTTGTGTGTACTCTCTCTCTCTCTCTCTCTCTGGCAAAAAATAAAATCTTTTTAAAAAATTTAAAAAAAAAAGAAACTGGGGGTATGTGCATGTGTGCCCACATGTCTTTATAAAACACTTATAAAATAATTAGAATCAACACTTTCCTCTAGAAGTTAAGCTAATATATTTTAGCCACCTGAAAAAGACACAACTCTGTTCACCATTCATCTAAGCAAGTTTTCATATGCTAAAAGAAAAAAATATGCAATCACATTTTCAAGATGGTAATGAAAACTATTCAAAGGGGGCTACTATAGTGGAGTTTTGTAGGTAGGGAGAGAAATCAGGTTCAACTCCAAATACAGCAAGGAAGAGTGGAAATTTATTGCCAATGAGCAAGTTGGGTGGGAGGAGACAGGGTAGTTGAATGGAGAATTATTAAGAGGAAACATTGAGGGTGAAAGATTCTGGCTAATCCCATCTAACAAGACTCTTGCTGAAGGCAGGCCACGGTAATCAGACCACCTGGGGAACAGTGGAAGGTGAGGAAGCCACCAAGATATTGAGGGTGATCAGATATAGAAGGTGAGAGATTCTGGCTAAACCAACATGACAGGATTCTTGCTAAAATTAGCAATGCAAAGAGAGACACAGAAGTCCAAAAGTCAGAACCAGGTGAGGAAAGAGTTCCAATGAACCTGACTAAAGTGTGGTCAAGGGGAGACTCTTTGTCACATACATAATCTGCAAAAAAAGTAAGATTCCTAAAACCCTTGCATTCCATGGTAAGCCAAGAATAACAACACACCCTGGTTTCCTTTACCAAAACACAGAAACATCATTTTATTTTTAAGCAAAACTGAACTAAATGCCATCTAATTAGAATTGTTGGCTGCCACATATACTGAGCTATAACTACAGTTTATTACCTTTTTTTTTAAGGTTTTATTTATCTATTATTTGAGAGAGAGAGAGCATGAGAGGAGAGAGGTCAGCAGGAGAAGCAGACTCCCTATCAAATAGGGAGCCCGATGTGGGATTCAATCCCAGGCCTCCAGGATCATGACGTGAGCCAAAGGCAGTCGCTTAACCAACTGAGCCACCCAGGTGCCCTACAGTTTGCTACCTTAATTTAGTGAGCCAGTGCTTCTGAAAGCTGGACTCCCTTGCAAACAGGCAGTGGAAAAAAACAAAACAAAATACAAAATAACCCTTTATTTATAACTAAAATATGTCTCTGAAGTTTTTATCTAATACGCCTAAGTGATACTCTTGCATGTAGGACTTCCTGTCCAACATCTAATCGATGCTTATTGTACAGGAAGCAAAGTCTATTCCCTAAGGAGAAATTACACATTGGCAGACCACGTGATAGGAATCTCAAGATAAATTTATTCAATAAATAAATGATCAGCTGTCATTGGGTAGTGCATGCTGTGTAAGCAGCCAAAAAAAAAAAAAAGCGCAAGAATTCACACTTCTAATATTACTAAATAACTGGCAAAAATACCAAGTCATGAACTATACCCGGGAGGAGAAGGGAGTTCTCTTGTGCCAAAACTGCCCCAGAGCCCCAAAAGAAGAGGTGGAAGAAAGTGACTGTATGCAGCGGTTTGTACACATGGCCTCCTGTGAGCCTCTGCAAGGCTGTCTGTGCTGTTTATCTCCCCAGTGTCCTGGGTCACACTGGCTGGCCAGTTAGTCCTGCACGCCTGCCTTCCTCAGGCTTTCCCCGCTGTTTTCTCACTTATACCTCACAGGATGCTGCAACACTTCTCAGCTCCTTCTCTGCAGTGAAACTGAGATTAATTACAACTTCCCATCAAGATTTATGAATTTTTAAATGTGTCACCAAAATGAAATGTAATGAGTCCCCAAAGTACATGGTTAATGTTTATGAACAGCACTCATCAGAAGTATGATTGTGCCATGTAAATGGCCTATTACAACTTCTAATTGTATGCTACACTTAAAAAAAAAAAACCTACACTTTTCTGGAAAATTAACAGTGTACTACAAACCGCAATGACAATAAGGCCTTCTTTGCTCTACTTGAGTTGTATCTTTATTACTTCATAATGCCCATTCTCCCACTTTGCAAGCCAAGCAGAAATTCTCTAACTGCATTAGGCATTCAGGAAATTTCAAGCAGTCCACAAAGCCTCCAGGGATGATTCCCTCCCTCCAGAGATTGGCGATTGTCTAGCAGGGAAAAATCACTGTTGACAAGCCAAAGACTCCTCTCCCCTGGAAATGCCAGGGCATATGAAAAGAAAGATGTGCTTTCAAGGCACACAACACCCTCTCCTCCAAGATGAGGCTCCAGTAAGCATGGAGCAGAGCTTTCACAGGTCATAGTCCTATAAAATGACACAGGCATTGTCACACTTCACCATTGAAAATATCGTTAAAAATGGTAGAGAGAACATGGAAGGACAGAATGCTGAATTGTCAGAAATACTGGCTCCCTCTCCCAGGACTGACCCCAAGTATGTAATGAAGGAAAACTGTGAGGAATCCTTGATGGGGAAAGTACTTTGAATTGGTATGTGCAGGGGATGGTGGCTTTGGCCTGGAACAGGGAGCAGCCCAGCAGGAAAAAACATAACAACACGGGAAATGTTGTTCTGTTTTTCTTCCCCTCTGCCACTGTCTTGAAACAAATTGTCCCCATTCCCATGCTGAAGTAACTCCAATCCACTGATGTGCTAGACCTGGTAGAGTGGCTCAATAACCAATTGTTAGATTTTGAGGAATTTTCCAAGCCAGTTTTTCAATACAGCCATTATTAAAAACTAAATTATACAAACTAACAAATAAGTTACATTAAAAAACAAAGGCAACACTCATGTTCATAGTAGCATAATTCACTGTAGCCAAAAGATAGGGTGTCCATCAATAAATAATGGATAAATAAAATTTGGTATATGTACACAATGGAATACTATTCAGTCATAAAAAGGAAGTACATTTTGACACATGCTACAAAATTCGAGAATCGTAAGGACATTATGCTGTTACAGGATTTCCTTCTTCTTTAGTGCCTGTGGTTCTTGGTCACACTGCTTTGAAGAATGCAGAGACCAGACATAGAGTGGTGGGCAGCAAAGCAAAGTTTATTGAGTGATAGTAAAGGATAGTACAAAGCTCCCAAAGAGGGAGGGGACCTGAGAGGGTTGCCACTTGGGTTTCTAAGTCTAGAGGGTTTTTTTGTTTGTTTGTTTGTTTGTTTGTTTTTATTTTTTTTTTAATTTTCAGCATAACAGTATTCATTGTTTTTTCACCACACCCAGTGCTCCATGCAATCTGTGCCCTCCCTAATACCCACCACCTGGTTCCCCCAACCTCCCACCCCCCGCCCCTTCAAAACCCCCAGGTTGTTTTTCAGAGTCTGTAGTCTCTCATGGTTCACCTCCCCCTCCAATTTCCCTCAACTCCTTTCTCCTCTCCATCTCCCCTTGTCCTCTATATTATTTGTTATGCTCCACAAATAAGTGAAACCATATGATACTTGACTCTCTCTGCTTGACTTATTTCACTCAGCATAATCTCTTCCAGTCCTGTCCATGTTGCTACAAAAGTTGGGTATTCGTCCTTTCTGATGGAGGCATAATACTCCATAGTGTATATGGACCACATCTTCCTTATCCATTCATCCGTTGAAGGGCATCTTGGTTCTTTCCACAGTTTGGCGACCGTGGCCATTGCTGCTATAAACATTGGGGTACAGATGGCCCTTCTTTTCACTACATCTGTATCTTTGGGGTAAATACCCAGTAGTGCAATTGCAGGGTCATAGGGAAGCTCTATTTTTAATCTCCTGAGGAATCTCCACACTGTTCTCCAAAGTGGCTGCTCCAACTTGCATTCCCACCAACAGTGTAAGAGGGTTCCCCTTTCTCCACATCCTCTCCAACACACGTTGTTTCCTGTCTTGCTAATTTTGGCCATTCTAACTGGTGTAAGGTGGTATCTCAATGTGGTTTTGATTTGAATCTCCCTGATGGCTAGTGATGATGAACATTTTTTCATGTGTCTGGTAGCCATTTGTATGTCTTCATTGGAGAAGTGTCTGTTCATATCTTCTGCCCATTTTTTTTTCCTTTTTTTTTTTCTTCTGCCCATTTTTTAATATGATTGTCTGTTTTATGTGTGTTGAGTTTGAGGAGTTCTTTATAGATCCTGGATATCAACCTTTTGTCTGTACTGTCATTTGCAAATATCTTCTCCCATTCCGTGGGTTGCCTCTTTGTTTTGTTGACTGTTTCTTTTGCTGTGCAGAAGCTTTTGTCTAGAGGTTTTTATGGGCTTGTTGGTGGGCTGTTGTAATCTGATTAACCCTCCCTGAGCCTGTCATCCAATCAGGTTTTGTCATCTATCTATCACATGGGAAAGGTTGGAGGGCTCCCTCAAGGTTGGTGTAAAATCCTTTTAAGAGTGGTTTCCTCTTGGTGGAGGAGGGGGAGAGTGGTCCCCTGTCCCTGCCTGCCTTTCTTTCAGCTATCCTTCATCAATGCTAAGTGAAATAAGCCAGACTCAAAAAGACAAATACTGTATGATTCCATTTATATGAGATACCGGAAGTAGTCAAATTCATAGACATAGACAATAGAATGGTGGTTGCCAGGGGTTGAGGATAGGAAGAGTGGGGAGTTATTTAGTAGGTTTAGAGTTTCAGTTTTTTGCAAGGTAAAAATTCTGGAGGTACTTACACAGCATTGTGAATAAACAACAATACTGAACTGCATACTGAAGAATGGTTAGGATGGTAAATTTTATGTTACATGTATTTTACCAAATTAAAAGTAAAATTTAGGGGTGACTGGGTGGTTCAGTCAGTTAAGCTTCCAACTCTTGATTTCAGCTAAGGTCATAACCTCAGAGTTGTGAGGTCAAGTCCCTCAGGCTCTGTGCTAGATATGGAGTCTGCTTACGATTCTCTCTGCTTCTCCCTCTGCCCCTCCCAGCTCATGTTCTCTCTCTCTCTCTCTCTCTTAAAAAAATAAATAAATAAAATTTTAAAAAACATCAAAGTCAATAAAATCTCAATTTCCTGACTTTTGTAGTATATGATCATTACATAAGTTACCACCATTTGGGGGAGCTGGGAAATAGATACACAGAACCTCCCTATTCCATTTTGCAATTTCTAGTGAGTCTATAAAAATTTAAAAATAAAAAGGTTTTTTTAAATAATACCAAATTTATAACTTCCTAATTATTTTACTACAGTTTGCAGTTATCTATATTCCTGATAATATTTATATGTATTGTAGTTGTGTGGTAGAAACATTATATAATACTGTGCTACTGCACATCTCCTCTCAACTCCACTTTGAGATGGCAGTTTGAAATTGGCCCTGGTGGGAGTATTTATTGCCACGGAATCGGTGAACACTACAAATCAAGGCTCCCCGCTAACAACCTCAGCCAGCTGTAAGCCTTTACCAGCAGACTGGGGTCCAGGTATCCTCAGAATTAAAATTAGATTAATTTTAACCTGAAATTGAGAGAGAGAGAGAAGTCCTGTGCACAAGAGAGGACTAACTGATAAGGGGACTAACTGAACTTGGGCAGTTGCTTAGAAACTTCAGAGCTGAGGAAGCGCAGCCACGGAGTGTCCTTCTATACTGTGTCTGCACAGGAGGCCTTGACAGTTATTTTTATTTGTCAGTTTGGCTGAGCTAAGGGATGCCAGAGAGCTGATCAGACATTATTGCTGGGTGCATCTGTGAGCTGTTTCAGGAAGAGATTAGCATTTAAATCAGTAGACTGAGTAAAGAAGATCCACCTTGACAAATGTGGGTGGGTATCATTCAGTTCTTTTTGAGAATTTTCTCTCCCAGTCTCTATCTCTTATCTGGGGCTAGGACATCCATCTTCTACCCTTGGATATCTGACGTCAAAACTCCTGTTCTCCATCCTTCAGACTCTGGAACTTAACACCAGCAGCCCCATGGTTCTTAGGCCTTGAACTGAATTATATAAACAGCTTTCCTGGTTCTCCAGCTTGCATATGACAGATCATGGGACTTCTCAGCCTCCATAACCACAGTGAGTCAATTCCTATGATCAGTCTCCTCATCTGTATCTAAATCTGTATCTATATCTATTTATATGTGTCTGTATTCTATTGGCGCTCTTTCCCTGGAAAACTTCTACAAATACAGAGGCAAAGGCGGAACACCCGACCTACAGGGTTGTTTTGAGAAGTATATGGTGATAGAGTGTGGGGTTTTTTTAATTGAAATATGACTGACATAAATAGTAGTTTCAAGATTACAATACAGTAGGGTGCTTGGCTGGCTCAGTCGGTAAAGCATGTGACTCTTGAAATCAGGGTTGTGGAGCACGTGGGTGCTCAGTCATTGAGGGTCTGCCTTTGTCTCAAGTCATGATCCCAGGGTCCTGGGGAAATCGAGTCCCACATCTAGCTCCCTGCTTCCTCTCCCGCTGCCCCTGCTTGTGTTCGCTCTCTCGCTGTGCCTCTCTCTGTCAAATAAATAAACAAGATCTTAAAAAAAAACAAATCAAGGAGTAACATCCTTTAAAAAAAAAAAAAAAGAAAAGAAAAGAAAAGAAATCAAGATTGTGAGTTTGAGCCCCAAATTCAATTAGGGCGTGGGTCATCCTGGAAAAAAAAGGAGTACAACATAGTGATTTGACCATAGTATACATTAGGAAACGCTCACCACAATCGTTGTTGTTACTATGTATCACTGCACAAAGTTACTACATTATTATCAACTAGATTCCCTATGTGAACTTTTCATTCCTGTGACTCATTTATTTTATAATTTGTAGCTCTTAATCTCCTATTTCACTCATCTCCCCACCCCATTCCCTCTAACAGCCACCAGTTTATTCTCTGTATTTATCAGTCTATTTCTCTTTTTGTTGTTTGTTCATTTGTTTTTGGATTCCACACATAAATGAAGTCTTATGGCATTTGTCTTTCTTCGGCTTATTTCACTTAGCATTATACTTTCTAGGTTTTCTCCAGCATGGGGCTCTCTGCCCAAGGACTCAGGCACTCCCTGTCTCCTGAGTGGAGCTGAAGCAGAGTGAAGTCTGGCTTTCCCCCATCTCCTGCTCTGGGGTAGAGACATCTCCTTTCCTAAATTTGTGGCTATGATAGGGTCTGTGGACACTTTGAACTTTTTGAAATGAAAGACCCAGGGAAAATGTGGCTCTGAACAGGTATTATTTCTTAAATTCTAAAGAAAACATACTCCTTACATGACAGCCAGCTGAAACCAAGGCTATAGAAGGAACCCCACCCCCACTCAAGCATCTAGTCCCTAGCTAAAACCAAATGAAAAAGAAATTTGAGAGGATGAGTTTGGGGCCTGAAAAATGTTTAACTTCAAGCTTTTAGCTCAAAAGAACAAGAAATTTTGACTTGGAATTTTAATTCCTTTGTACCTAGTTATCTCTGGTCCACAAAATTTTCAAAAAGATTTTATCTTTAGACTTTGATTTTTTTTCTGGGAATTTGATAACGAGAAAAGATTTACATTCACATTTGATGAATTTCCATATTTTCCATTTTTATTATTTTATTATATATTGATATATTCATTCAGTCTCATGTGGAACCTCTGATATACTCTGTTGGGCATTGTGACTGTACATTGTTCAGAATGGAACGTGGGAAATTAGTTTTCAGCCTTTGAAATGCATATCTTTAGTATTATCTTATATTATCTTATATTATTTAGTAATATCTTTAGTATTGACTGTGAAGTGTACTTTCTCACCAGTTTCCTAGCCTTCTTGAGTCAAAATCTAAACTCCCACCAACAGTCCCAGATTGATGCCCAGAAGAGAAGTGGATGTTTTGGGAGGAGCAGTTTTATGAGGGGTACTAGACAGAATAGCCAGTGGTTAACCACAGGCTTAGTAGCTAAATAAATGGATTAAAAGAACAAAGACCTGGGCAATGTAGAAATGGAATTCCTTTCTTCTACTCCTGGCTTCCTTGAGGAGGTCTTTTACCTAAGCACCCTCTCTCTTTTTCTCCACTCCATCCGAAGAGGGTGGGGTGATTTATTGGCAAATCTCTGAGGAATGACCACTAATGCAAATTCTTTGCTGTTCTTCCTCTTAGAAGGGAGCTGCCCTCAAAGAGCTCATATCCCCTGCTACTCCCCCAGTTCCTTTACCCTAGGTTAAATCCTGGGTTAAATCTGTTTAATTGTGAGATGAGTATTAGTAAGAACACATGGCTACAGACCTAGGGCCTTATCCTCCAACCTCATCTCTACCAATAGTAAGATGTAAATATAATGCTGACTTCTATCGTTACTCTTTGTTTTATTTTCTCAATTTGTCCATAACACAAGTAATGAAAAGAGGTACTATTTATTGGGGGTCTTTTGGGAGGGACTCCAACAGAGGGTAATTAATATTTTCCAAAGAGAAATGCCACTCATTATAATTCCAGAAGAGTAAATAGCAAAACGCTTTTTTATTTTATTTTAATTCCACTCTGGTTAAAATACACTGACTAATTACTTGCAATTATAAAATTAAGTTATTCAACAATTCTGTACATTACTCAGTGCTCATTGTGATAAGTGTACTCTTAAATAAAACCTTTTACAGACTCCTAAACTTACCAAATAGCTGAATCTTGAAGACATGTGATA
Source organism: Martes martes (assembly GCF_963455335.1). Lineage (NCBI taxonomy): Eukaryota > Metazoa > Chordata > Mammalia > Carnivora > Mustelidae > Martes > Martes martes. The sequence continues at coordinate 97,086,276 of NC_137892.1, read as the reverse complement.
TCTCCATATTATGAAGAATTATATCCTCCCTTTATTTTTTTTTAAGATTTATTTATTTATTTATTTATTGACAGACAGAGATCACAAGTAGGCAAAGAGGCAGGCAGAGAGAGAGGAGGAAGCAGGCTCCCTGCTGAGCAGAGAGCCCGATGTGGGGCTCGATCCCAGGATCCTGGGACCATGACCTGAGCCGAAGGCAGAGGCTTTAACCCACTGAGCCACCCTGGCACCTCTATATCCTCCCTTTAGCAAACATGAACATCTTCTGATATCCATCTTTCCCTGAATCACTTACGGCCACTTCAATGGAGTATAAATAGTGTAAACTGAAAAATATATACCATATTCTGAACTTACCAATTATTTCCATCAGAAAGAGAGTTCATGCCTTTGTTTCTGCCTAACATAGTTAATAGCAAACAAATAATTGAATGAGACATTTCCTGAATTCAGAAAGGATAATTAGTGCAACTCCTTTTATTATAGCAGATACTAAAACAAAACAGAACAGAGCATTAAAAAAATCCAGAGAAAGACCTCTTGAAATAGAACCTAATTAATTTTCTTTAATAACAGAAATGATTTATTGAAGGACAAAATGCAGTCTTAGCAAAGCTTAATGCTCTCCTGAACCCATCCTGTACTATGTATCCAAATATAAGTGTCTAATGTGATGTGACAAAAATAAAATTTAAAAAGGATAAACTGTTGCTCTCAAGAATAGGATTCTTATCATTCTTCTAGCTAGTGATGGTCTTTGGGCTCTATTATTTTCAGGAATTGTTGATGCTATTCACAGCAAGATGGATACATCAAAAAAAGAGGAAAGAGAAAGAATAGTGACAAAATACATTTGGTAACATGCCATCAAAAATACTGGAAGAAGGGTGTCTGGCTGCTTGGTCAGTGGAGCATATGACTCTTGATCTTGAGATTGTAAGTTTGAGCCCCATGTTGGGTGTAGAAATTACTTAAAAATAAAAATCTTAAAAAAATATACTAGGAGGAATTGTGAATCATTTATCAATTATGTCTTTTTATTTTCTTTAAGATTTTTAAATTGATTTTATTTTAGGGAGAGGGAGAGTGGGAGAGCGAGGGGCAGAGGGAAAGGGAGAGAATCTCAAGCAGTACCACCCCATCCTACCCCTCCCTACTGAACAGAGAGCCTGACGCCGGACTTGATCTCGTAACCCTGAGATCATGACCAGAGCCAAAACCAAGAGTCAGACTCTTAACTGACCACCGAGGTGCCCCTAAATTACTCCTGTTTTAAAGTGGCACATTCAGAGCAAGAATGAAGATAAAGGAAGAGAGTATTATAGACCTCAGTTGCCTTTACAGTGGTTCCAAAGTACTTTTAGTCATTAGAAATTTATTTTTGTTGAAGAATAAGAATTCTAACTGACTTCTTTCTAGGAAGTGACAAGCTTATTCAAAAATTCATGTGGACCTATGGATCAAAAAAGAAATCTCAAGAAAATTTTGAAAAATTTTTGAACTAAGTGAAAATATAGCATAATTTGTGGGATACAGCAAAAACAATGCTTAGAGAGGAAATTTATAGCATTGAATGTATGTCATAGAAGAGAAAAACCTAAAATCATTAATTTAAGCTTCAATATAAAACTGGAAAAAAGAAGAGCAAATTGAATTTGAAGTAAGCAGAAATAAAGAAATAATACAAATTAGAGAAGAAATTAATAAAATTGAAAACTTCTCCACTGAAAACTAAAAATCAGTGAAATGAAAAGCTGATTTTTTAAAAAGATCACTAAAACCAAATAGCTTCTATCCAAGCTATCCAAGAAAAAGAGTAGACACAAGTTACTAATATCAAAAATGAAAGAGGGAACATCACTAAAGAGCCCATGAATATCAAAAGTACTATAAAGGAATACTATATCTGAACAACTCTCTGCTAACAAATTTGATAACCTAGATGAAATGGACCAATTCTTTCAAAGAAACAATCTGCCAGAACTCACACTAAAAGAAATAGACAATCTGAATGGCCTATATATATTAAAGAAATGTAATTAATAATTAGTAACCTTTCAAAAGAAAAAGCACCAGGCCCAGATGGATTTGCTGGTGAATACTACCAAACATTTAAGGAAGAAATTTTATCATATTCTGCAATATCTTTCAGAAGACAAAGCAGAGGGGATTCTTCCTAACTCATTCTGTGAGGCCAGCCTTGCTCTAAAACCAAAACCAGACAAAGACATTACAAAGTAAAAAAAAAAAAATTACAGACCAATATCTCTTGTGAATAGATACAGAAATCCCCAACAAATTATTAACAAATTGATTCCACCAATGTACAAAAAGAATTATACCCCATGACCAATTGGGAATTATCCCAGATCTGCAGAAGTAGTTCAACATTTGAAAATCATTAATGTGATTAAGTCAACAAGCTAAAAAATAAAAGAAACACATAGTATTAATAGATGCAGAAAAAGTATCTGACAAAATCTAACACTCATTTATTTTTGTTTGTTTTTATTGTACTATGTTAGTCACCACAGAATACATCATTAGTTTGTTTTTTTAAAGATTTTATTTATTTATTTGATGGAGAGAGAGATCACAAGGAGGCAGAGAGGCAGTCAGAGAGAGGGGGGGAAGCAGGCTCCCCTCTGAGCAGAGAGTCTGATTTGGGGCTCAATCCCAGGACCCTGAGATCATGACCTGAGCCAAAGGCAGAGGCTTTAACCCACTGAGCCACCCAGGTGCCCCACATCATTAGTTTTTGATGCAGTGTTCCAAGATTTGTTGGAACACCCAGTACAACACCCAGTGCTCCATGCAGTATGTGCCCTCCTTAATACCTTCCATCCCTCCACCCATCCCCCCACCCTCCTCCCTTCCAAAACCCTCAGTTTGTTTCTTGGAGTCCACAGTCTCTCATGGTTCATCTCCCCTTCCGATTTCCCCCATCTCACTTTTCCTTTCCTTCTCCTAATGTCCTCCATGTTATTCCTTATGTTCTACAAGTAAGTGAAACCATATGATAATTGACTTTCTCTAATTGACTTATTTCACCCAGCATAATCTCCAGTCCCATCCATGTTGATGCCAAAGGTTGGGTATTCTTCCTTTCTAATGGCTGAGTAATATTCCATTGTATATATACCACATCTTCTTTATCCGTTTGCCTGTTGAAGGGCATCTCGGCTCTTTCCACAGCTCGGCTATTGTGGCCATTGCTGCTGTGAACACTGGGGTACATATTGCCCTTCTTTTCACTCCATCTGTATCTTTGGAGTAAATACCCAGTGGTGCAATTGCCAGGTCATAGGGTAGCTCTATTTTTAATTTTTTTGAGGAATCTCCACATTGTTTTGCAGAGTGGCTGCACCAACTTGCATTCCCACCAATAGTGTAAGAGGATTCCCCTTTCTCTACTTTCTCTCCAACATTTGTTGTTTCCTGACTGGTTAATCTTTGCCATTCTAACTGGTGTAAGGTGGTATCTCAATGTGGTTTAAATTTGAATTTCCCTGATGGCTAATGATGACAAACATTTTTTCACGTATCTGTTAGCCATTTGTATGTCTTCATTGGAGGAGTATCTGTTCATGTCTTCTGCCCATTTTTTGACAGGATTATCTGTTTTTTGGGTGTTGAGTTTGAGAAGTTCTTTATAGATCTTGGATATCAGCCTTTTGTTTGTAGCGTCATTTGCAAGTATCTTCTCCCATTCCATGGGTTGCCTCTTTGTTTTGTTGACTGTTTCCTTTGCTGTGCAGAAGCTTTTTGTCTTGATGAAGTCCCAAAAGTTCATTTTCGCTTTTGTTTCTTTTGCCTTTGGAGACATGCCTTAAAAGAAGTTGCTGTGGCCAATGTCAAAGAGGTTACTGCCTATCTTCGTCTCTAGGATTTTGATGGATTCCTGTCTCACATTGAGGTCTTTCATCCATTTTGAGTTTTTCTTTATGTATGGTATAAAAGAATGGCCAAGTTTCATTCTTCTATACATAGCTGTCCAATCTTCCTGGCACCATTTTTTTGAAGAGACTGTCTTTTTTCCACTGGATATTTTTTCCTGCTTTGTCGAAGATTATTTGGCCATAGAGTTGAGGGTCCATATCTGGGCTCTCTACCCTGTTCCACTGGTCTCTGTGTCTGTTTTTGTGCTAGTACCATGCTGTCTTGGTGATCACAGCTTTGTAATAAAGCTTGAAATCAAGCAATGTGATCCCCCTGCTTTGTTTTTCCTTTTCAGCATTTCTTTACCAATTCGGGGTGTTTTCTGGTTCCATACAAATTTTAGGATTGTTTGTTCCAGCACTTTGAAAAATGCTGCTGGTATTATGATCGGGATGGCATTGAAAGTATAGATTTCTCTGGGCAACATAGATATTTTAACAATTTTTATTCTGCTGATCCATGAGCAAGGAATGTTTTTCCATCTTTTTGTCTTCTTCAATTTCTTTCATGAGTGTTCTGTAGTTCCTTAAGTACAGATTCTTTATGTCTTTGGTTAGGTTTATTCCAAGGCATCTTAGGGTTTTTGGTGCTATTATAAATGGAATTGATTCTCAAATTGCCCTTTCTACAGTTTTTTGTTAGTGTATAAGATGGCAACTGATTTCTGTGCATTGATTTTGTATCCTGCCACATTACTGAATTGCTGTATGAGTTCTAGTAATTTGGGGGTGGAGTCTTTTGGGTTTTCCACATAAAGTATCATGTCATTTGTGAACAGAGGAATTTTGACTTCTTCTTTGCCAATTTGAATACCTTTTATTTCTTTTGTTGTCTGATTGCTGTTGCTAGGACTTCTAGTACTATGTTGAAAAACAGTGGCAAGAGTGGGCATCCTTGTTGTGTTCCTGATCTCAATGGGAAGGCTCTCAGCTTTTCCCCATTGAGAATGATGTTTGCTGTGGGTTTTTCATGCATGGATTTTATGAAGTTGAGGAATGTTCCCTCTATCCCTATTTGAAGAGTTTTAATCAGGAAAGGAAGTTGTATTTTGTCAAATGCTTGTTTTGCATCAATTGAGAGGAACTTGTGGCTCATTGGTTTGTTCTGTCACATTGATTGATTTGTGAATGTTGAACCATCCTTGCATCCCAGGTATAAATCCTATCGGATCATGGTGGATAATGTTTTTAATGTACTGTTGGATCCTATGAGCTAGGATCTTGTTGAGAATCTTGGTATCAATAGTCATCAAGGATATTGGTCTGAAATTCTCCTTTCTGATGGGGTCTGTGCCTGGTTTGGGGATCACGGTAGTGCTGGCTTAATAGAAAGAGTCTGGAAGCTTTCCTTCTGTTTCTTTTTTGTTGTTTTTAAACAACTTCAGGACAATAGTATTATTTCTTCTTTGAATGTTTGGAAAAGTTCCACAGGGACTCCATCAGGTCCTGGACTCTTGTTTTTTGAGAGGTTTTTGGTCACTGCTTCAATCTCGTTACTGGATATTGATCTATTCAGGTTGTCAGTTTTTTCCTGTTTCAGTCTTGGAAGTTTATAGGTTTCCAGGAATGCATCCATTTCTTCTAGGTTGCTTAACTTATTGGCATATAGCTGTTGATAATAATTTCTGATGATTGTTTCTATTTTCTTGGTGTTAGTCACTAACACTCATTTATGATAAAAGTTCTCAGCAAACTTGGAATAGAGGGGGACTTCCTCAACTTGATAAAGAATATCTACAAAAATCTATACCTACTTAAGCACAAGAAACTAGACACTTTTCTGCTAAGATCAAAAACAAGGTAAGTATGTCCCCTCTCACCACTCCTTTTCAGCACCATACTGGAAGTCCTATTTAATACTATTTAATACAATAAGGCAAGAAAAATAAATGAGAGGTATACAGATTAGGAGGGAAGAAATAAAACTGTCTTTATTCACAGATGACATGATTTCCCATGTGAAAATACAGAACGAATAAAAAAACATCAAAAGATCCCAGAACTAAAGCTTTTAAAACAAGGTTGTGGGATACAAGCTTAATATACAGAAGCCAGCCACTTTCCCATATACCAACAATGAACAAGTGGAAAAAAAAAAAACCACACATTAGTACATTAGTATCCCCAAAAATGAAATACCTAGATGTAAATTTAATATATGTATAACTATCTATATGAGGAAAACTACAAAACTTTGCTAAAGGAATCAAAGAAGAACCAAATAAATGGAGACGCATTCCATATTCATGAACAGGAAAACTCAGTATCATCAAGATGTCCATTCTTTCCAGTTCGATCTAACTATTCATTGCAACCCCAATCAAAATCCCAACATGCATTCAGTTTTTACAAAAAGTATTTGTAAAAGATGTATCTAATAAATGACTTTTTACAAAATATAAAAATAACTCTTCAAAATCAGCAATAAGAAAACATATAAATAATATAAACATTGACAAAAGACCTGAAAAGGTCTAAAAAGAAGATATACATATGAGAAATAAGCATATAAAAATTCTCAGTATCATATGTCATTAGGAAATAGCAAATTAAAACAATAAGATACAACTACACACCTGTTAGAATACCCAAAATGCAAAACCTTGACAATACCAAATGCTGACAAGAATGTGGAGCAGCAGGAACTCTCCTTCGTTGTTGATGGGCATGTAGAATGATACAGCTACTTTGGAAAACAGTTTGGCAGTTTTTTATAAAACTAAAAATACTTTCACTATAAGATGCAGTAATTGTGCTTCTTAGTCTTTATCCAAAGGAGTTGAAAACTTACACGTGCCCGTGCACACACACACACACACACACACACACACACACACACCACCTGCACATAGATGTTTATGGCATCTTTATTCTTAATTGTCAAAATTTGGAAGAAACCAAGATGTACTTCTATATGTAAATGAATGAATAAACTGTTTCATCCGGACGATGGAATATTATTCAGCACTGAAAAGAATTGAGCTATATGGGGTGCTGGGGTGGCTCAGTAGGTTAAGCCACTGCCTTCGGCTCAGGCCCTGATCCCAGAATCCCAGGATTGGGTCCCACATCGCGCTCCCAGCTCTGCAGGGAGTCTGATTCTCCCTCTGACCTTCTCCCCTTTCATGCTCTCTCTCACTCTCTCTCTAACAAATAAATAAATAAAATATTTTTTAAAAAAAGAATTGATGTATAAAGGCATGAAAAGATATGGAGAAACCCTAAAACACATTACTAAGAGAAAAAAGCCAATCTGAAAAGGCTAGAAACTGTGTGATTCCAACTATATGACATTTTGGAACAAGGCAAAATTATGAAGACCATAAAAAGATCAATAGTTAGTGGGGAAGGATAGATGAAAAGTCAGAGCACAGAGGATTCTTAGGGTAGTAAAAATATTCTTAATGGTACTATAATGATAGATGTCATTATACATTTTTTCAAACTGATAGAATGTATGACACCAACAATGTGCCCTAATGTAAACAATGACTTTATATGGTAATGATGTGTTAATGTGGGTTCACTGATTGTAACATATGTATATACTGCTCTGGTTCAGGATGTTGATAGTAGGGGCAGGAGATAATATAGAAACTCCCAAACTTTTTGTTCAGTGTTTCTATGGAATTAAAACTGCCCTAAAACATACAGTCTTTTTTTTAAGTAGTCTCCATACCCAGCCTGGAGCCCAGTGCAGGGCTTGAACTCAGGAACCTGAGATCAAGACCTGAGCTGAGATCAAGAGTCAGTCACTTAACTGACTGAGCCATCCAGCTGCCCCATAAAGTCTATTTTCAAAAATCATATACGAGGGTCTAATAAAAGCCAAAATGAAATTGAAAAAGAACACTGGAATGTCAACTACACTTCAATCTAAAAAACAAAGACAAAAAAACAAAACAAAAACTGAAGGAATCACACTTCCACTTTCAAACCTTACTACAAAGCTACAGTAGGGATGCCTGGGTGGCTTAGTCAGTTAAGTGTCTGCCTTTGGCTTTCGTCACGATCCCAGGGTCCTGGGGTCAAGCCACATGTCAGACTCCCTGCTCAGTGGGAAGACTATTTCTCCTTTCCCTCTGCCTCTCCTGCCAGCTCATGCTGTCTCTCTCACTTGCTCTCTCTCTCTCTCAAATAAATAATATCTTTTTTTTTTTTTAAGCTACAGTAATCAAGACAGTCTGGTACTGGAGTAAGGATAAATATATAGATCAGTGGAGTAGAATTGAAAGCCCAGAAACAAATCCTCATATTTATAGTTAGTTGATTTTTTAATGAGGGTGCCAAGACAATTAAATGGGAAAATAGTCGTTTAAAAAATGGTAGTAGGACAACTAGATAGCCATAGGCAAAACAATGAAGTTGGACAATGTGAAATGCAAAAACTTAAAATGGATTAAAGACCTGAATATAAGAGCTAAAACTATAAAACTTGGAAGAAAATATAGGTATAAAATGTTATGGTCTTGATTAAGCAATGATTTCTTAGAGATGACACCAGTAACAGGGGATAAGTAAATTAAGTAAGTAAATCAAGTAAGTAAACAGGGGATAAGTAAATAAAGCAATGATTTCTTAGAGATGATACCAGTAACAGGGGATAAGTAAATTGGACATTATCAAAATTAAAAATTTGTGTGTTAAAAAAAAAAAGCTAGGACAGTAATACATCAAACAAAATGGACTTTGAAAACAAAGACTGCAACAAGAGACAAAGAGTGCATTACATAATGATAAAGGGATCAACACAACAAAAAGATTTAATATTCTTAAATATGCACTGAACACTGGATCACCTAAATACAAAAAGCAAATATTAATTGACATAAAGAGAGAAAATGATGGCAATACAATAATAAGGGACTTTAACATTCTACTTACATCAATGGGTAGATTATCTAGATAGAAAATCAATAAAGAAGCAATGTCTTTGAATGGCACATTGGACCAGATGGACATAATAGTCACATACAGAACATTCCATCCAAAAACAACAGAATGTGCATTCTTTTCAAGTGTACATGGAACATTCTCCAGAATAAGTCACATATTAGGCCATAAAGCAAGCATTAATAAATTTAAGAAGATTGAAATCATACTATGCATCTTTTCCAATCACAAACTATGAAAGTAGAAATAAATCACAAGAAAAAAACTGAAAGAAACAAAAAACTGAACAACAGGATACTAAGCAACCAGTGGGTCAATGAAGCAATCAAAGAAGATATTTAAAAGTACATGGAGACAAATGAAAATAAAAACATAGTGGTCTAAAAGTCTTTGGGACACAGCAAAGAAGTTCTAAGAGGGCAGTATGTAAAAATACAGGCCTTCCTCAAGAAACGAGAAAAAGACCAAATAAACAATCTAACCTTACACCCAAAGGAACTAGAAAAAGAAGCACAAAACCCATGGTAAGGAGAAGAAAGGAAATAATAATGATCAACAGATAATCAGAATAATCATCAGCCATCATGAAAATGCAAATCAAAACCACAAGATACCACTTCACACCAGCTAGGATGACTATAATTAAAAAGGCAGTGTTGGTCTAGATGTAGAGAAACTGGAGTCCTCACATGCTGCTGATGGAATTGGAAAATGGGTCAGTCCCAATTCTGGCAGATTTTCAAAGGGTTACATGTAGACTAACCATGTGACCAAATGAATAATCATACAAGCAATTCCATTCGTGTTCAGAGTACTTGGGTAAATGCCTAGTAGAAGTAAAACCTATATCCACACATAAACTGTCCACAGATCCTTATGGTAACATTATTCATAAAAGCCAGTTGTGGAAACAATGCAAATGTCCATCAACTGATGAATGGAAAAACAAAATGTGGCATATAAAAAGGAATGAAGTATTGGTACATGCTACAATATGGATGCTAAATTAAAGAAGTCAGTCACGAAAGACCAAATGACTGGTCTGTATGATTGTATTTTTATGAAATGTCCAGAATAGGCAACTCCATAAAGACAGAAAATAGTGATTGTCCAGGCCTGGGGTCAGTGGGTTTAGGGGGAAATGGAATATGACTGCTAATGGGTACATTGAAGAGATCCTTACACGTCACTTTTTTAAAAATTTTTTTCCTAACTTTGTATTTTTTTTTAATTTTTAAAATTTTTTTATAAACTTATAATGTATTATTAGCCCCAGGGGTACAGGTCTGTGAATCACCAGGTTTACACACTTCACAGCACTCACCATAGCACATACCCTCCCCAATGTCCATAACCCCACCACCCTCTACCGACCCCCCTCCTCCCAGCCACCTTCAGTTTGTTTTGTGAGATTAAGAGTTTCTTATGACTTGTCTCCCTCCCGATCCCATCGTGTTTCATTTATTCTTTTCCTACCCCCCAAGCCCCCCACGTTGCATCTCCACTTCCTCATATCAGGGAGATCTTATGATAGTTGTCTTTCTCCGACTGACTTATTTTGCTCAGCATAATACCCTCTAGTTCCATCCACGTCATTGCAAATGGCAAGATTTCATTTCTTTTGATGGCTGCATAATATTCCATTGTGTATATATATATATACCACCTCTTCTTTATCCATTCATCTGTTGATGGACATCTAGGTTCTTTCCATAGTTTGGCCATTGTGGACATTGCTGGTATAAACATTCGGGTGCACGTGCCCCTTTGGATCACTACGTTTGTATCTTTAGGGTAAAGACCCAGTCGTGCAATTGCTGGGTCATAGGGTAGCTCTATTTTCAACTTTTTGAGGAACCTCCATGCTGGTTTCCAGAGTGGTTGCTCCAGCTTGCATTCCCACCAACAGTGTAGGAGGGTTTCCCTTTCTCCGCATCCTCGCCAGCATCTGTCATTTCCTGACTTGTTAATTTTAGCCATTCTGACTGGTGTAAGGTAGTATCTCATTGTGATTTTGATTTATATTTCCCTGATGCCGAGTGATGTGGAGCATTTTTTCATGTGTCTGTTGGCCATCTGGATGTCTTCTTTGCAGAAATGTCTGTTTATGTCCTCTGCCCATTTCTTGATTGGATTCTTTGTTCTTTGGGTGTTGAGTTTGATAAGCTCTTTATAGATTTTGGATACTAGCCCTTTATCTGATATGCCGTTTGCAAATATCTTCTCCCATTCTGTCAGTTGTCTTTTGGTTTTGTTAACTGTTTCCTTTGCTGTGCAAAAGCTTTTGATGTTGATGAAATCCCAATAGTTCATTTTTGCCCTTGCTTCCCTTGCCTTTGGCGATGTTTCTAGGAAGAAGTTGCTGTGGCTGAGGTCGAAGAGGTTGCTGCCTGTGTTCTCCTCAAGGATTTTGATGGATTCCTTTCTCACATTGAGGTCCTTCATCCATTTTGAGTCTGTTTTTGTGTGTGGTGTAAGGAAATGGTCCCGTTTCATTTTTCTGCATGTGGCTGTCCAATTTTCCCAGCACCATTTGTTGAAGAGGCTGTCTTTTTTCCGCTGGACATTCTTTCCTGCTTTGTCAAAGACTAATTGACCATAGAGTTGAGGGCCTATTTCTGGGCTCTCTATTCTGTTCCATTGATCTATGTGTCTGTTTTTGTGCCAGTACCATACTGTCTTGATGATGACAGCTTTGTAATAGAGCTTGAAGTCTGGAATTGTGATGCCACCAACTTTGGCTTTCTTTTTCAATATTCCTCTGGCTATTCGAGGTCTTTTCTGGTGCCATATAAATTTTAGGATTATTTGTTCCATTTCTTTGAAAAAAAAAAAAAAGATGGATGGGATTTTGATAGGGATTGCATTAAACGTGTAGATTGCTTTAGGTAGCATAGACGTTTTCACAATATTTGTTCTTCCAATCCATGAGCATGGAACATTTTTCCATTTCATTGTGTCTTCCTCAATTTCTTTCATGAGTACTTTATATAGTTTTCTGAGTATAGATTCTTTGCCTCTTTGGTTAGGTTTATTCCTAGGTACCTTATGGCTTTGGGTGCAATTGTAAATGGGACGGACTCCTTAATTTCTCTTTCTTCTGTCTTGTTGTTGGTGTAAAGAAATGCAAATTAAAAATTAGAAAAAGGAAACAAAGAAAAAATATAAAAAAGAAAAATAAATATATTTATATATATTAGACTGGCGACTAGAACAGGGTCACCCACTTAATTTTGGGAGTATTTTGGTCTCTTAGAAGAAACTATCTCCCAAAATTTTAAAGAATGAAAAACATATATAAGGGTAAACACAAAGAAGGGATAGAATATGCCTATAAAGATGAAAAAAAATTTTTTTTAATTTCTAAAAAAGGAGTTGATAAAGTAAGTTGTTTGGCAGAATAAAGAAAAAGAAAGTGGAGAGAATTTGCTCGGGTTGGAGACTAGAACAAGCCCGGAGCTAGATTTAGGGTATATTTTGATCTATTAGAAGAAGTTGTACCCCAAATTTTTTAGAAGAAAAAACCCTATGTCTTACATGTCACTTTATCCCTCAATACTTTAGCATGCATCTCCTAAGAACAAGGATATTCTCCTATAAAACTACAACACACTGACCCACCTAGGGAAGTTAACAATTCAATAATATCTTTTAATATACAGTCTTTATTCAAAAAAATAATAATATACAGTTTATATTCAAATCTCCTAATTGTTCCAAGAATGTCTTTTATAGCTGGGTTTGTTTTTTTTTTAAGATTTTATTTATTTACTTGACAGAGATCACAAGTAGGCAGAGACTCAGGCAGAGAGAGAGAGGGAAGCAATCTCTCTTCTGGTAGAGAGCCTGATGTGGGGCTCGATCACAGGACCCTGGGACCATGACCTGAGCCAAAGGCAGAGGCTTTAACCCACTGAGCCACCCAGGTACCCCCATAACTGTTTTGGTTTTTTTTTTTAGATTTTATTTATTTATTTATTTGACAGAGAGAGACACAGCAAGAGAAGGAACACAGTCAGCGAGAGTGGGAGTAGGAGTGGGAGAGGGAGAGGGAGAAGCAGGCTTCCTGCTGAGCAGGGAGCCCAGTGTGGGACTGGATCCCAGGATCCTGGTATCATGACCTGAGCCGAAGGCAGATGCTTAACGACTGAGCCACCCAGGCGCCCTATAGCTGTTTTTTAATCTAAGATTGAATCATTATGAATATATTGTCTATGTTAAGTCTCTGTAGAATCTTTTTTTTTTAAGATTTTATTTATTTATTTATTTGACAGAGAGAGAGAGAGAGATCACAAGTAGGCAGAGAGGCAGGCAGAGAGAGAGGAGGAAGCAGGCTCCCCGCTGAGCAGAGAGCCCGATGCGGGGCTCGATCCCAGGACTCTGGGACCATGGTTTGAGCCGAAGGCAGAGGCTTTAACCCGCTGAGCCACCCAGGCGCCCCCTCTGTAGCATCTTTTAATCTAGAATATAATTATCTTTTGGCTGGTGGTTTTTTATGATGTTGATAGTTGATGTATTGATGTTTTTCATGACACTCTTTTAAAGAGTTTTACCCAGTTGCCTTATAAAATGGCCCACATTCTGAATTTGAAGAGTTATCTGGTTATTTCTTCGTTATTAGATTCAGATTAAACACATCTGGCAAGAATAATACCAGCTAGTGTCATGTTCTCCTTATTACAGCACTATTGGTGATGCTTTTTTTGTGTGTGCACATATTTAATGTGCTATCACTGTGAATACACACTTTCTCCTTTTGTAACTAAAAAGTGACTTGGAAGTGTATTAGAGGAGGTCGCTGAGAGGATGTGACCACTGTTTGACTTGCAAACTGGACCTATACAATTGGAGGCTCCTTACTCTCTCCCCTGTCCTTGCAATCTACATTCCACCTATTATTCCTATACTAACAGGCGATTCAAGGATGCAGTCTTGAGGGCAACATGTTGTTGAGACTATCTGGATGATAAACATGCCTGAGCTCTGCTAAGGCCTCTAAATAAATGTTTGAGATTCTGGTGTATAGATCCAGAGATCTATTCCTCTCGAGGCCACCCAAGCCCCGAATGTAAGTCCTGTTGCTCCATAAAACTGCCACCCACCCATCTGGAAGGGTCTGCTTGTTTCTTCAGTCTCTCCTTGCCCTCCACATTTGGGGCCCAGTTTTGAATTTCACCTGAGAAACTCTGAGGTTGCAAACCAACAGTGATGCTTTGAAACCACATCCCCCAATGGTGTTAGGACTCACTGATGATCCCTGACTGAATCAGTTGTTACATATGTTACACTATTATATATATGTCATATTGTGGATGGAAAATATGTGATCGTTTTTCATTTCATCATTTCTTTTACATTTATTAGTTGGCACTTATACTTTTAAAAGCATTGTCTCATATCATTGCAGATTCACATATTTCTCTATATTCTACCTGGAACCCATTCAGTCTAATTCCTGCGTCCTTTTGACTTGTCCTCCTCAGTCCTTGAGCACTCCCACTGCCCGTGGTGCAGGAACAAGATATCCCATGCCCACCTTGGGCTTCCCCTTCCCCACACCTGGAATCAGCCATTTTCTTCAAGAAACTTTTTAGTTAGACATGCTAGTTAAAGGCCAAAAGGTGGGCATTATGTTGTATTACTGTCACAAGGCCTGATGGATAAAACTAAGCTTTTTTTTTTCCATCACTGTATCTGATACTTCACAACTTTATGAGGTTCTTTCTCACCTTGCCCTGTTCCATATGTTTATCTCCCTTCTTCCACAATGAAAACTCTGACTCCCAATTGTACCAGTATCTTTGCTCATTTGCTCTATCCTATGATGCACACAAAAATTGTTACAAATTATACTGCAGACAACAAGCCCATGAGATAATATTCAAGATTTCTTTGCCATTGTCCTTATCTTCAGAATTTATCTGGTTTAGGATCTAGAGTCCATGTGTTGTCTTCAAAAGTAAGCTTAATTATATTTTGTGTGTATTTATGTTTTTAATATTTTTACATAGTTGTTTGGCTCTCTTTGCATGGGATTTTAGGCTCTATTTTTACCTTTTTAATTTACATTTAGCTTATTAACTCTTGGGTGTTGTTAGCCTTCCTCCATCCCTGTCAGTAGTAGAAAGTATTCATTTTGCCTGGCAGTTTCTCTTTCTACAGTTCTCAGAATGGTCCCAAATGTACCATTTAGGGTCTCTTGGGATCTTCTGATATAATTGCAGAGAAAGAAATGCAAGAGGTGCTTGGAAGATTAGGCAAGAGAGTTTCCTTTTCTTTTTAAAGAGTAAGGCACAGAAATAGCTGCAGTATATAAGAGAAATAATTGAGAAGTTTCTTTAAGCAACGAATACATTTTACACAAGAGGAGAGGCTGCTTCAGCTGACAAGAAAGGCTCAGTAGGTTGGGAATTTGGGATGCTCTGAGTCAGCCAGATTGTCCAATTATAGCTCATTCCAAGTATTCAGATACTGTTCTTTGCTTATAGATATTGTAACTTCCTCAAAAGAGGCTAGACAAAGATATGAATTAAAGTAACAAAATTTGGAAACCTTAAGAATCAAATGTTGTTTGGCTTACAACTGTTTCGCTTCTTCAGCTGCAAGAGCTTATATCTTGAAGAAACAAATCTCTCATAAATTTTATAACATAGTCATAGAAAGCCCTTGGGTTTCAATAGATAACTTGAACTAATAATTTAGAAATCTTAGCTTGGGGTGCCTGAGTGGCTCAGTAGGTTGACTGTCTTACTGTTGGTTTTAGTTTGGGTCATGATGTCAGGGTCCTGGGATGGAGCCCCATATCAGGCTCCCTGCTCAGTGGGGAGTCTGCATGGAATTCTCTCTCTCTCTTCCTCTGCCCCTCTCTGTGCCCCCCCCACATGCGTTCTTTCTCTATAAAACTTTAAAAATAAGTCTTAGCTTGTCAAAAAATTAGGAATAAGAGACAAACCATAAGAGACTCTTAATCTCACAAAACAAACTGAGAGTTGCTGGGGGGGAGGGAGAGAGGGTGGTTGGGTGATGGACATTGGGGAGGGTATGTGATATGGTGAGTGCTATGAAGTGTATAAGCCTAATGATTCACAGACCTGTACTCCTGAGGCGAATAATACATTATATGTTAATAAAATTTTTTTTAAAAATTAAGAAAAAGAGGGGTGCCTGGGTGGCTCTGGGTTAAAGCCTCTGCCTTTAGCTCAGGTCATGATCCCAGGATTCTGGGATCGAGCCCCGCATCGGGCGCTCTGCTCAGCGGGGAGCCTGCTTCCCTCTCTCTCTGCCTGCCTCTCTGCCTGCTTGTGATCTCTGTCTGTCAAATAAATAAATAAAATCTTTTAAAAAAAATTTTAAGAAAAAGAAAAGAAATCTTGCTTTGTCATCCATTTTTTAAGATGCTCAGCAATTAGAAGTAATCACAACACCTCCATTATCCTTGAATTCTGCCTGTCCTTCATACTACCTTATGGCTACAGCAGCTGGAAACCCAAAGCCTTTCCTTCAATTGGCATATCAGTACAAGTGATCTATAGAATGATTTAATTAGCTACCTTGCTACTATTTACCATGGGCTTTGAAAATCTAGTTCCTTAATATTCACTGGATTCACCTTGTCTTCATCCCAAACCAGGCCCAACAACTAATCTTAGCTCTCCACCACTCCACCCCGCTTTCCCTGAGAATCTATTGTCTATAACCATTCCTAGTAAAAAATTTCTCTAGCCGTTCATTTCTTGAAACAGTATTTAGTAGCTAGTCACAGATTAACTGGGAAAATAGCAGGAATAAAAAAAAAAAACAACTATGCAGATGATACCACACTCAAAAATAGAATCAGAGAGCTAGTCTAGTAAGACACTGTTACTCGTCACTGAACACAGGAACCACAGCGAGCACTACTGTCACCCTCGTATTCAATACGGGATCCAACGATTGGCAACACAGGCACTCTTGTGCCTGCCAACTGGATGCTGCTGCCACTAACACCAGAAAGAAGTCTCCACTGTCCTTGTTCCTTTGTGTCATTAGTTTCAAATTCAAAATCCCAGATGAGTGTATCTGATTGGCAGAGCCTAACTCAAGGGCCTACATCCCAGTTGGCAGAGGAGCTAGAATACTAGATTTCTGTTCATTTCAGGTTCTCTTTGGGGAGGCAAGGAATCCCTCAAATGTGAAGAGCGTTCAAGTGCTGAACACCAATAATTACAAGTGTCCATCACACATAAAATACTCTGAGCAAATGCTACTTAATAGCCCTACAGTGGTCTCCAAGTGTCGAAGTAAAAGGAAGAGTCACATGTCTTTTGCTTTAAATCAGAAGACAGGAATGATTAAGCTTGGTGTGGAAGACATGTCAAAAGACAGGTGGGCCTCTTGTACCAGTTAGCCAAGTTGTAAAGACAAAAGAAAAGTTCTTTTTTTTTTAATTAACATATAATGTATTATTTGTTTCAGGTGTACAGGTCTGTGAATCATCAGTCTTACACAATTCACAGCACTCACCATAGCACATACCCTCCCCAATGTCCGCCACCTAGCCACCCTATCCCTCCCCAGCACCTCCCCTCCAGCAGCCCTCAGTTTGTTTCCTGAGATTGAGTCTCTTATGGTTTGTCTCCCTCCCCAGTCCCATCTTGTTTCATCTTCTCTCCCTTCCCCCACCATGACTCCCTGCCCTGCCTCTCAAATTCCTCATATCAGAGAGATCATATGATAATTGTCTTTCTCTGATTGACTTATTTCGCTTAGCATAATACCCTCTAGTTCCATCCATGTTGTTGCAAATGGCAAGATTTCGGGGTTTTGGTGGCTGCATATTATTCCATTGCATATATATACCATCTCTTCTTTATCCATTCATCTGTTGATGGACATCTAGGCTCTTCCCATAGTTTGGCTATTGTGGACATTGCTGCTATAAACATTCAGGTGCACGTGCCCCTTTGGGTCACTACATTTGTACCTTTTAGGTAAATACCCAGGACGCCTGGGTGGATCAGTTGGTTAAGCAGCTGCCTTCGGCTCAGGTCATGATCCCAGCGTCCTGGGATTGAGTCCCACATCGGGCTCCTTGCTTGGCGGCGAGCCTGCTTCTCCCTCTGCCTCTGCCTGTGCTCACGCTCTCTCTCTCTCCCTCTCTCTCTCTGACAAATAAATAAATAAAATCTTTAGAAAAAAAAAAAAAAAGTAAATACCCAGTAGTAAGGTTGCTGGGTCATAGGGTAGCTCTATTTTCAACTTTCTGAGGAAACTATATACTGTTTTCTGGGGTGGCTGCACCAGCTTGCATTCCCACCAACAAGGAGGGTTCCCCTTTCTCCACATCTTCGCCAACACCTGTCGTTTCCTGACTGGTTAATTTTAGCCATTCTGACTGGTGTGAGGTGGTATCTCACTGTGGTTTTGATTTGTATTTCCCTGATGTTGAGTGATGTGGAACACTTTTTCATGTGTCTGTTGGCCATCTGGATGTCTTCTTTGCAGAAATGTCTGTTCATGTCTTCTGCCCATTTCTTGACTGGATTATTTGTTCTTTGGGTACTAAGTTTGATAAGTTCTTCGTAGATATCTTTGTGTAGATCCAGTGCTCATTTACCATTTTGAAATGCCTGTGGCCCTTAAGAATTATCCTACATCTACTCTGCATTTGCTTTATAAATGGGACAAAGCCTGGATGACAACACATCTGTTTACAACATGTTTACAGTAATATTTACTGAGTATTTTAAGCCTACTACTGAGATCTGCTGCTGAGTGGGGGTGGGGGGGTAGGAGGGAAGTCCTTTAAAAACATTACTGCTCATTGACAATGTACCTGGTCACCCGAGAGCTCTGATGGAGATGTACAATGAGATTAATGTTGTTTCCATGACTGCTAAGACAAGATCTATTCTGCAGTCCATGGATCAAGGAGTCATTTTGACTTTCAAGTCTTACTCTTTAAGAAATGCATTTCCTGGGATGCCTGGGTGACTCAGTCAGTTAAGTGTCCAACTCTTGATTGCAGCTCAGGTTATGATCTCAGAGTCATGAGATGGAGCCCAGGTCAGGCTTGGGATTCTTTCCCTCTCCCTCTGACTGCCCCCACCCACGTGTGTGCACCCACTTTTCTCTTCTAAAATAAATAAATGTAAGAAAAGACAGAAAGACATTTCCTAAAGCTCTAGCTGCCATAAAGAGGATTCGTCTGATGGATCTGGGCAAAGTATAATGGAAACTTTCTAGAAAGGATTCATTGCTCCAGATACAATTAAGAACCTTCATGATTCATGGAAGAGGTCAAATATCAACATGAACAGAAGTTTGAAAGAAATTGAGGTGCCTGGGTGGCTCAGATGGTTAAACGTCTGACTTTGGCTCAGGTCATGATCTCAGGGTCCTGAGATGGGAGTCCCATATCAAGCTCCCAGCTTAGTGGGGTGTCTGTCCCTCTGCCCCTCTTTCCCCTAGCTTGTGCTCTTTCTCTCAAAGTAAAATCTTAAAAAAAGTAAAATCTTAAAAAATAATTTTTTTTTTTAAAGTTTGGAAGTTGTTTCCAACCCTCATGGATGACTGTGAGGTGTTCAAAAGTTCAGTGGAATAAATAACTGCAGATGTGATGGAAATAGCAGGAGAACTAGAATTTAGAACTGGAGCCGGAGATGTGACCAAAATGCTGCAATCTCATAAAATTTTAACGGATAAGGAGTTGCATCTTAAGGGTGAGCGAAGTGCTTTCTTGTGATAGAATCTGTGCCTGGTGAAGATGCTGTGAAGATTGTTGAAATGAAAACAAAAGACTTAGAATATTACTTAGTTGATCAGTGGCAGGGTTTGAGAAAACTGAATCCAATTCTGAAAGAAGTTCTGCTGTGGGTCTAATGCTATCAAACATTGTTGTATGCCACTGAGAAATCATTCATGAAATGAAGAGTTCATCAGTGCAGTAAATTTCATGGTTGTCTTATTTGAAGAAATTGCTACAGCAACCCTAACCTTGAGTCAGCAGCTGTCAACATCAAGGCAAGAGCCTCTGTCAGCAAAGGTAGTCTCCCTGGAAGCTCAGGTGATAGTTAGCATTTTCATAGAAATAAAGTATTTTTCAAAGTACATACATTTTTTTTTTTTAAGATTTTACTTATTTACTCAAGAGAGAGAGAAAGACTAAGAGAGAGAGCATGGGAGGGGAGGGGGTCAGAGGGAGCAGCAGACTCCCTGCTGAGCAGGGAGCCCAATGTGGGGCTCAATCCCAGGACCCTGGGATCATGACCTGAGCCTAAGGCAGTTGCTTAACCAACTGAGCCACCCAGGGCCCCCGTCATTTTTGTTGTTGTTGTTTTTTTAATACATGATGCTATTTTATACTTAATAGACTACACGTAGAGTATAAACATAATTTTTTTCTAAACGTAATTTTTATATATATTGGGTCACCAGAGAAGTCATCTGACTTGACTTTTGTGATATTCACTTTATTGTTGTAGTCTAGTAGAGAGCCTGCAATATTTCCAAGGTATGCCAGTATGCGTACACATCTCTTTACTAAATGATCCTGTGTATCACAGAAAGCAGTTCAAGAAGCAATTACTGTCATCTGCTGGTGTTCTCAAAATTTGCTTTCCAAACTAATAAAAGGACTGATAAGAAAAGTCTGAATCAACTCTTGGCATACCTGCAGTACTTACTTGAGAATGGCTTAACCACTTTTTATTCTATTTAACTAAAACCCATGGTCTGAGAAAAGGGCTTTTTAAAACTTAATTACTTGTTATTTTGTATGTCATAATGTGAATAGAAAAAAAATGTAATCTGTACAATAAAGCACCATAAATGAGTGCAACAAGGAAGGAGCTTTAACTTGGAAAAAAAGTTGCACCCACAATTATCCACAGAAATGAGTTGGTGGGCAACAGCTGCCCCCAGTTTGAGGCAGAAAGGTCAGAGACACAACCAGTTAGACAACTTAGCAGTCGTCTGATTTATTGGCACTGGTTTGATGAAATCAATAGGAAAGATAATGTGCCTAAAAAGGCAGTCTCTATCCTCTTACACATAATACGAATGCTTCACTCATTATTACATTTTTTATAGTGGCACAAGTCCTTCCCAAACTCATCCCCAGACCTTCCCCCATTGAAAAAAAAAGTCAGGGTGCCTGGCTGGCTCAGTCAATGGAGCATGGGGCTCTTGATCTCAGGGTTGTGAATTCAAGCCCCACCTTGGGCCTAGAGCTTACTTTTTAAAAAGTACATAAAGCAATTACAGTATTAAGGGGGAAGAAATAATGATTTTTTAAAATCTCCCTGGGGTGGGAAAGGCTTTTTAAAATATGAAATAAATTAAAAACTTGATATATAACTACACAAAGATTTTAAACACTATAAAAATGTTAAGAAATGACAATGGGGGGGGCACCTGGGTGGCTCAGTTGCTTAAGCCTTCAGCTTGGGTCCTGATCTCAGAATCCTGGGATGAAGCCCCATATCAGGCTGGCTCCCTGCTCAGTGGGGAGTCTACTACTCCCTCTCCCCTGACTCATGCTGGCACGCTCTCTCTCTCTCAAATAAAGAAATAAAATCCTTTTAAAAAATGACAATTAGGAAAAAATTATTTTTAAGATCTAAATAGCCAATTTTCCTAATCCACCCAAGCAAGTATTTAAAAATCAATAATATAATTTAAAATGTAGAAAAAAGTTTTCAGTTAGTGTCAAACCTTACTAAAGTGGTCTTTTAGAGATTAATAATGGAAGGAATCCATAAGCACAAAGAGAATCAAAGAGGAAAGTAAAGCAGACAGAAGTATCAAGTTAGGTTTTGGAGAACAGAAAGGGCCTACATGAAGGAAAGCCAAAAGGCAAAACTACTTGCCCTACAACATCTCAGAAAGGCTAGGGTGCATGGCAACACTAAAAAAGTTTGGTCAGTCTTCATGAGGAGAACTCAAACCATTAGATTCCACTCCCTCAATGCCACATAGCCAGATTCACGTACAACTTAAATATTTTTGCTAGTGTGCAATGCACATTCAAAACAGTAGGTTTTCAGGCGCCTGGGTGGCTCAGTGGGTTAAGCCTCTGCCTTTGGCTCAGGTCATGACCTCAGGGCCCTGAGATCAAGCCCCACATCGGGGAGACTGTTTCCCCCCTCTCTCTGCCTGCCTCTCTGCCTACTTGTGATCTCTGTCAAATAAATAAAATCTTAAAAAAAAAAAAAAAACAGTAGGTTTTCAATTTGGGAAATTAATTCTAAGTAGTATGATTAAAATAAATATTCAGACAAGAGTTTAGATAACAAAAGAAATACCAATGTGTAGCTTTACATGGTCATCAAAGATTCTGTGATAAATCTACTTTCATCCCTTCCAAATTATCCCAAAAGTCCAGGTGAAACATGGGCTAGACAAAAACTATTCCTTTTAGACCCAAACCTGTCACTTTCTAGATCAATCACATCATATACTCCTTTGTTCTTAAAAAATGAGAGATTTAGATTAGAAAATCTTCTCCTGGACTAATATTTTACCCTAAAATGGTATTTCAAAGCTAAATTTGTGAAATCTTGTAATTTGTATTCAGAAACCAGTAACACGATTATAACAATGTACATATGTTTAGCCCTCCTTCAGGAGAAAAACCAAAAACCTCCCAAATTATGAACTCTACCTTCATACATTCCAACAAATATATATGTATATTTTTTAATAAATCAAATACAGGAGTCAAAGAGGCTGAAAACCATGCAACATTGTCTTTTATTATGTATGGCTTTTAAAAATTATTTCTTCAATCTCTCCATACATAGGCAAAAGAAGTATATTGTTTAACCTACAGAACTGGGAAATATTGACCACTGCCTAGAGGAGGGAAAATCATCCCTAAAACAAGCTTAACCAGGAGGCCAATTCATCTGCCGACCTCCAAGAACATGGAGATGAACATGATAGACAGACTGTCCCCCATCTGAACCTTCATTCACCACCATTCGATAACCCTTCTTCAGGCCCAAATCAGCAGCACATTTCTTGCCAACAATCATTAAATGTCCAAGAAGCTGGAAAAGAAAAAAAGTTTCTTAAGCACAGGCAGTTTACAAATTCTTGCCATTAAATAACATACTACCAAGTTGAAATATTAAAAGGCCATCAAGTTGAAACATATCCCTCTGGGCAAATATTTGGAAACTCTTAATACTATTATAACACAATTACAATTAAAAAGCCATTAAGATTAGGTATTTACTCATTACTAATTCCAATAAACAAATTAGACATAAATGTCCTCAATTACAACAATTTTAAAATCATTTTCCAAGTGGGTATTTAAGTGTTCTTAATAGGGCGCCTGGGTGGCTCAGTCGTTAAGCATCTGCCTTTGGCTCAGGTCATGATCCAGGGTCCTCGGATTGAGCCCCGCATCGGGCTCCCTGCTCTGCGGGAAGCCTACTTCTCCCTCTCCCACTTCCCCTGCTTGTGTTCCTTCTCTCGCTATGTATCTCTCTGTTAAATAAAGAAATAACATCTTTTTTTAAAAAAAAAGGAATCCCAGGACTGAATCTGCTTCTTCCTCTGCCCCTCCCCGCTCTCGTGCTCTCTCGCTCTCTCATTCTCAATTAATAAATAAAATCTTTAAAAAAAAAGATTTAAATGTTATTAATAAAGCAAGATGTATCTTGCTTTCTTGTACTAGAAAAGTACATCAATCAGGATAAGTTTGGTTAAGCTGGGGTAACAAACCACCCTAAAATACCGGGGTTTTTTTTGTTGTTGTTTTAAATTTTATTTATTTATTTGACAGAGATCACAAGTAGGCAGAGAGACAGGCAGAGAGAGAGGAAGGGAGGCAGGCTCCCGGCCAAGCAGAGAGCCCGATGTGGGGCTCGATCCCAGGATCCTGGGATCATGACCTGAGCCCAAGGCAGAGGCTTTAACCCACTGAGCCACCCAGGCACCCCTAAAATACTGGTTTATAACAGAGATACACTTCTTGTGCTTACTACATGCTCATCACAAGTTGATTAGGCTCTAAATTCTTCATCTTTTTCACTTTGAAACCCAGGCTGATGGAGTAGTTTGTGTATGACCAGAGTGGCAGTGGAAAGAGAGAACTTGACAAACCAGTTGCTCGTCTCTTATAGTTTCTATACAAGATGTATCACTCCTGCTTGCACTTCCTGGCCGAGTCAAGTCACATGACCAGGCCTGACATCAATAAGGCAGGAAGTATAAAAGCACCCCTGAAGATGAAGAGCCGGTATTTATAAACAATTATACCACAAGGAGCATTAGGAAAATATTTAATTGAGGCCTAGACATCTGGCAAAACCAAGTAGTGATTTTTCTTTTCTCTAATGGTATTAATAGAAAAAAAAATGATAGAAAAACATCAGGGCCCCTGGGTGGCTCAGTTAAGCGACTGCCTTCAGCTCAGGTCATGATCCCAGACTCCTGGGAATGAGCCCCACACTGGACTCCCTGCTATGCAGGAAAGCCTGCTTCTCCCTCTCCCTCTGCCTGCCGCTCCCTCTGCTTGTTCTCTCTCCCTCTGTCAAATAATTTTTTTTTAAATCTAAAAAAAACAAAAACCCCACATCATCCCCTGTATGATGTACTGTTTCTTTATTGAGGAAAAATGAGTCTCACCAACTACTGCTTGTTAGGAACCATTTTAAGAATTGGTGATGATGGATGTTCACTTGACTATGGTGATCATCTCATAATATACATATATCAAACCATTATGCTGTACACCTAAAACTAACATAATGTTATGTGCCAACTATATCTCAATTTGAAAAAATCAAAGTATTTCTACATTGCACTGACACCCAAAGGACTGTCTGGTTTTTTCCCTCAATAATTCCCTCAGGAAAATGAAAATATTACCTCACTTTCTGGTCAAAATTTAGTCTCCCAAATTTAAAAAAAAAGGGGGGGGGGCAAGAAAATAAATTGTGTTGGTAAATTTACTTACACTTTCATCATCATCTTCTGCTACAGAAATCTGGGATATATGTTTCTTGGGTATCACCAGAAAATGAGTTGGTGCTTGAGGGGAAATGTCATGGAAAGCAAGACACTAGAGAAAAGGGGAGGGAAAAATCTGTTTTAGTGTATCATCTTATAGGCTAAATTTATTCTTTCACACTAGCCCCATGGGAGGCACTGTAGTAGATGCTAGGAAACCAGAAGTGTACACAATACATGTGATCCCATGGCTATTTTCATAGAATTTAGTCTAATGGAAAGGCTGACCTTAAACAAATAAAAGTATAATTAGGGTAAGATCTTACCTACATGTTACAAAGGAAAAGTAAAGAGTGAAATAAATGATTTTCAAAGGGAAAAAAAAAAACAATTTTGACTGGGGAATCACAGACAAACCACTCTGAGGTAGGGACATTTAAGTGAAATAGAAATTAAGCATGCTAATCCTTGTCTACCTTTTCAATTTGACCTCATGCAACCCTTCCTGATCAAATCACAGTGTCTTTCATCTCTCTCCAAACTCCCAGGCTTTTTTCAAAGGCCCTTCCCTCTACTGCAATGGTCCTCTCTCCCCTCAACCCCAACTTCTAACTTAACCTGACATCCATTCCTCAGCAACCAGCATATATAAGATTTCTGAAAGAAATCAGATTTCTCTCTCCACCTTCCCTAGGTTAGGAGTGCTGATTGTGCAGTTTCCTGGTTTTTTTCCTTTACTGCAGTGATCATCTTTGTAATTATGTATTTGTCTGATATGTTGACTAATACCTCTTTCTTCCCATCTTACTCAACTGTTTGCCTTTTGTCTTTTGTAGAAATGAAGATAAGAAGCATTTAGACAAATTACATACCACATGAATATATTTTTATCTCTTGTTCTCCACTGAAGGTGGAAGCCGCTTTTATAGGACCTTCCCTCCTAAAAGGTCTCAAGACTAATTCTATTTAGTACTCCACACAAAATGCTGTATCACTTAGATTGCTTCATGCAGTCATACTCTTGGCTCTTAGGTGGTTCAAACATCAGAATTTCAATTGTCATTTATAAAAAGCAAGTGAAAATACTTAAAAATACGCATTTTCTAGAACAAAAGAACTTCCCTGCTAGTAACAAATAAAGCCATCAAAATTAACCTAGAGTAATCTAATTAAATCTCAGATAACATTTTGAATCTAAGAACGCTACTAGGAGAGTAAAAACAATGTTTCCCTTATATCCCATATTTCTTAAAATTAATTTAACAGTTAATTTGTCTAAATCGGCCAACCTCCTGCCCATCTTCATCTGAGGTCCAAACCCATAAATACAACTCGCTCAGTAAGTATTTTACACAAGGCGTCACATCTACTTGGCCCTCCTAAAACAGAATTTCACCTACGAGGAAGTCAACAAAAACGTGCTTAGTCCCCGGGCATAAAACTGCTTCCTGCCAAATAGGAAAGCAAACTTTGCTACCGGGCGGGGCCAAGGGAAAGCAAATTCCAAAAGGCGACCCACCCCTCCCCCCCACCCCACGCCCGCCAGGGTCCGCAGCCGGAAAGGGACGGGGGTAGGATGGGGTTGACTAGCAGGCCCCGGCGGAGGCGGACCTTTGGCCCCGCGCGTCCGCACGCCCCCCGTCACCTCCGAGGCCGCGGGCCACCGTCTATCTCACACAAAGTGGAGCGGACTGCCGCCCGGGAAAGCCCAGGCGGGTAGGCTGTGCGCGGGAGATCGCGGAGATTGGGCCTCAGTCAGGGCGCGATCGGATTTCTCCCTGTCAGGCAGAGCGCTGGCGAGATTGTGAGATTCCTGACACTGGCTAGGTCCGAGGCAGACGCGGAGCCGGGGGGCGCCCACGCCGAGGAGCCAGCGCGTCCCCCACACGCGCCTGGACCCCGCAGTGTTGGCCCCGCAGGCGCCCGGCAGCCTGACCCGCGCCCCGGGCTGATAACGCGTAACCGGAGCGCCGGCACGCGCCGGCAGGCGGCCTCGGAGCGGCCGCGGCCCTGCCCGCTGGCTGGGGGCCCGCGGCAGAGGCCCCGCGGGGCGGCCGAGTCCCTTTCCTTCGCGTGGCCGCCCGATCCTTTCCCTTTCGGCCGCGGGAAACCCGCGTGTTCAAGGGAGACTGCCCTTGCCTCAGCCCTCCAGGGAGGCCACGTCCCGTGTCTACCTGGTCATCCTCAAAAATGATTTTGGCTGGGATTTCCTTGCGAATGATCTTCCCGAAGATTGTGTCGCCACCAGGCCGCGCGGCCTGAGCCTTGGCGATCTCATCTGCCATCTCGGCCTCCCTCCCGCGCGACCGCCCGGGGCAGAAGCTCGAGAGGAGGGAGGAGCCGGGGCAGCGGGCGGGCGTGCACAGCCAAGCCTGCGCGGGGACCGCTGCTCGAGCGTCCGGGCTGGCCTTGCGCGTGCGCACTGGGCGATCTGCGCTCAAAGCGCAGAGCGCGCGGGGGAGCTTCCAAGAACCGCAGAGGAGACCCGGCGGAAGAGAGGTTCCTGATTGAGACTCTAGAGAGCCACACCGAGGTCTTTTCTTTCTTTCTTTCTTTCTTTAGTGTGTCTTGGGGAGTGGAGTTACTGTATACGTCCTTCTTCACTTGCTTTATGGACCCTTGTGGGAATAATTAGATACTGTAACTGAAAAGATTTGATAATCGGGCAGTGCTGGTCGTGTTTGCTGTCTGAGACATCTAACAATTTCTCAGCTGCAGAAGGTCTTGATTACAGTATGTAAGCCCTCCTTGTATCAGGGTTTTTCTCCCTCTAGCAGTGATTCTCACTGTACATTAAAATCTCTTGGGGAACTTTTGAAAAATCCTCTTGAACCTGGCCAAACTCTTGATCAATTAAATCAGACTCCAGGGTAGGGACCCAGGCAATCCGACTTTGTAAATCTCCCTCCACTGGGCAACTAAGACTTCTTCCCGGAAGTAATCAGCATAATGTAACATGTCCCACCTTAAAGGAAGAACACCTTCCTTGACATACCCCTTCATATCTTTGCTGCTTTTTAAAACTTTTTTTTTTTAAGATTTTATTTATTTATTTGTCAGAGAGAGAGAGAGAGCGCGCGCACAGGCAGACACAGTGGCAGAGGGAGAAGCAGGCTCCCCGCGGAGCAAGGAGCCCGATGCGGGACTCGATCCCAGGACGCTGGGATCATGACCTGAGCCGAAGGCAGCCGCTTAACCAACTGAGCCACCCAGGCGTCCCTGCTTTTTAAAACTTTTATTTATTCTGTGTCTACTTTCTCATCTGTTTTTAACCCATTTCCCTCTTGTCAAAGTTGTGAAGGACCTCCACTTACAAAATTCTGTGAACATTTCCATTTCTTATCTTAGTAAACCTCTTGGCATTATTTCCTATTGTTGCTCATTTCCTTCTTTCTTTCTTTTTTTTTTTTCTTGAAGATTTTATTTATTCGACAGAGAGACACAGTAAGAGAGGGAACACAAGCAGGGGGAGTGGGAGAGGGAGAATCAGGCTTCCCGCCAAGCAGGGAACCCGATGCGGAGCTAGAACCCAGGTCCCTGGGATCATGATCTGAGCCACTCAGGCGCCCCCATTTCCTCTTTTCAGTAATAGTTTTCGCTCTCGTGGT
The DNA here is from genome assembly GCF_963455335.1 of Martes martes. NCBI lineage: Eukaryota > Metazoa > Chordata > Mammalia > Carnivora > Mustelidae > Martes > Martes martes. Next base: position 97,057,895 of record NC_137892.1, on the reverse strand, counting down.
CTTGCCTCCTATACCCCTCTGAATGCTATTTCTCCTTCACAGTAAGCCTCCAGTTCTAGACTTCTCAATGGGTTCCATTCTTGGCCTTCTTCTCTAGCTAACATTTAATATCCACATGCCCTTACTAAGAAAAATTAACTATAGCTCCAGGACTATCCTATATGAGAATGTTTTACTAGTTTGTCTTGTTCTGTCCTCTGCCAATGAAAATTATTGATAGTGGATCCCTTGAGTCTCAAAAGTGACTCGTTTGCTACTGTTGCTATCAAAGATAATTGGCAAAATCTAAATCTAAATCACAGCAAAATTATCAAAATTAGTTTATCTGGGGTGGGGTCTTATAATTTAGGTTTCTAACAGGTTTCCAAGTGATGCATTTGCTGGTTGCCCTGAAACCGTACTTTGAGGCCCACTGAAGTAAGAGACTGTCCTTTTTTTTTTTTTTTTTTTAAAGAATAAAAAACACCGAAGTATTTAGGAGTGTGGGAGTGAGTATCGTGTCAGCATCTCACTTTCAAACAGTAAAGAAATACAAAGAAAATGTTCATGTATAGAGAGATAGAAAAGGATAAAGTGATTGTGGTCAACTGTTAACATTTGGGGAATCCTAGTGCTGCAGCATTCTACATCTACCATAATACCATTCACCAAGTTGCACAAGTCAAAAGCCATGAAATCATCCTAACTCTTCTGTCTTATTCTTGGCAATACAGATCATGAATCTGATCATTTTTTCACCTCTTCTACGACACCACCTTAATCCAAGCCACTGTCATATTTTGCCTGGAGTACTTTGAGAGCCTCCTAGGTAAGTTCTGCTTCCATTGTAGTCAATTTGCCATTCAGCACACAAAGTAATTTTTATAAAATAAAAATTATGATCTCACTCTACTGTTGGTAAGGCATTTCATCACAAAATTAAATCCAAAATCCTTACCTTGGATTCTAGGGTTCTTTAATGATCAGGCCCATGGCTGTTTCTCCTACTTCATTTCCTTCCATTTCAACCTTATTGACCAGCTTCAACTAAACTGGATATGGTAGGCAGAAGATGCCCATGTCCTAATCTCTGGAGCCTATGATTATGTTACTTTACATGGTAAAAGGGATTTCCAGATGTCATTAAATTAAGGATCTTCTGATGGGTGAGATTCCTGGATTGTCTAGATAGGGCAAATATAGTCACAGAGGCCTTATAAGTGAAAGAGGGACACAGAAGAAGGAGGAGATATGATGATGGAAGGAGAGGTGACAGTCAAAGACTGAAGATCCTCTACTGTTGGCTTTCAAGATGAAAGGGACCACAAACAGGTAATGTTCTGGAAGTCAGAAGTCTGAATTTCAGTGGGCTGAAATCATGTGTTAATCGGGCTGCATTCCTTCTAGAGGCTCTAGGGAAGAACATTTCCCTTACCTTACCTTCTAGAAGCTACCTGCATTTCTTGGCTTGAGGCCCCTTCCTCTATCTTCAGAACCAGCAGCAGGGCATCTTCAAACCTCTCCCTGACTCTGCTTCCTTCTTCCACTTATAAGGATCCTTGTGATTACATTGGGCCCACCAGACAATCCATCTCAAAATTTTCCCATCTCAAAAGCCTTAATTTAATTACATCTGCAAAGTCCTTTTTGTCATATAAGGTAACATATTCAAAAATTCCTAGGATTTAAACAAGGACATCTTTGGAAGCCTTTATTCTGCCTACTTATAGCTCCATGAACTTATCTGAGGAATAAATTGGAATTCTTGTTTAGTTCTGATCTGACACTTTTGAGATGTTAACAAACCAGGACATATTCCTAGAATAACCAAAATCATTACCTCATTTATGGAACAGCTGAAGGAACCATACAGATTTATCTAAAAGAAGAGAAGCTCCAGTATTGAACTGATTTTAGCCCTGTGAGAACTTTATTTTCAAGTATTGGCAGATACGGGGTTTTGGTTAACTGAATACAGGACCCTAGTTAGCCTGAAATTATAACAATAAACTATGAATTTTCAGGAAATTGGGCAATGATTCTAAGCTGGAAATGAAAATAAGCATGTTTTGATCATTCTTTAAAAATTAGAAGGCACCATCATGCAATGTCACAAGATCATCTATTGTTTCCTATATAAAAGACAGTACCGAGTATATTTGGTTTAATTGCTTGGTTATGTTAAACATTCATCTGCAAATCTAATGAATTATAATTTAAGAAGTCAGCTATTATCTTGCTAGTCTGATGACTTGCAATATTTTTTTAATGACATAAATCACAGAGGAGGAAAAAAGTCTTTAACATCTTTTGCTTCAAATCGTTCATTCCTACTAAAAAGAAATTTTACCTGAAAATTAACCTGAAAGGCTGTGACATAGGGAAGGCAAACAACGATTATGCGATGAGGGAAAGGTTGAGATTTTTCTTGAAGTTTACAAGGTCCTAAATTAAAATGTACTTAAATAAGTACATTTCTGTCTGCTTGACCAGCAAAACCAAAGAGTAGGGTAAGGTGAGTGAGCAGGATGTGAAGAGGGTAAGACTAGGTCGGGCATAGGGATTTGTGTCCCAGACCTTTATTTGCCAGCAATATGTTTTTTTGTTTTGTTTTGTTTTGTTTTAAGAATCATTTATTTTAGAGAAAGTGTGCAGGGGAGCACCTGAGCAAGGGGAGGGGCAGAGGGAAAGGGATGAAAGAAGCTACTCCCAGCTCAGGATGGAGCCAAAGGGAGGGGAGGGGTTCAGTCTCACTACCCAGAGATCAAAATCTAAGCTGAAATCAAGGGCTGTCAGTGTAACTGACTGAGTCACCAGGCACCCCTCTAGCCTGTGGTCTTGAGCAAAGTAACTCTACCGCGCCTTTTCCGGGAATTAATTGAGAGAATGTACAAATAGAGCTTTGGAAAGCCAGAATTCCAATCAATGGCAGATATAGATAGATATAGATATAGATATTTTTTTTTTGACAGACAGAGATCACAAGTAGGCAGAGAGGCAGGAGGAAGCAGACTCCCTGCTGAGCAGAGAGCCCGATGCGGGGCTCGATCCCAGGACCCTGGGATCATGACCTGAGCCGAAGGCAGAGGCTTTAACCCACTGAGCCACCCAGGCACCCCAATGGCAGCTATATTTGTTAGGACTTGGCTCTTACGCACTTTCACAAGGAGACAGTCGCGACTGGGAATAATTAACATAAAGGTTCTTTATTACATAACCCCAACGTCCAAGCAAGAAGTAATAACGTAGAGACATCGAAGCCATCCGATAAATAACCCACCCTCCGCCACCTGACTGCCTCAGAAGGGACCGGAAGTGACTTTGCCCCTAACTAACATGGCGTCCAGGTAATTTCCGTTCTCCTCCTCTCTAGTGTTTGGGCTCGGCAGCTTCTCCCGGTCGTAACCCGGCTGCAGCCATTTAGCAAGCTCGTCTCCAGTGTCTCACTATGGGAGGCGGGGCTACAATGGGGAATCTGAGCGGTGATTGGTTGCGTCACATTAGGAACGTGACTTCGGGGAGTTGGATAGTCCACGCGGGCAGTGATTGGTTGCCGAGAGGCGGGGGCGACTCGATCGCCGGAGCTGTGTGCGCTGCAGTGAGGAGAGACATGGGTCAGGCGACCAAGGTGAGAGGGCCCAGGGAGGGAAAACGAGCGGCCTTTTGCTGGTTGTCTGGAATCTCAGTAGGTGTGGGTTCAGAACCCTTCACGGAGCTTGTGAACGTTGCCGCTGAGGAGCCCAGTGACCACTTGCGAAGGGCGGTGAAGGGTTTGGGCAGGTGCGAGGAGGGAGGGTGGCACCAGTGTTTCCCCCCTCCTCTCGTGGGGTACCAAAGTGTTTGTTCGTACATCATGCGAGTTTCTGCCCCCGTTTCATCCCCACACCGAATGTTTGAGGGACCTTTTTCACATCGTGGAGAGGTAGACGAGACGCCAAAGGCAGCCCTGCACTGGAACCATCTACTGAGTGAAAGGTCCGGCGAGGTGGAGTTTAGTCAGATAACTGGAAGGTACCCCCAAAGTATGGCAGCCGAGGAAACTGAATCCTGGCGGAATCACTTGCCAAAAATCAACACCAACGGAGACGGAGCAGAGACCCATGAGACCTGAGTGCTCGGAAAAAACTTGGGAAGTGATGGTTCCGCCGGGTGCTTCCCTGAGGAACTGGTGTTCGATTGATTTCTTGTCAAACTGATGCACGTTCCTGGCTGGCGCACACTTCTTAGGGGCTAGCCATCCCTAGTCTCTGTCACTGGCTGCAGTATAAGCATGGAAACGAGGAAAAGGCCTGTTACAGTAGAGTGAGGAAAAGCAGTGTTTGTGGTTGGTCAGTAATAAGGCACCACCAAGCGGTGCCTCCTGCACGACTGACTTTGGCGTTCTCAGTACATTTTAGTATATGTCACAGCATCAGTAGAAACAATTGTAAAGAGTTATTCAGCTAATTTATTGAGTGTCTATAATAGCTATCAATAATACCTTACAGCCTACATTTAGCCTGAACTGTCTAGGCATAGTGGATGCAACGATAAGCAGACCACCTTTGACTTCAAAAAGAAATTTAGCAGGGAGGGGATTTTGAATTGAAAATACAGTGTATTTTGTGAGCTTATAGCTGGGATTTGGAGGAATGCAAAAAAAAAAAAATAATAATAATATCTTGGAATGTCTGGGTCGCTGAGTCAGTTGAGCATCCTGCTTGTATCTCAGCTTAGGCCTTGATGTCAGTATCTTGAGTTGGAGCCCTGTGGTTGGGCTCCACACTGGGCATGAAGCCTATTTAAAAAAAAAAAAAAAAAGTCTTTCATAGAATTGAAAGTTAAGACCTGAAGTTTGATTAGAAATTAGCTAGTGCCTAGATGGCTCAGTTGGTTAAGCCGCTGCCTTCTGCTCAGGTCATGATCCCAGGGTCCTGGATCCGAGTCCTACATCGCAGTCCCCTGGCTCTGCAGGGAGCCTGCTTCTTCTCCCTCTCTCTGCCACTCCCGCTGCTTGTGCATGCCCGCGCTCTCTCTGAAATAAATAAATAAAATCTTTTAAAAAGAAAAAATAAACTAGCTAGAAGAAGAGAGGAAAAGAATATTTCAGAAAGAGGAAAAAGTATATGGAAAGTCCTTGAAGTGGGATGTTGCTTGGAAAACTTGAATTCAAAAGTAATTAAATAAGATTCATTCCAGAAACACTTTTGGGGAGCCCTACCATTTATAGAAGATACTTACGGTAAGTGTAAAGGATACATAGCCTTTGAGGAGGTATGGGACCACAGCAAGTATTTGATTCACATACTATGCAGTAAGTGCCCAATGCTGTGGATGTACTCAGGAATGGCATGTAACCCAGACTTAGAAGAGATAGGAAAGTAATATCTAAAGTGAAACCTAGTTCAGAAATTTTCCCATACACCCCTAATATTAACCCATTATGTAAGAAAATTGAGACAAAAAGCATGAGTAACTTGTCCGTGCTTACAATGAGTGGCAGTGTCCTGTTCTAACTGATCTGTAGAGAATCCGCTTTCCATATGCATTACCTAAATTATCCAATTAGTATAAGTAAATGAGGAAGAGAAGATAATCTGTGACCTTACTTTCTGCATTTATATAAAAATTTATTAACTCCAAGGTGATTTTAGCTCTTACAGCTCCAAGACAGTATTGATGACATTTTCTTTTTCTTATACTAGTTCTCTTGTTTTAAGTTTCTATTTAAATGCCAGTTAACCTACAGTGTAATACTAGTTTCAGGTGTATACTATAGTGATTCAACACTTCCATACAACACCTGCAGTCCTTAATCCCTATCACCTATTTAATCCATCCCTACTCTGGTAACCATTAGTTTGTTCCTTATAGTTAGAGTCTCTTTCTTAGTTTGCTTCTCCCTTTTTTTCCTCCTTTCCTAATTTTTTTGCTTCTTAAGTCCCACATATGAGTGAAATCATGTGGTATTTGTCTTTCTGTTTTATTTTGCTTAGCATAATACTTTCTGACTCCATCCACATCATTGCAAATGGCAAGATTTCATTCTTTTTATGGCTGATCAATACTCCATTGTATATTTATGTGTCACTTCTTTATCCATTCATCAGTCGATGGACATTTGAGCTGTTTCCATAATTTTGCTATTGTAAGTAATTTTGCTGTAAACATCAGGATGCATACAACCCTTTGAATTAGTATTTTTGTATTCTGTGGGTAAATACCTAGTATTGCAGTTGCTGGATCATAGGATAATTCTATTTTTAACTTTTTGAGGAACATCCACACTGTTTTCCAGAGTGGCTGTACCACTTCGCATTCCCACCAGCAGTGCAAGAGAGTTCCTCTTCCACATCCTCACCGATACCTGTTATTTCTTGTGTTTTTGAGTTCAGCCATTCTGACAGGTACGAGGTGGTATTTCTTGTAGTTTTGATTTGCATTTCTCTGATGATGAGTAATGTTGAGCATCTTTTCATGTGTTTGTTGCCTATCTGTATGTCTTCTTTGGAAAGATGTCTATTCATGTTGTATCTACCCCTTTTTTAACTGGATTATTCATTTTATGGGTGTTGAGTTTTGTAAGTTCTTTGTATATTTTGGGTACTACACCTTTATCAGATATGTCATTTGCAAATAATCTTCTTCCATTCTGTAGGCTGCCTTTTAGTTTTGTTGATTGTTTCCTTTGCTGTGCAAAAGCTTTTGTGATGTACTCCCAATTGTTTAATTATACTTTTGTTTCCCTTGCCTCAGGAAACATATCTAGAAGTTGCTACAGCTAATGTCAAAGAGGTGACTGCCTGTGTTCTCTTCTAGGATTTTCATGGTATCGTGTTTCATATTAAGGTCCTTAATCCATTTTGAATTTATTTTTGTGTACACTAGTTCTTAAATTAGGGATGCTGGCTGTTTTGTTAATGAAATTACTTTTTTCCCTAGAAAAACACGTAAAATGATTAGATTTACTTAACTTTCCACTTTGCTTTTAATCCCATGTAACTTGTCTTCTACCACTCTTGTAATATTAAACTGCCTGGGTTTCTATGATATTCTATTACCTTTGAAGTCCATATTTCTGCAGTCTTTTCAAGGCAGTCTCAAAATTCTTTCAGTCTCTACACATTTCAATTCCAAAGCCACTTCCATATTTTTGGGTACTCATTATAGCAATACCCCACTTCCCAATACTAACATCTGTATTAGTTTCCTATGGCTGTTCTAACAATGTACCACAAACTAGGTGGCTTAAAGTAACAGAAAGATGTTGTCTCCACAGTTCTGGAGCTAGAAGTCTGAAATGAAGGTGCCAGCAGGGCCATGCTTCCTCTGAAACTGGGTAGAATCTTTACTTCTATTTGATGTATTGATGCTAGCCATCAATCCTTGATGTTCATTGGCTTGTTGGCTTGCTGGCTTACTCTTGGATCACTCTATCTCTGCCTCCATCTTCACATGGCATTCTGTGTGTCTCTGTTCACATGGCATTTCCTCCTCCTTTTAAGGATACCAGTCATATTGTATTATAGCCCACTTTAATGACCTCTTCTTAACTTAATTCATCTGCAAAGACCCTATTTCCAAATAAAGTCGCATTTTACAAGTACTAGGAATTAAGACTTAAGTATGTCCTTTGGAGGAACACAGTTCAAGCTATAACAGTATGGATCCACCACATTTTATTTACCTGTTTATGAACTGATAGAAGTTTGAGTCGTTTCTCCTTTTTGACTGTTGTGAATAGTGCTGCTATGATCGTTTATGTCCAAGTTTTTGTGTAAACCTATGTTTTCATTTCTGTCAGCTATGTATCTAAGTGTCGAATTGCTAGATCAGGTGATAACATTATGTTTAACTTTTTGAGCAACTGGCAAACTGTTTTCCAAACAAGTTACAATATTTTACATTCCCACCAGTAATGTATAAGAGTTTCAGTTTCCCCACATTCTTGCCAATACTCCTTACTGATTTTCTTTTTCGTTACAGCCATTCTGCTTGGCTTAAGTGTACTTCACTGAGATTTAAATTTCTATTTCCCAGATGCCAAATCATATTGAGCGTCTTTTTATGGCCTTGATGACCATTTGTCTATCTTTAGAGAAATGTCTATTGAAATCCTTTTCCTATGTTTTTACTGTAGAGTTGTAAAAGTTCTTTAAATGTTCCAGATAACAGCCCCTTACCACATATATGGTTTGCAAATATTTTCTTCTGGTCGGGGCTTGTCTTTTCTCTTTTCTGATAATGTCTTTTCCCTTTCTCTTTCTAAAACAATTTTTTTTTTAGTTTTCATGAAGCTGATAAATGAGTAAGTTTTAAAATATCAAAGTGTTGGGGCGCCTGGGTGGCTCAGTGGGTTAGGCCTCTGCCTTCGGCTCGGGTCATGATTCCAGGGTCCTGGGATCAAGCCCCGCATCGGGCTCTCTGCTCAGCAGGGAGCCTGCTTTCTCCTCTCTCTGCCTGCTTCTCTGCCTACTTGTGGTCTCTGTCTAATAAATAAATAAATAAATCTTAAAAAAAAATATCAAAGTGTTATAAACAGAAACCAATAGGTGTGTACTTCCTTCTACATACTCCCAATTCTGCTCCCCAGGGATAAGTGCTTTTAATCATTTTAGCTATTCTTACATTTACCTCCCTGTTTCCAAAGAATATATTTAAACTGCTATTCATTTTTTTTTCTTTTGAGAGATACTGTTTTTGTTTTGTTTTGTTTTGTTTTTGTTTTTGAGATACTGTTTACTGACTTTTAACAATACAAGTTGATGACTAAGCTCCCCATTTATAACTTAGTCCTCTCATTTACAAATTTTGGTGAATTAGTTTTCATTTTTTTTAAGTTACTATGACTGTATAAAATTATCCACAGTGGAGTCTTCTAATATATGATTACATTGCTTTTCTTTTCTAATTGTGTTTTTCTTGAAATTAATAACAGTGTTTTTAGGGGCGCCTGGGTGGCTCAGTGGGTTGAGCCTCTGCCTTCAGCTCGGGTCATGATCCCAGGATCCTGGGATCGAGCCCCGCATCTGGCTCTCTGCTCAGCAGGGAGCCTGCTTCCTCCTCTCTCTCTGCCTGCCTCTCTGCCTACTTGTGATCTCTGTCAAATAAATAAATAAAATCTTTAAAAAAAAAAATAACAGTGTTTTTATTATCATTGGTTAGTTTCCTACTTACCTGTTCCCAAAATCAGTTATCAGTTTGATTTTTTTCCTGGGAACATTTTTTCTGGAGTAGTTCAAACTTCTGCTGTAGTCTAGACTAGTTGCTTTGTGGGCCGGCCACACAGATGCTGACCTGTATTTGTCCTTCACCTTCTTTGTGTTGGTTCACCCTTCTCACTGTTTCCCATGTTTTTCTTTTATAGTTCATCCCCTTGTTGTGGAGCATACTCTTCGATAGCTTTACAAGAAAGGGTATGGCAGATAAGATACGTTGTATTTTCAAAATGTCTCTTTGCCTTTGCAGTTAAATGATAATCTGGCTATGTATGGTATTTTTTTTTTTTTAAGATTTTATTTATTTATTTGACAGACAGAGATCACAGGTAGACAGAGAGGCAGGCTTCCCTTTGAGCAGAGAGCCCCATGCGGGGCTCAATCCCAGGACCCCGGGATCACGACCTGAGCCGAAGGCAGAGGCTTTAACCCACTGAGCCACCCAGGCGCCCCTACGTATGGTATTCTAAGCTGGACTTTTTTTTTTTTTTTTTTTTTTGGTGGGCAGCAAAGTTTATTAAGTGATAGTAAAGTGATAGTACAAAGCTCCTAAAGAGGGAGGGGACTAGAGAGAATTGCTCTGGACATTTTTTTTTTTTTAAACTTGAAAATCTTATACCATTGTCTTCTCACAGTAATACTGTTTAGAAGTCAGGTGTCATTCTGATTTTCTGTCCTTTTTATATGAACTGTTTTTTATCTTTGAAATTTTTTTTTTATTAGCATTGTGCTGAACCTATATCATGATGTACTATGGTATGGGTTTTGTGTTGGGCACTTGGAGCTTTTTCAGTCAAGTAACTGATTAACCTTACTTGGTGACATTTTCTTTATTTTTCCTCTTTTTAATTTGTCTGTTTTCTCTGCCCTTTTTCTTAAGATTTATTTGTTTGAGAGAGAGAGATGGAGAGAGGTTGAGAGAGAATCTTAAGCAGACCCCACACCAAGTGCAGAGGCTGATGCAGGGCTCCGTCCCAGGGCCCTGAGATCATGACCTGAGCCAAAATTAATAGACACTTAACCAACTAAGGGACCCAGGTGCCCTTCTGTTCTTGTTGGAAATCCTGGGTTTTTTGTTTTTGTTTTTTGTTTTTTAAAGATTTTACTTATTTATTTGACAGACAGAAATCACAAGTAGGCAGAGAGGCAGGCAGAGAGGGAGGAGGAAGCAGGCTCCCTGCTGAGCAGAGAGCCCGATGTGAGGGCTCGATCCCAGAACCCTGAGATCATGACCCAAGCCAAAGGCAGAGGCTTTAACCCACTGAGCCACCCAGGCACCCCTGGAAATCCTGTTAATGTAATTGTTGGTCCACTTAGAGTACTCCCTTAATTGTGTTTTCTCTCCTCAATTTCTGAGTTTTTATTTTACTTCTCGGCTGTTTTTCTACCCTTAATATTTGCTATCACTCATTTGTTGCCTGAGCACCTTGAGCGTTTTCTGAATGTTCCTTTTTTAATTTACTGTTACTTCTTTTTGTTGTTATTCCATCTTTGCAGTCACTTAAGTTTCTGAAGAAGTTCATTGTGGTTGTTGGTTTTTGTTTTGTTGTATTTTTATGTTTTTTGCTTCATGTTTCCTGTTTCTGCTTTGGTGTCTGCCTTTGATGTTATAGGTTTTCTAATATATGTAAATACCTAAAAATGCCTAGCACACAGAGTATACTTAGTAGATAAATATTAGATATTTTATCTAGTGAATGAATTGGAGGGAAGGAGGGAATAGTGGCAGAGTGTCTAAGTAGTCTAAGCAAGAGATGGGAGGGTCTGAACTTAAATAATTTTCAGGAATGGAGAATATCAAAACATTAGAGAGACATTCCTAAAATTTTCACATGAAGAGTAATATAGATTAAAAGAATTGCCTAGAGATTTCCAGCTTGAGAAACTCAGTGTCTTCTGTTTCTGAAATTGAAAAGACAGGAGAAAAAACAATATTGGGTGATCAATACTGAGTACGTTTTTAAACTTGAGAAGTGTGAGGTAGGCTTGGCCTAACACTAAGGCCTCTACACAATCTGTCTTCTACCAAAATGTCGGGCTCTTCTCTCTGTTTTTTTAACATAGTCTTAGAATATTCATAAGTCTCAGCGTTCCACTTCTCTTTGGGAAATCACAATTATACTTTCCTAAATTATCTGAAACATCTTCCATCTGGGCTATCTTAAGATGTAGTAAGTCCATGAGTTTGTATAAATGTGTGTAAAACTTTAAAAGCAGTTGAAGGTCTCAATATGGTAAGAAAAGTGAGAACAAATACATACCAGACTAATAAAGTTACTCTAGCAGACTGGTTTTGGCAAGGGGATTATTAACTTTTTAACCATACTTGGTTTTTTCCCAAAGAACTTGGTATTTTTAGGGCACCTGGGTGTCTCAGTGGGTTGGACCTCTGCCTTCAGCTTGGGTCGTGATCTCAGGGTCCTGGGATCGAGCCCTGCATTGGGCTCTCTGCTTGGCAGGGAGCCTGCTTCCCCCTCTCTCTCTGCCTGCCTCTCTGCCTACTTGTGATCTCTCTCTCTATATATCAAATAAATAAATAAAATCTTCAACAACAACAAAAAAAGAACTTGGTATTTTTGTAAATGTAATTATTTTTTAATTTAAAGATAAATTAAGAAGGGAACGTTGTTTTGGCAAACCCTGGTTTTCACCGGCTGTTTTGAAAAATAATCAAAGTAACAAACAGTAAAATAATTTGTAATCCTTTTAATTATATAAAATGTAAATTTTTTTTCTTTTGAGGTCTGAATTCTAGTTTGGTTTTTTTTTTTTACAGGTTTTACAGCTCTTTAAAACATTACACAGGACCAGACAACGGGTTTTTAAAAATGATACCAGAGCATTAGAAGGTAGGTTTATTTTCACCACTTTGGAGTAAATCAGTTCTTCACATATCCCAGAGAACTTGTATAGTCAAGACCCACCTTGGAGAGTGATCTTTATATCTCTCCCCTAATGTTGTTATGTTTTATGAACATTAGTTTATATTACACTACTTTGAGGAGTATCTACTTAAAAATTTTTAAGATCTAGTGTTTATAAAGAACCAGAAAAGATCAAAATTTCAGCACGCTCCATTGCTTGTCAAGCCATTAAACTTTCTTCTATTATATAATCACATTTTCACACTCCCTAGGAACAGATACTTCCATATTTTTTTTTTTAAGATTTTTTTATTTATTTGACAGAGATCACAAGTAGGCATAGAGACAGGCAGAGAGAGAGAGAGAAAGGAGGAAGCAAGCTCCCTGCCGAGCAGAGAGCCTGATGGCGGGGTTCGATCCCAGGACCCTGGGATCATGACCCGAGCCGAAGGCAGAGGCTTTAACCCACTGAGCCACCCAGGCACCCTAGATACTTCCATATTTTTAATTCCTTGTGCCATTCTAGAAGTGATAGCAGCTGTGAAAGAGAATCTGTCCCAAATGTTTTACAAATTTAGTGTTTCACTGTTTTAAGTGGCTTTAATCGTATTTAGAAGTCAGAGTTCTGAAGGTTAGGTTAGGTATTGATCGTGTGCAGTATCTGTTTTCATATATTACTAAAACTCTTTAAGAGGGCACCTAGGGGGACGCCTGGGTGGCTCAGTTGGTTGAGCGGCTGCCTTCGGCTCAGGTCGTGATCCCAGCATCCTGGGATCGAGTCCCACATCGGGCTCCTTGCTTGGCGGGGAGCCTGCTTCTCCCTCTGCCTCTGCCTACCACTCTGTCTGCCTGTGCTCGCTCTCCCTCTCTAACAAATAAATTAAAAAAAAAAAAAAAAGAGGGCACCTAGGTAGTATCCCCACTGTCCCTAGGAATTCAAGTTTTTTTTAATTCACCAAGAATAATATCTTGAATATTAAAGTATATACTTCATATTGCATATGCTTTACCAAATTCATATAATTCTTCATATATCCCTGTGGGATAGTTACTGTTAAAATTTTTTTTTTCCAATGAGAAAACTGACAAAATGTGAAAGGATTTGACCCATGTCATACTAGTGAGAGGTAGAGCTGGGATTTAGCCTAAGCAGTTGGCTCTAAATCCCAAATCTTCAGCACGTTATGTTGAAATATATAAAGCAAAGAAGGAGGGTTTTCTGTCTGTTATCCATCAACAGCACTTTAAGTGTTATTAAGTGACATAAGAACAGCTAACATTGTGTAATTACTAAGCACTTTACATGGGTTGTTCCTTTACATGCTCAAACAACAATAAGGCAGTTGTCAGATTAGACTAAAATTATGCTATAATGATGACAAAGTGCCAGCCAAACCATTTTTATGTATATTTGGTCCTTTGTCTTTATTGTGTGTGTGTGTGTGTGTGTGTGTGTGTGTGTGTGTGTGGTTTAACATGTTTGTATATATTGAGTTTTGCCATCTTAAAGCATTTTAAATTTTCAGATTCATAGAAAGAAAGTATTAAATGGGATTCATTAGAATCTGATAGCTAGAGATATGCAAATGAATTGGAGGTATAGAGCAAGAAATGAAAGTATTAATATATTAGAGTGTATTAGGTTTAATTAAAAATTTGCCAGCCTGTCAAAAGGTTTCCAGGACAGTTTAAAAAAAAAAAAGTCTTATTTTTATAATTAGTTTCACATGAGGCAAAACTATTTTGACTACTAGAGAAGTAGTCATTCATAATGAATAACATATAAATTCTTGGGGCAGGAATTATAAATTAGAAGAGAAATATTTATATATATTTTTTTTCTTTCTCTAGCAGCCAGAATAAAGATAAATGAAGAATTCAAAAGTAATAAAAGTGAAACTTCTCCCAAGAAAATAGAAGAGGTATAGTAATTGAGTCTTTCAATTATGATAAAGCCCTTATACATTTTCTTAGAGAATGATGAAAATAGAGGGGGTATATGAAATAAAAATTATTACTTGATAGTTGAAGACATCACAACTGTAGGTAACCTTCGCTTGTTTGGTATGGCTCATCTCTTCAAGGTCATCCTCTACACCCCTAAAACAGCAAGTTGCCAGTGTATAGAACATGGATGTAGCTATGGTCAAAGCAAGAGCAGTTGAACCAACCCAGAAATCCACAGAAATTCTATCTTTACGTAAGGCAAATGACTAAAACTAAGGAGAATGAGTATTAGAACTACAGGAGGAATTTCTGTTCATTTAGCTCAAGTAGACTAGCTTTTCTTTTAAATTCCTAACTCAGCAGTGAAAGTTAATCAGCCACAATTTGTGAACTATTCTTGCTTTGCCTTTTGGTCACTTGCTCTAGTTGAAGACAGTCAGTCTACTGACACTGATCTGTGAGCTTCTTAATACTCCCAGTACATGTTCATTTAAAAAAAATGCACAATTCCTTTTTTGTATAAAAACATACTGCATATACATACATATTGTCTCTATTTTGAGCCTCCTAAGTGTTTCTGTATCTAACTTCATATGAATGTAGGGAAAGGACCCTTAGGAGGAAAACAAAAAATGGAAAATTTTTTGCAGGGGCAGTTATAATTCCAAGAATTGGTTTGATAAGGAGGAAGCTACAAACTAGAGAAAATCTTTAATGTTTAATAAAATTTCTACATGTTAAATTTTTTTTATAAAAATAAATTTATTGGGGCACCTGGGTGGCTCAGTGGGTTAAAGCCTCTGCCTTCAGCTCGGGTCATGATCCAAGGGTCCTGGGATCGAGCCCCGCATCGGGCTCTCTGCTCGGCAGGGAGCCTGCTTCCTCCTCTCTCTCTGCTGCCTCTCTGCCTACTTGTGATCTCTGTCTGTCAAATAAATAAATAATCTTTAAAAAAAACAAAAAAATTGTTTAAATAAAAAAAAAAAACATTTATTTTGGAGCACCTGGGTGACTCAGTGGGTTAAGCCTCTACTTCCGGCTCAGGTCATGATCTCAGAGTCCTGGGATCGAGCCCCACATCAAGCTCCCTGCTCAATGGAGAGCCTGCTTCCCCCTCTCTCTCTGCCTGCTGCTCTGCCTACTTGTGATCTCTCTGTCAAATAAGTAACATATTTTTTAAAATACATTTATTTTTAGTAGAGAAAAATGTTTTTAGAATAGTAAATATCTGTAATAATCAAGTTAATGAGTTAAAATGAGATAGCCTAAATGTTTTTATTCCTCTGATATAAAGAAGAAGGAAAAAGATTTCATTTAACAATCTGGTAGGGCAAATAGGGACCATGTAGTTTTTATACATGGCAGAAGTTAAGATGACATCATAATCAAGTCATAACTTGAAGAGAAGTTACAAGATGTATACAAAAGTTTGCATTATTTGCTGTTCAGTAGACTGATTAATAACAATATGGTAATTATTTTAAATTTAGAAATGATAAAAAATTTTTAAATTGGCATGTCTTTATATCAACTGGGAAATGAACTACAATCTTCTAAATTCCTTTTACTTCTAAAGCACTAATTTAACATAAAGCAGTCTAGAAATGACATATTTGTTATATGCAAATGTATATTTTGTATAATTCTGCATAGATTAAATATTTAGTAGTTTTTAGTTAATTCCGTTGTTATGTAGTGTAAGGTTCATGAAGTCTTGGCACCAAAAAGAATCTTAGGTATCTTTTTTTTTTTTTTTTTTTCAAGATTTTATTTATTTATTTGACAGACAGAGATCACAAGTAGGCAGAGAGACAGGTAGAGAGTGAAGGGGAAGCAGGCTCCCTCCGAGCAGAGAGCCCGATGCGGGGCTCGATCCCATGATCCAAGCTGAAGGCAGAGGCTTTAACCCACTGAGCCACCCAGGCTCCCCAGGTATCTTTTATACCAGCAGTTCTCAAACTGTTTAGTCTCAAGACCGTTTGCCTTCTTAAAAGTTGAGGACCCCAGGGGCGCCTGGGTGGCTCAGTGGTTTAAGCCTCTGCCTTCGGCTCGGGTCATGATCCCGGGGTCCTGGGATCGAGCCCCGCATTGGGCTCTCTGCTCGGCAGGGAGCCTGCTTCCCCCTCTCTCTGCCTGCTTCTCTGCCTACTTGTGATCTCTCTGTGAAATAAATAAATAAAATCTTTAAAAAAAAAAAAAAAAGTTGAGGACCCCAAAAAGTGCATTTCATGTGGTGTGTCTTTAAATATTTTCCTTAGTAGGAATTGAAATTAAGAGATTTTTGAAATATGTATTTTTTGTCTAAAAATAATAAGCTCCTTACATGGTAACAAATACACTGTTTATGGAAAATAAGTGTATTTTCAGGACATTTAGTGAGAAGAGTGAGCACTGTTTTACCATTTTGCAAATCTCTTTAAAGTCTGGCTTAATAGAAAGCAGTTCAGTTCTCCTATCTGCTTCCTCACTCAATCTGGTGCAGTGTATTTTAGGTTAAAGTATATGAAGAAAATTCAGCCTCGCACAGATAAGTAGCTGGAAAAGAGTAGGAGTATATAATAGTCTTTTCAAATAAGTTGTGAATATTCTTTGATACTACACCTCAACAAATAGTAAACTTCCTTAAAGGTTAGTTGCATTGTGGAACTCTGTTATCTGTTAGACCAGTGGGTGGAAAGAGGTAGATAGGTAAGTAAGGAGATAGATTTTTGGGGGGGGGTGCTCCAGGATTCATACAGACCACCTCCTGCTCATCGTTTCTGATTTCCCCTTATCATTCATCAAGCCTTGTTTCCTGCCTTAGACCTATGAGTCTAAGGTTTAAGTACTTCCAGAGGATGAGGAGACCCATTTTTTCTCCTGCTAAGTCCCTTCTCAGATCTGTTGGGAGTTGAGACTTTGCTCTTCCACACCTTCTCTATGTCTGTTAATGGCAGCTCCCATCTTTTATTGCTCAGACCAAAAAACTTGGTGCTCTCTTTCTTGATTGCTGTCTTTCTCTCACAGTTATATCCAACCTGTCAACCGATTTTTTTGACTTCAGAATATATCTGGAATTCAACCACTGCTCATCCTCCCCATCATTACCTCCTACTTCAAGCCACCATCATCTTTCACTGGATTGTTACAACAGCCTTCTAGTGGGTCTCACTGCTTCCTCCCTAACCTCCCTGCAGTCTGTTCTCAATACCTTTAAAGGCAGATTGAGCCTTTTATTTTTTTTTCTTTTTTCTTTTCAAGATTTTATTTATTTGACGGGCAGAGATCACAAGTAGCAGAGAGGCAGGCAGAGAGAGAGAGGAGGAAGCAGGCTCCCCACTGAACAGGGAACCTGATGCAGGGCTTGATCCCAGGACCCTGGGATCATGACCTGAGCGGAAGGCAGAGGCTTTAACCCACTGAGCCACCCAGGTGCCCCGGATTGAAACTTTTAAATAAAAAGACATGTCCCATCACTCCTGTATTCACAACCCCCATAGCTTCTCATCCCAAAGCAAAATCTAAAGTCTTTACCGTGAACTATAAGACTGACACCTGTTGACTTCCCACTCAGGTCCCTCCATCCCTCTTAATTCTTACATTCTGAGTGCATTGAGGGCATTTGAGTTTACCAAGAACTTTCCTGTCTCAGGACATTTATGCTTGCTTATTTCTAGGATATTATTCTCCTGCAGGCCCTTAAGCCTTCATTTAGTAGACCAATAGGTTTAATCTGTCTTTCTCTTTGAATGGATCTTTTACCATGCATGATTTTGTAACATCTTGCACTGTTGATTTGGGAAATAGAAGTTCACCAAGTAATGCATATCTTCTAAATGTTAATGTAATTCAGTATGTAATATTTTAAAATTATATTTATTAATATTAATATCTAATTGGAAAAATCCATAACTATTGAAAAACTGTCAAGCTTATGATGGCAGATACAGTTTCCCTAGAATTCTATTTTTTTCTTAAAACATGAATTTTACCATTGTCAGCAAATACAATTAGTTGTTTTCTTGAAGTAACAGAGTCAACTTGTTCATTTTCAAGAAAATGTTTGCCAAATACCCAGGTATGAATGATCATAGTTTGTCTACTGTTCATTCATATAAAATAGTATTCCATGGAGAAAGCTTTACTTCTCACAACTCGGTGCAGAAAGCTTTAGTATTATGAAAATCATTTTGACTTCATGGTATCTAAAAGGATCTCAAGGTCCTTCAGGAGTCCACAGCTTTGAGAATCTTTGTTCTAGGCCACTTTATTTTGCATATGATAAATCCTGAAACCTAAAGAGAGTAGGTTTTTAACCCAAGGCCTTATACTTAATGATAGAGCTATTCCAACTCCTAGTTCAGTATTATTTCTAGTGTTTAGAACATCCAACTCTATAAAAGAAAGATTCAAACCTCTCCCAAAGAAAACAACATTTTAAACATATAAAATATATATTCCAACAAAAAATATTCTGAATCTCTTTTGGAACAAAATATGGAACAGATGGATAAAAGTTAAAAGTACACACATGTCTGAGTTTTCTGTATGCTTGGAATGGTTACAAAAAGTTAAAGGCAGAATAACCCAAAAAAAAAAAAAACTGTAAACTTATAGTTTTCAAAAAACTGTTCTTTCATAAGGACCATTGAAAAAATACCCAAAGGATTTATTCTGTTTGGTTTTCTTAACAGCTAATAAAAATAGGTTCCGACGTTGAATTGTTGCTCAGAACATCTGTTATACAAGCTATTCACACAGACCACAATACACTGAGTAAGTAAAATTAAAAAAAAAAATTTTCTGACTTCATTGTATTTTAAACTACTGAGCAATTGCAACACTTTTAATGTTGATTAGTAAAACAGCCTGATTTTGCCAGTGTATATCTTGTATACATTTGTAAGGCTACTATTTTAAATGGCAGGTTATAAAACTTTGCTGTATTGTATTTTTTTCTTTTTCTTTTTTAAATTTAAGTTTTCTTTTTAATCTTAACCACTGGTTACATTACAGACTAGTTAGAGTGTATGACTAGCTTTTCATCATATTTATTTGGGGTTCTTTCGTGTTGTCATTTATCACCTACTTAAACTGTCTAGTTCTTTGCCTTTTATTCTATGAATAGAGTTATTTTTAAAATGATTATAAGAAATGGAGATATAGTTGAGGATCCTCCATTATACCTCCAGACTCCTTGTAGGGCTTCAGCAGAGTTTTCTTTTTTTTTTTTTTTTTTTTTTAAATTTATTTGTTAGAGAGAGCGAGCGAGCGAGCGAGCACAGGCAGACAGAGTGGCAGGCAGAGGCAGAGGGAGAAGCAGGCTCCCCGCCGAGCAAGGAGCCCGATGTGGGACTCGATCCCAGGACGCCGGGATCATGACCTGAGCCGAAGGCAGCCGCCTAACCAACTGAGCCACCCAGGCGTCCCCAGAGTTTTCATTTCACATTATATTTTGTTTGCATTGCCTAAATGTATCTTTGGAGACAACAACAAGAACAACAAAAAAGATGGTATTCAAATTTTTGAAAGGCTTCTTTTTTTTTAAAGTGAGCTACCAAATTATACAAACAGAAAAGTGCACAATTTATAACTATAAAGCCAGTGAGTTTTCACAAGGTGAAATATCCATGTAACCAACATCTACAGTAAGCTATTTAATATTACCAGTATCTCCAAAATCCATCGTGTCCTCATGTCTTTTCCATATACCCCCTTCCAACTAGCGAACACTATCCTACTAATACTGTAGATTTTAAACTCAATATAATAAAACGTTCAAACTTCATATAAATGGAATCATATAGGATTACTGTTTTGTCTAGTTTCTTTCAACATTGTATTTGTGAGATTCATCTATATTGTTGTGTATACCAACATTTCTATGACTATTGTTTGAATATACCACAGTTTATCCTTCCTGTTCATTTGGGTTGCTCCTAGTTCTGGACTATAATGAATATTGATTCTTTGAACATTATTGGATATGCCTTTTAGTTTAAAATTTATACATATATTTACACATACATATACATATGTATGTACATATATATAAAACATATATATACACAATTGACCCTTGAACGGGAGAGGGGCTAGCATTGCTGACCTCCTGCATGTTAGAAAATTCATGTATAAGGGTGCCTGGCTAGCTCAACTGGTTAAGCATCCAGCTACTGATTTCGGCTCAGGTCATGATCTCTGGGCGTGGAGCCTCCTTTACATTCTCTGTCTCCCTCTCCTGTCCCTCCCCACTGCTTGAATTCTCTCTCCCTTTCTTGGAAAAAAAAAAAATTTCATGTATAACTTTGACTACCCAAAAATCTACTGATAGCTACCTTTAATGAGAAGCCTTACTGATAACATAAGCAGTACATTAATACATATTTTGTATGTTATATGTATTATAAACTATAGTCTTAAAATAAGCTGGAGAAAAGAGAATGTTATTAAAATCATAAGAGAAAAGACATTTGTAGTACTCCACTGTATTTATGAAGAAATACTAATGTATGCTACTTCTAACCAGTTTTCCAAAGTGGTTAGACTAATTTACATATCTAGCAGCGGTGTCTGGCTCCAGTAGCTTGACATCCTCATCAGTGCTTAGTACTCTACATCTTTAATTTTCGCTTATCTGGTAATTGTGTAATGGTATTGCATTGTGATTTTAACTTACATTCTTTGGTAACTAATGAGGTATTAGCACCTTTTCAGTTGTTAAATGGCCATTTGGTTATTCTCCTTTATGAAGTGTCAAATTATTCAAGTCTTCTTCCTGTTTTTCCAAGGGGTTATCTGCCTTCTTATTATTGATTTGAAGAAATTCTTTGTATGTTCTGAATATGTATTCTTCCTTACAATGTGTCTTATAGAAATCTTCTACTTAATGGCTTGCTTTTTGTTTTGGTAATGTTTTTTGATAAGAAGTTCTTAATTCTAATGTGATCCAGTTTGTCTCTTTTTTCGTTTATAGTTGGTACTTTAGAGTCCTGTAAGAAACCTTTGTCTATCTCAAGCAAGGTCCTAAAGAAATTCTCTTGGGCTTTCTTCCCAAAGCTTTATTGTTTGATCTTTTCCATTTGGTTGTTTATATCAACTAGAGTTGATTTTTGTTTATGGTGTGAGATAGGAGTGAAGATTTTTTTTTTTTTTTTAATTTATTTGACAAAGGCCTGGGTGGGGGGATGCACAAGCAGGGGGAATGGCAGGCAGAGGGAGAGGGAGAAGCAGGCTCCCTACTCTGCAGGGAGCCTGATGCGGACTCAGTCCCAGAACCCTGAAATCATGACCCAAGCCCGAGGCAGACGCTTAACTGCCTGAGCCACCCAGGCGCCCCTTTTTTTAATTGAAGTATAGTTGACACAGTGTTATGTTAGTTTCTGGTGCACAACATAGTGATACTACAACACTATATGTACTATGCTAATCCCAGGTGTAGCTACCATTTGTCACTACACAGCACTATTACACTACCATTGACAATATTCCCTACTCCATACTTTTTACCCTGTGACTTATTTATTCCATAACTGGAAGCCTGTACCTCCCACTCCCCTTTACCCCTTTTGCCCATTCCCCCACCACTGTCACCTCTAGCAACCACCAGCTTGTTCTCTGTATTTATAGGTCTCTTTCTGCTTTTTTATTCATTGTTGTTGTTGTTTGGTTCCACATAAAAGTGAAATCATAAGCTCTTTGTCAAAAATTATTTTTTTACATGTGAATGTCCAGTTAATCCAGCATCATTTATTAAGAAGACCCCTTTTTCCCCACTGCACTGCAGGATCACCTTTGTTCTAAAATCAGATAACCATATGTGCATATATCTCTTTCTGAACTTTATAATCTGTATAATTAGTTTTTCTATCCATGCATCATATCCCATAATGTCTTAATTATTATAGCCTTATAATAAATCTTGATATTTAGTAGTATAAGTCCTATAGAGCTTTAAAGTTATTTTTAGTTCATGAGAATTTATCAGAAATTACTAGCTCTAGGGGCACCTGGATGGCTCAGTGGGTTAAGCCTCTGCCTTCTGCTCAGGTCATGATCTCAGGGTCCTGGGATTGAGCCCTGCATCAGGCTCTCTGCTCAGCGGGGAGCCTGCTTCCTCATCTCTCTGCCTGCCTCTCTGCCTACTTGTGATCCCTCTCTCTGTCAAGTAAATAAATAAAACATTAAAAAAAAAAAAAAAGGAAGTATTAGCTCTGAGTTGTATTTATAAGAGCAGTAAACATAGTTAATCTAAATTGCAAATTTTAGTCATCATCTTTAATCTTAATAATGATCTTTAGAGCTTTTGTATAGTATAGCAACATTTTATACAGGTAGTCACAGCTTAATGTTATTTTTATCAATTAAAAAAAGGCATTTTTATTTATAGGAACAAAAATTTAGGTTATTTCAGCTAAATTTGATATCCATATTTCAGATGCCTGGTTTTAGATGCAGCAGTATTGCTTTAAATTTCTTTTTATCTATTGGTTTTCTGTATAATTTAATTCTCCCACAAGATTAGAAATTTTGACTCTTTCATGGTAATTAGTATAGAATGCTATATTACCTTAATAATGGCCCCATTCTTTCTATTAAGAGAAATATGGGTCTCTTTTTCTTAATTTATTCCTTTGGATCCAAGATACAACAAATCTGATTTTTTTTTTTAAGATTTTATTTATTTATTTGACAGACAGAGATCACAAGTAGGCAGTGAGGCAGGCAGAGAGAGAGAGGGAAGCAGGCTCCCTGCAGAGCAGAGAGCCCAAAGTGGGGCTCTATCCCAAGACCCTGGGAATCATGACCTGAGCCCAAGGCAGAGGCTTTAACCCACTGAGCCACCCAGGTGCCCCAACAAATCTGATTTTTTAATCTCTGTTTTACAATTACTTTAAGCAAATCTCTCCATAAATTTTAGCAGTGTCTGTACTGGTATACAGAAATGAATTAAAATTTTGCTACTTGGCTAAAAAGCAAGAGTTGTGATAGTGTGTTTCTAAAAAATATCAGATAATGTCCCAACATGAAAAATAATAGAAACTGAAAATAATAAAATTAAATAATCAAGTTCAGAAGCAGATACATGAATTCTAAATCCATGTTTCTTTTTCCTTCTCTTTCAAATAACTAGAGTAGAAATAAAATATGAACACCAACCAAGAACTCTTTATACTGAATAACTTCTCATTGTTTCCTTTTTATTTTTTTTTAAGTAAGCGCCATGCCTGAACTCACAACCCTGAAATCAAGAGTCACATGCTCTACTGACTGAGCCAACCAGGCACCCCTCTCATTTTTTCCTTTTTAAAAAAAAATCACATCTCTCTCCTTGCAGAGAGTTATAAGCTTCTTTATTACAGATCTAATAATTTCATCATTTGGAAAAAACTCATTTTTTGATACTTTGTGAAATGTCAGCATTTTATTTTTTTTTAATTTTTTTAATCTCAATTCCATTATAGTTATATACAATGTTATGGGGTACCTGGGTGGCTCAGTCATTAAACGTCTGCCTTCAACTCAGGTCATGATCACAGGGTCCTGGGATGAAGCACTGCATTGGGCTTGTGTCCAACCTGCATTGGGGTCCTCCTCTCTGCTCAGCGGGGAGCCTGCTTCCCCCCCCACCCCCCGCCTGCCTCTCTGCCTACTTGTGATCTCTCTCTCTGTCAAATAAATAAATAAAAATCTAAAAAAAAAAAAAAAAAATTCCAGGAAACTATTCTTTATTTCAGGTACATTTTTAAACTTCTGTTCTTTGTGTTTTTAATATTTGTCTTTGTCTAAAACTATCTAATGATTTTTTAAAAGATTTATTTATTTATTTATTTATTTGACAGGCAGAGATCACAAGTAGGCAGAGAGGCAGACAGAGAGAGGGGGAAGCAGGCTCCCCGCTGAGCAGAGAGCCCGATGTGGGGTTTGATCCCAGGATCATGACCCAAGCTGAAGGCAGAGGCTTTAACCCACTGAGCCACCCAGGCGCCCCTATCTAATGATTTTTTTATTCTGAGGCAAGTTCATGTGATCCAACAAACATTTATTGAATACATACTGTGTTAGGCACTGAAAATAAAAAATTAGCAAGACAGTTCCTGTCCTAATGGAACTTAGAGTGCTGTGATAAATAGTTAAGTATTACAATCATTTGGGTGCCATGGTAAGAGAGGCAGATGTGTTGTTGAGGCACATAGGTAGAGTTCCAAATCCAACACTTGGTGGGTCGGAACAGGTTCTTAGAAAAAAACAGGTTTTTTTTCAAGTTCTTTAATTTGAGTTTGTATATATCTGTGTGCTTAATATGTTTAGAGATCTTTCTAGAACTGTGGAGCTAAATATTCTAAATATTTTAATGCCCTTTAATTTATTTATATCCTAAACAACACTCTGATTACCAAACTTATAAACATGCCACTGATAGATTTTTTAATTGAAATATAACATAAAACGTTGTCTTAGTTCTAGGTATGTAACATAATGATTTTATGTATCTATATATGGTGAA
Source organism: Martes martes (assembly GCF_963455335.1). Lineage (NCBI taxonomy): Eukaryota > Metazoa > Chordata > Mammalia > Carnivora > Mustelidae > Martes > Martes martes. Next base: position 97,033,422 of record NC_137892.1, on the reverse strand, counting down.
ATTATTACAAGTTTTTAGTTAACTTCAACAACCATACATAGTTATACATTTTTTCTTTATGATGAGTATTTTAAGATTTACTGTTTTTTTTTTAAGATTTTTAAAAATTACCCCTCTCTCTCTGCCTGCCTCTCTGTCTACTTGTGATCTCTCTATCAAATAAGTAAATAAAATCTTTAAAAACAAAAAAAAGGGGGGGGGTGCCTGGATGGCTCAGTGGGTTGAGCCTCTGCCTTCAGCTCAGGTCATGATCTCAGGGTCCTGGGATCAAGCCCTGCATCAGGCTCTCTGCTTGGTAGGGAGCCTGCTTCCCCCTCTCTCTCTGCCTGCCTCTCTGCCTACTTGTGATCTCTCTGTCAAATAAATAAAATCATTTTTAAAAATTATTTTTATTTCTTTAAGTAATCTCTACACCTGATGTGGGGCTTGAACTCACAGCCCTGAGATGAGGAGTCATATGCCCTACCGACTGAGCCAGGAGGGCTCCGCTAAGGTTTACTCTCTTAACATCTTTCAAATATATAATGCAGTATTTTTAAAAAATATTTTATTTATTTATTTGACAGAGATCACAAGTAGGCAGAGAGGCAGGCAGAGAGAGGGGGAAGCAGGCTCCCCGCCGAGCAGAGAGCCTGATGTGGGGCTCGATCCCAGGACCCTGGGATCATGACCTGAGCCAAAGGCAGAGGCTTTAACCCACTGAGCCACCCAGGCTGCCCTATAATGCAGTATTGTTAACTGTAGTCACCATGCTGTACATTGCATCCCCAGAGTTTATGTATCTTAAAGCTGGAAGTTTGTACTTTTTGGCCACTTTCACCCATTTCATCCAATCCCCATACTTTCCACCTCTGAATCACTCATCTTTTCTCTTTATCTGTGAGAGCAGTATTTTATTATTGTATTTGTTTTAGATTCTCCACGTAAGTGAGATCATAGAGTGTTTGTCCTTTCCTAACTTATTTCACTTAGCATAACACCCTCAAAGCCCATCATGTTTTCACAAATGGCAAGATATCCTTCCCTTGTTATGACTAAATTATACTCCATCGTGTATATATATATATATATATACAGCACATTTTCTTTATCCATTCATCTGCCAGTGAACACTTAGATTGTTTCAGTGTGTTGGCTATTATAAATAATGCTGCAGTGAACATACGGGTCAGATATATTTTCAAGATAGTGATTTCATTTTCTTTGGATAAATAACCAGAAGTGGAATTGCTAGATCATATTGTAGTTTTGTTTTTTGGGTTTTTTTTAAGAGTTTATTTATTTATTTGACAGAGAGAGAGATCACAAGTAGAGAGGCACACAGAGGGAAAGGGAGAAGCAGGGCCCTGCCGAGCAGAGAGTCCGATGCCGGGCTCAATCCCAGGACCCTGAGATCATGACCCGAGCCAAAGGCAGAGGCCTAACCCACTGAGCCACCCAGGCGCCCTGATCATATTGTAGTTTTATTTTAATTTTTTGAGACTACATACCGTTATCTGTAGTGACTGCATACATTTTTAGCAGTAGTGCACAAGGGTTCCCTTTTCTTCACATCCTTGCCATCCTTGTCTTTTTGATAGTAGCCATTCTGACAGGCATGAGGTACTATCTTATTATGGGTTTTGCTTTTCATTTCCCTGATGATTAGGGATGATGAGCACCTTTTCGTGTATTTATGCCATTTATAGGTCTTTGGGAAAATGTCTGCTCAAATTCTCAGCACATTTTTAATTAGATTTTTTAATTTAATTTTTAATTATATGTTTGGTGTTTTGCTTTTGAATTATATGAGTTCTTTATATACTTTCGATATTAGTTTCGTATCAGATATATGATTTGCAGATATTTTCTCACATCCCATTGGTTGCATTTCATTTTGTTAATGATTTCCTTTGCTCTACAAGAAGCTTTCTAGTTTGATTTAGTCCCACTTATTTTTGTTTTCTTTTATTACCTTTGTTTTCAGTGTCTGATCCAAAAAAGTCATGGCCAGGGCCAGTGTCAAGGAGCTTATTCCCCTCTGTTTCTTTCTAGGAGTTTTATGGTTTCAGGTCTTCAGACCTTCAACCCATGTGAGTTCAATTTTGTATATGGTGTAAGATAGGGGTCCACTCTCATTTTCTGTATATGCAGATGTCCAGTTTTCCCAGAATTATTTATTGATATAAATAATTATATAATTATCTTTTCCCATCGTATCCTTTCCCATTTCCTTTGTCATTAATTAATTGACAGTATATGCATGGTTTATCGCTGGGCCCTCTGTTTTATTCCTTTGATCTATGTATCTCTTCTTATGTTTTTATGCAAATACCATATTGTTTTGATTACTATAGCTTTGTAGTATAGTTTGAAATCAAGAAGTATGAGGTCTCTAACTTTGTTCTCCTTTCTCAAGGTTTCTCTGGCTTTTCAAGGTCTTTTGGGATTCCATATAAATTTTAGGATTATTTGCTCTATTTCTGTGAAAAATGCTATTGGAATTTTGATAGATATTGCATTGAATCTGTAGATTCCGTAGGATATGAGGGATATTTCAACAGCGTTAAGTCATCCAAATCATTAGCATGGAATAATTTTCCATTTATTTGTGTTGTCTTATTTCTTTCATCACTCTTGTATAGTTTTGAGTGTACGGGTCTTTCACCTCCTTGATTAAATGTATTCCTAAGTATTTTATTATTTTTGCCACAATCATAAATGGGATCTTTTTAAATTTCTCTTTCTGGGGAGCCTGGGTGGCTCAGCGGGTTAAAGCCTCTGCCTTCAGCTCAGGTCATGATCTCAGGGTCCTGGGATCAAGCCCCGCATCAGGCTCTCTGCTCGGCAGGGAGCCTGCTTCCTCCTCCTCTCTGCCTGCCTCTGCCTGCTTGTGATCTCTGTCTGTCAAATAAATAAAATCTTTTAAAAAAAAAATTCTTTCTGATGATTTTTAATAGTATATAAGCATACAACTGATTTTTTTGTATATTGATTTTTTTATCCTGCAACTTTACAGAATTTGTTTATTCTAGCAGTTTTGGTAGTCTTTAGGGTTTTCTATAAATAATGTTGTATTATCTGCAAATAGAGACCGTTCTATTCTTATTAGGATACCTTTTATTTCTTCTGCTTGCCTCGTTGTTCTGGGTAGGGCTTTTAGTACTGCATTGAATAGAAGTGATGAGAATGGGCATCCTTGTCTTGTTCATGATCTTAGAGGATGAACTTTGTTTTTTTATCATTGAGTATGATGTTAATTGTGGGCCTGTCATAGTCATTATGTTGAGGTATGTTTCTGCTATACCCATTTTGCTGAAAGTTTGTATCATGAGTGGATATTGAATTCTGTTTAATGCTTTTTCTGTGTCTTTTGAGTTAATTCTATGATTTTTTTTTTTTTTTTTACTCCTTCATTTTGTTAATGTGGTATATCACATTGATTTGCAGATGTTGATTTGCATTCCTGGTATAAATCCCACTTGATCTTGGTGTAAGATCCTTTTCACATATTGTTGAATTTGGTTTGCTAATAGTTTGTTGAGGATTTTCACCTCTATGTTCATCAGGGATATTGGTCTCTAGTTTTCATTCCTTATAGTGTCCTTGTCTGGTTTTGGTATCAGAGTAATGCTGGTCTCATGAAATGAGTTTGGAAATACTGCTTCCTCTTCTATTTTACTTATTTATTTATTTTTAATCTTGACCTACATTTTTATTTGAGCCAGAGTGAATTAAATAAAGCCTTTTTATTTTAAGAAATTACTTTTTAAGTGATACATTTCATATGACCGTAATAGATAAGGTTTTTCAGGAGCCTAAAGTATAGGAAATAAATCATGATCTCAGTACAGTTCTTTTTCAAGATCTGACAACTTTAATAAACTTACGCTGTTATGACACATTGACATCTAATATAGAGAGCAAAGTCAGGGACTTTACAATCAATAAAGCCACATCACAGTGAAAAATACTATACAGCATGTAAATATACCCATGATATATTTGGCCTAATGAAAGTGCTAGCAGTTAATTTAGAAAAATTCAGTTTTAGGGCACTTTTTAATTCCAGAGGTTACCTAATAAGGTGAATTGGATGAAGGGATGGAGTAGTGAACATTTGACGGGTTTTCTGGTTATTACCACTCTTTGAATTGATCATTTTGTTTTTGGGATTTCCATCTCATTGAGTTCTAAATTCCCATCATAGAATATAGAAAATTCACTTCCTCAGTTTTCTTTACAGCTCAGGCATAGCATTTGTTTATTTTATTTTATTTTATTTTATTTTATTTTATTTTATTTTATTTTTTATTAACATATAATGTATTATTTGCTTCAGGGGTTCAGGTCTGTGAATCATCAGTCTTACACAATTCACAGTACTCACCATAGCACATACCCTCCCCAGTGTCCATAACTGAGCCTCCCTCCTCCACTCCCCAGCAACCCTCAGGTTGTTTCCTGAGATTAAGAGTCTCATGGTTTGTCCCCTCCCAATCCTATCTCGCTTCATTTTTTCCCTTCCCTAACCCTAACAAGCCCCTGCCCTGCCTCTCAGATTCCTCATATCAGAGAGATCATATAATTGTCTTTCTCTGATTGACTTATTTCGCTTAGTATATACCCTCTAGTTCCATCCACTGTCGTTGCAAATGGCAAGATTTCAAGTTTTTGATGGCTGCATAGTATTCCATTGTGTGTGTGTGTGCACGCGCGTGCACACACGCATATATATGTGTGTGTGTATATATATATATGTATGCCCCACCTCTTCTTTATCCATTCATCTGTTCATGGACATCTAGGTTCTTTCCATAGTTTGGCCATTGTGGACATTGCTGCTATAAACATTCGGGTGCACGCGCCCCTTCGGATCACTACAGTTGTATCTTTAGGGTAAGTACCCAGTAGTGCGATCGCTGGGTCATAGGGTAGCTCTATTTTCAACTTTCTGAGGAACCTCCATACTATTTTCCAGGGTGGCTGCACCAGCTTACATTCCCACCAACAGTGTAGGAGGGTTCCCATTTCTCCGCATCCTCTCTAACATCTGTCATTTCCTGACTTGTTAGTTTTAGTCAGGCACAGAATTTGACATAGGTGAAGTATATTCAGAAATGAACTTGAGAAAAGACAGTTGGCATAGAATCCCTTTTGCAGGCAAGAGTAGCATCCGTGGTTGTAGAGTCAAGTTACTGGTTCAGAAGTGGCATTGGTGTGGTGGCAGGAGCAGATGTAGTAAAATTGAGTTTCCCGCAGCATCTGAAATGTAGCATCTTGTGTTCCATGGTGGTAGAAGTGGTGGCAATTTCTTCTAGTGCCCAAAAGGCAGCAGTAGTTTTCACCATCAGGCCAGTTTTGTGGTATGACTTTGTATATTGTTGCTGAAAGCTTAGCCTTAAGCCTGCCCAATTCTTAAGCTCTCACAATAATTGCATGAGTTAGACTAATAACCCTTTTAATAAATGACTTCTCTGCCTAATTAGCCAGAATCAGCTTCTGTTACTTTTCACTAAGAAAAACAGAAGTTGTTACCAGAAGTGAGATACTGAAAATTACACAGCCTAAAATGTGAAATTAGTTGAATAGAAGGCAAGGACACAGGAGGATAGGACTGTTGTGGACCTGACCTTTACAGTCTTTAGGCTGGTAGTCCTTATTATGTAGTGATGAAACATAAAGTCAGTGCCTCATCATGTTTCTGAGACACAGACCAAGTACCAGCGAAAGCTACAGCAATAAGAGAAATAACAGAATGTCAGGTGTTCTGGTTATTTCCTCCTGCTTTCAGCAAAATACTGAAAAAGAGAATGAATGCAGATTAAGCTGGTTGGTGCAAAGCAAGTATGGAAGGAGGTACTGTTTTGCTAAGAGCACTTTTCTGTCTACATCCTGACTAAAAGTCCTATACTTGAGATTTAGCGTCTTGCAGAATTGAAAATGAGAACTGCTCTTATCCACTAACCCTACAGCCAATACAAGCAGGGCACTTTTGAGTTCCGACATAAAATAAAATTAATGCCTCAAGCCATTCCCATTTTCCAGACAAGGATCAGAGATATACAATTCACTTACTACTGGGGCCTATAGTTTTTCACTACTTTAAGAAGTATCCATTAAGGGGCACCTGGTCGTTAAGTGGCTCAGTCGTTAAGTGGCTGCCTTCAGCTCAGGTCATCATGATCCCAGAGTTCTGGGATCGAGCCCCACATCGGGCTCCCTGCTTGGCAGGAAGTCTGCTTCCTCTCCCACTTGCCCCTGCTTGTGTTCCCTCTTCGCTGTGTCTCTCTCTGTCAAATAAATAAATAAAACCTTAAAAAAAAAAAAAAGAAGTATCCATTAATCTTAGGGTTGGGGAATGGGCAGAACATAGAGGCCATTACCAAAGGATGGAAATCCTCGTGCTTAAAAATTATCAGGATGTTTGCCTGTGGCTACTTGCACATTAAAATGACTAGAGGGGCACCTGGGTGGCTCAGTGGGTTAAAGCCTCTGCCTTCGGCTCAGGTCATGATCCCAGGGTCCTGGGATTGAGCCCCGCATCTCTGCTCACCAGAGAGCCTGCTTCCTCCTCTCTCTCTGCCTGCTTCTCTGCCTACTTGTGATCTCTGTCTGTCAAATAAATAAAATCTTTAAAAAAAATAAAATAAAATGACTAGAAAAAAAGTAATTTTGAATGAAGTATATTGCCAGGAAACGCCAAGCCTGGGTACCTGGCTTCAACTCTTAAGACCATCCCTGGGCTCCTGAACTCATATCAATAAAAAGGGGATTGTGAAAGCTTCAGAGCGTCAAAGAAGGGCATCTTCCCAGTATGCCCACCTCTGGGCAAGGATTCCCCCGATATACCAGGAGCCTTGAGGAACAGTGGACAAGAGAGGGTCTTTAAGTCTCCCAGAAAACAGGATATGTGCTACCAGATTGACTGACTAAGGAATTTATTACTTTGCCAAAAGCAAGGGGTCCTTGCTTTTCCAGCAGGATTTATAATTTACTGTGGAACAGTGACTGCCATGTGCTTCCTATTCCAGGTTTTCATTGCTGTATCTATTTATTCTTTACTATAGTCCAGTAGGTAACTACCATGTGGGTGCTGGATAGTCCTAATGGGAAGGCTAGCACATTCGCCAGAGGTACCCAGTTTGCATCTGGATGGGACCTTGGAGGTCAAGTAGTAAATGGATATATTCTGTATATGAAATGAAGGTATATATTCATGTTGTGTAGCCAGGAGGGTGCACTACTTGTTACCTCCTCAATATCCATTCCTTCTTACAGCTGAAAAACTTTGTTTGGGATCCAGTATGCCAAGCCAAAAAAAAAAAACAAAAAAAAAAACAGAAAAAAAAAAGTTTATTTCTCAGACTACATGACACCTTTCTGACCACCTAAGCAGTTGTATACTGGATGTTGTTGTAAGAAGGGTATTTTCCAGTTAAAAAGGCATAAGCCAACCTAGCAGTGTCCTTTTGCCCTTTTCCCATCTGCCTGCTGTGATGTCACAGCAATAGTAAAGACAAAAATCAAACATGAAGGATAGCAGAGCAGGAATTTAAAAAGAGCCTGGCTTCTTAGTGGTAGTAAAGACCAGCAGTAGCCCAGGACGCCTTAATCTGTATTTCTTGATATGTGAGCAGATTAAATCCCTTACTTTTTTAAACTGTCTTTTGTTGGACTTTTGGTTGATCTGTATTTTCCACCAGATTGTAAACTCCTTGAAGTTGAATAGACTTTTTTTTATTTGAGGTGTAACTGACATGTGACATTATATTAGTTTCATTTGTACAACATGATTCCATATTTGTATAGACTGCAAAATAGATTACCACAATAAGTGTAGTTAATATCTGTCTGCGTACATAGTTACAAATTGTTTTTCTTGGGACGGGAACTTTTAAGGTATACTCTTTTAGCAGCTTTCAAATAAGCAATACAGTATTATTAACTGCAGCCACTATGTTGTACTGAAGAGACTATTCTATATTTGCTTCTACATTTTCATTTTGTGAGGTAATGTTCAGCATAAAAATGGCACGTATATATATGTTTGATAAGTGAAACAATTTACTGCCATCACTAATACGTTAAAACCTAAACTATAATTTGCTCCCTGGTGGTATCTCCAAAGATTGGTAGAAGCAGATGAGATGTAAACAATGGTTAAATAATAATTACTTAGGGCGTCTGGGTTAAAGCCTCTGCCTTCGGCTCAGGTCATGATCCCAAGGTCCTGGGATCAAGTTCCACATCGGGCTCTCTGCTCAGCAGGGAGCTTGCTTCTCCATCTCTCTCTATCTGTCTTTCTGCCTACTTGTGATCTCTGTCAAATAAATAAATAAAATCTTTAAAAAAATAAATAAAAATAATAATAATTACTTAGCTGATTTTCATTTAGGTAAACCACATTTATCATCTGGCTCATAAGAACATTATTTTTAGATCACTTATTTTTCTTTTTTTTTTTTAAGATTTTATTTATTTATTTGATAGAGAGAGAGATCACAAGTAGGCAGAGAGGCAGGCGGGGGGTGGGGGGGAAGCAGGCTCCCCGCAGAGCAGAGAGCCTGATGTGGGGCTTGATCCCAGGACCCTGAGATCATGACCTGAGCCGAAGGCAGAGGCTTTAACCCACTGAGCCACGCAAGCACCCCTATTTTTCTTTTTGAATTGGTTTTAATGTTACCTTTTAAAAAAATTTTTAAAATTCAAATTTACAGAAACGATGTAAGATATGTTGAAGGATATGGAAATTTCCTGTACCCAGATTCCACAATTGCTAACTAACATTTACCACATTTGCTTTATTATCCATTCCTCATCTTTTTTCTGAATGTTCTGAGAGTAAATTGTAAATATAATGCCTCCTACCCTCAAATGGTCATTTTTAAAATCATGACAGCCCACTAGGATTAGATTGGGAGAAAGAGTGTATTTCTTTTTTTTTTTTTTTTAAAGATTCCATTTTATTTATTTGACAGAGAGAGAGATAGAATCACAAGTAGGCAGAGTAGCAGGCAGAGAGAGAGGGAGAAGCAGGCTCCCTGCGGAGCAGAGAGCCCGATGTGGGGCTTGATCCCAGGACCCTGAGATCATGACCCGAGCCGAAGGCAGAGGCTTAACCCACTGAGCCACCCAGGTGCCCCGAAAGAGTGTATTTCTTAAAAATACTTTCATATGGGCGCCTGGGTGGCTCAGTGGGTTGAAGCCTCTGCCTTCGGCTCCGGTCATGATCCCAGGGTTCTGGGATCGAGCCCCGCATCGGGCTCTCTGCTCAGCGGGGAGCCTGCCTCCCTCCCTCTCTGTCTGCCTCTCTGCCTACTTGTGATCTCTCACTCTCTCTCTGTTAAATAAATAAATAAAAATCTTTAAAAAAAAATACTTTCATATATGTTTGCTAAATTTGCAAAGATATTCTCTTATAAAACCACAGTGTAATTATCAAAACCAGAATATTAATATTGATGCAACTCTACCATTCAGATGTTTTCATTTGTCCTAACTTGTCTTCTGTAGCAGAAGAAAAAAATTTCTTCTGGTCTAGGAACCAGTTGAGGATCACACAAATAGCATACAGTCACCATGTTTTTTAGTCTTCCTCAATCAGGAACAATTCCTCAATTTGTCTTTGTCTTTCTTCACCATGTTATTTTTGAAGAATATATCCAAGTTATCATGATACCTGAATTCATCTCTTCTGGAGAAAAAAGGAAAAATCAATGATCTTTACAAAGTTTCTTATCTTAATTAAGAGCTGCATCTCACTTGACCTCCAGCAGGATATCTTACCAAAGACTCATTATTTGTTGTTGTTGTTGTTTGACTGGGTTTCTCAGTGGGGCACTGTTGACATTTTGAACAGCATAGTTCTTTACTGCACCAGACTTCCCATACCTTCCTGGCTCCTGCTCGCTAAATGCCAGTAGCATTCTTCATTTGGTGTGACAACCCAAAACACCCCCACATGAGAACCACTATTCTGCAAAATTTATTTAGAGTCTTTAAGTAAGGAAAACGGTTTTGCTTTTTATATAGGAGGCAGTTTAACAAATTTTCAAGTTGATTGTTTTAATTATCAGCAATCTGTCATCAGATAGGTGATAATGTACATTAGTCAAATTCTGTTTAGGTAATTAGTTATATTTAATAAATAAATGATAAAGGGTTAAGTTGATCATAGATGTTTTAATATAATCTGAAATGAGAATCCTGTTAACAGTTTCCATTTAAAATCAAGGACTTCACCTTTGAAGTTAACTGAAATGAAATATTTCTGGAAGATTTACCTTAAAATTCAGTATTTTACTGTTAGAAATTTTAGGGGGGAGCGAGTATTCATTTTATTTTAATTTTAATGATATCAATTATTCTTTTTGTTTTTCTTTCAGAATTGGTCCCTAGGAAAGAGCTCCTTGTAGAAAATGTGCCATATTGTGATGCACCAACTCAGAAGCAATGAGTTTTCTAGGATAAAATCAAGTCTTTTCGTTTTTAATCCTAAATATATAACTGTGGCAATGGAAGTTTTGGAAATGCAAGTATTTCAGAACCAGCCTATTGAAAGTGAATGAATTAAAGTACCATTTCATAATTAAATTTCACATTAAAAGAACATTGCTGAAGACTGCAGAACATAGTTAAATATTTTTAGATAGCTTTAAATAAGACATGTCATTTGCTTTGAAAATCGAACTTTATAAACTAAAATAAATGCTCAGGAGATATGTCCTATTCGTTTCTCTGTGACCTTGATGAGTATTTTGGTCTTAACATAACTAAGAATGCAGTGATTTGACAAGTTGGTGGATTTTCCTCCTGTGTGAAATGAAACTATTATATTAAAATTGTTAGATTAGGGGTGTCTGGGTTGTTCATTTGGTTGGGTGTCTACCTTCGGCTTGAGTCATGATCTCAGGGTCTTGAGATTGAGCTCCATTTTGGGCTCCCTGATCAGCAGTGGGTCTACTTTCCCTTCTCCCTCTGCCCCTGCACACTCTCTTTCTCTCTCACTCTCAAATAAGTAAAATTTAAAAAAAAAAAAAGATTATTAAATCTGTGTTTAGTTCCATAAACATTAAATTGGTCAGAAAAATCACAATGTGATAGAATGTGGCCTTTGTCTCCTAAAGCAGTGAAATTTCTGTAGCTAACAAATGATTACTCACTTTTCTTTCAGAGATAGAGTCTCTCTCTGTTCCTATAAAGACATTTTTCTAATAAGTCTTCTGAAGAGGGTCGCCTGGGTGTCTCGGTGGGTTAAGCCTCTGCCTTTGGCTCAGGTCATGGTCTCAGGGTCCTGGGATCGAGCCCCACATCGGGTTCTCTGCTCAGGGGAGAGCCTGCTTCCCTGTCCCCCTTTGCCTGCCTCTCTGCCTACTTGTGATCTCTCTCTATCTGTGTCAAATAAATAAAATCTTTAAGAAAAAATTAGTCTTCTGAAGATAGATAAATAAAATATCAAAATCACCTAGGATCATTGTGGAATAAAGAATCCTAATTTTTTTAGGAAATAGCGACCCTTAAACTATTTAATACAGCCTTAGTAGAAATAGTATACTTAGGCCACAGCTAGACTTTATTGTGAAAATGTAATATGTGGCTACATTCTTTCCATTGTAATCAATAAAACTAAATGGCTTTTCTTTTTCCATATATGCCATCCATCCCTGACGTAATGGGCAGTATCACAAAACAGTGTGTCATTCTACCATCTAACGGTGGGAAGTAAAAAATTGTATTTAATATTCTTCTTGTTTCTCTTTTAACTGTGTATTTTTATCATTCTCTTAGTGAACAGTGTGTTCTCTCCCATTTGCTGACCAATTCTCCCATTCAATGATGATACAAAATTTTTATAGGATTCTTTTTTTTTTTTTTAAAGATTTTATTTATTTATTTGTCAGAGAGAGAGAGAGAGAGTGAGCACAGGCAGACAGAGTGGCAGAGGGAGAAGCAGGCTCCCTGCGGAGCAAGGAGCCCAATGTGGGACTTGATCCCCGGATGCTGGGATCATGACCTGAGCCGAAGGCAGCCGCTTAACCAACTGAGCCACCCAGGCGTCCCAGGATTTTTATAGGATTCTTAATGCAAGCTTTGTTGGCAAAACATGGGTATATCCATACTGGATATAAAATGTCATATTTTAAAATAATTTAATTTAAATTTAAAAATAATAAAATCATTTAATTTTGAGAGATCAGAGATTTTCTAAATTCCTCAGACATACTACACTTAATATTAAGCCATTAACTATTCTTAATGTCTTCTAATACTTGTAAGAAGAGTGTTTAGTTGTCTGTGAAATGGTTTATACATGTCAAAAGACTTGCTACGTTAATAGTTTTTACTTTTGTGGAAATGATACCTAATTGTTGCTTCATATTTTAAATTTGTTCTTCTAAAAGAATGCTGAAAGTTGTCACAATATAATCACTGCTAAATTCCCTGACCTACTATTGTTTCATTAAGTATCTATATTATCTATTTGGAGGAAAGTTGGCTGACCTAGGTTAACTTAATATATTTTAATTATTTCAGTAATACTGAAAATTTTAACAGTTTCTAGCTTTTTTTCTTCTTTTTTTTTTTCTAAAGATTTCCTTATTTATTCAACAGAGAGAGAGAGAGCATGAGCAGGGGTTAGGAGCAAGGGGAGAGGGAGAAGCAGCTCCCCTCAGAGCAAGGGAGCCCAGTACGGGACTCCATCTCAGGACCCTAGAATCATACCTGAGCTGAAGGTAGATGCTTAAACTACTGAGCGCCCCCTTGCTTTCTTTCTTTAATCTTAATTCCTGTGTTCCATTCTTCATTTACATTAATTTAAATATCTGAACAGATTTCTTTTTTCTTATAAACTTATCATTAGGAGCAATAGAGATTAGTAATTCACATGCATATTTTATGAAACCCAGTGGCTATGAGATTTTCTTCAAAACACATATTTTATATATATATATTTGTATATATATATATACACACACATATATAAGAAAAAGGATCCTGTTTATATTAGCAGAGAAAACTATAAAATAGTAATAGACTTTTTTAAAAAGTGTAACTTAATGAAAGACATACTGTGTTTTTAGATGGGACAATTGAAAATTACAGACACGAACAGTTTAAATGTTACCTGTCAAAATCCCAAAAGATTAAAGATACGTCAACATAAGAATATGTAACTTTTTTTTTAAGATTTTATTTATTTATTTGACAGAGAGAGAAATCACAAGTAGGCAGAGAGGCAGGCAGAGAGAGGAGGGAAGCGGGCTCCCCGCTGAGCAGAGAGCCCAGTGCGGTACTCTATCCCAGGATCCTGAGATCCTGACCTAAACCGAAGGCAGAGGCCCAACCCACTGACCACCCAGGCACCCAAGAATATAAAACTTCTATACTCTGTGAAAGCTCCTATTAAAAAAGTTTAGAGAAATTATTTGCTGTCAACATAGTGATTAAAATAGTTTAAATATGTGGGCGCCTGGGTGGCTCAGTGGGTTGAGCCTCTGCCTTCGGCTCAGGTCGTGGTCTCAGGCTCCTGGGATCGAGCCCCGAGTCAGGCTCTCTGCTCGGCGGGGAGCCTGCTTCTCCCCCCCCCCACCCCCCGCCTGCCTCTCTGCCTACTTGTGATCTCTGTCAAATAAATAAATAAAATCTTTTAAAAAAAATAGTTTAAATATGTTAGTGATCCTATGACTTAATTAATCATAATTGTGTGAAAAATAGACATGTGAAAAATGGCCCATTTCTTCACAAAAGAAGAAATATTAAGCCTCTCTAGTGATCAGAGACATGTAAATTGAAATGAATCATTTTTTGCTCATCAAATTTGTAAAAGTTAAACTGATCATATCCATTATTTGTAAGGGTAACATGGGTATGAGGAAATGGATAATCTCAAATATTTCTGGAAGGGATAAAAATGATAGGGCCTTTTTGAAAGGAAAATTGACATTAAAATTTAAAATAAACCTATTGGGATGCCTGGGTGGCAGTGAAGCATCGGCCTTCGGCTCATGTCATGATCCCAGGGTCCTGGGATGGAGCCCCACGTCATGGAGCTCCTTACTCAGCTGGGATCCTGCTTCCCCCTCTCACTCTGCCTGCCACTCCCCCTTTTAAAAATAATTAAATTAACATATTACTCAGTCTTTTATCTCCATAGCACACACAAGAATACATGCATATATATATGTATATGTATATATGTGTGTATATATACACACACACACAAATTAATAGAAATCTACATACTTTAAAAAAATACACATACTTATGTTAGTACAGTTGACCTTTGAACAAGGGCTTAAACTGCATGGGTCCACTTATACGTGGACCTTTTTCTTGATAGAGTATAGTACTGCAAATGTATTTTCTTGTCCTTACGATTTTCCTAATATTTTCTCTTGTCTAGCTTACTTTATTATAAGAATACCGTATATAATACACATAACATACAAAATATGTGTTAACCAACTATGGTGTCAGTAAGGCCAGCATATAGCTTATTCGTAGTTAGGCTTTTGAGCAATTAAAAGTTATGTGTCAATTTTTAACTGCATGGGAGTTTAGTGCCCCTAACCCCCATGTTGTTCAAGGGTCAGTTGTAATTAGGTAGGAAGATGAGATTTGGTGAAAGGACTGGTAAATTGGGGATTTTTCTTATGGTAACTCCTGCATGTTTAAATATTTTTTACAGTGAGTAGATTAATGTATAATTTTTAAAAGATGATACCTAAGCTACTAGTGATTTATTTAAAACTTAATTATGAGGGGCACCTGGGTGGCTCAGTGGGTTAAAGCCTCTGCCTTTGGCTCAGGTCATGATCCCAGGATCCTGGGATGGAGCCCCGCATCGGGTTCTCTGCTCAGAATGGAGCCTGCTTCCCTCCTCTCTCTGCCTGCCTCTCTGCCTATTTGCTATCTCTGTCTGTCAAATAAATAAATAAAATCTTAAAAAAAAAAAACTTAATTATGAAATAGTAAAAATATTAGCATCTAGTGTATCAGACACTCATGACCCTCATTCCCACATTTGACAGAGGTTACATTTTGCCATATTTGTTTTAAAGATGTCCTTCCTTATAAGTCACAAAATCTTATAAAGCCAAAGTCCCACTTCTGTTTCTTCCTCCTGTGTCTTTTCAGGTATAATTACTGTTTTACAACTGGTGGATATCATTCCCATACTTGTTTTTGTATTTTTACAAATGTGTGTGTATTCAAAACAATACATAGTTTTGTTTTGAAGTTTTAAAATGAAAATAAATGGTGTTATGCTCCATGTGTTCTGTAACTTATTTTCATCATACTTAGGCTTTAAAGATCTATTTTTTTTTAATTTTTTTATATGGGATCTATTTTGTTGCATAAATATCTGGGTCTTTTATGTCTTGTACCATTGTAAGAATGAACTAGTTTATCCATGTCTTTTTTTTTTTAATCCATGTCTCTTAATGAATGATAGTATTGTCTTGTTTTTTGATATTCCAAACAAATTTACCAACAACTCCAGCACATGGATTCTTGTACCCAAAGTTTATCTGAATTTATAGGAGGAGGCAGAACCACTGAGGCATAGGGTATGTGCATATTCAGTCCTTCCAGGAATTTTTTCATTGTTCTTTAAAGTAGTTGTACCAGTTTATATTCTAGTCAATACTGTGTGAGAGGTCCCATTTTTCCTTATCCTCACTGTTGTTATTATATATGACTTCTCCCATTTTTTTCAAATCGATGGATATGAAATGGTATCATTTTAATTTGCATTTCTGGATTACAGGTGAAGTAGATCATCTTGTGTTTATTGGTCATTACAGCTTTCCTTTATGAATATGTGTTCATATCCTTTGTTCACTTTTTTCTCTTGGATTATCTGGCTTTTTCTTACTGATCCCTTTTTTTATATGTTAGGTACTAATCCTGTGTCTGTTACCTGTTATGTAAATGTCTTGTTCCATAATGTGACTGGTCTTTAGCACTATTTATATAAACCTGTGGTATGGGAATTTATTTTAGTGTATCCATTCTTAAGTATCTTTTCTTTTGTTTTTGTACCTTTTTAAGTATTATTTTCTACTGTATAGTCAGAGGTCTTCTGATACATTTTCCTTTGAACATTTAAATTTTGCTTTTTACTTTTGGTCCTTTATGCCATCTAGAATTTATTTTTGTTTATGAGGGAAGAGCCTAATTTTATCCTTTTTTATGGGAAAAGTTTGCCTCAGCATCATTTACTGGATAGCCCATCCTTTTCCTGATTACATGCAAAACAACTGTGATCATATCCCAAGTTACTATATATTGGAATCATTTAAGGACTTTGTTCCTACAATTATCTCTCTCCTCCACCAAATCTTTTATCCCCCCCCTCCCTCCACTGGATTGTTTTCAACAGCATTCAACATTCTAAAATATTTCCCAGGGGCACCTCGGCGGTGGCTCAGTGCGTTAAAGCCTCTGCCTTCGGCTCAGGTCATGATCCCAGGATCGTGGGATCGAGCCCTACAGGGAGTCTGCTTCCCCTCTCTCTCTCTCTGCCTGCCTCTCTACTTGTAATCTCTGTCTGTCAAATAAATAAAATCTTTAATAAAATAAAATATTTTTTTTAAAAAAAAGCTTCATTGAACCCACCACCACCCTTGAGCTTCAACACCGTTTTTCTGCACTTTTTACCAAGAGGCTTCTGTGCTTACTGTCGCCACTTCTCTCCCAACACTATCTTACGGAAATCCTAGTCAAGACTTAATCTCTGCCATTCCAATCAAACCCATATTGTCCCAGCTACTGGTGACCTCCACTTGTAAGTCCAAAGGTCAATTTGTAGTCCTCATTTTATTCATTCTCTCAGCAGTTGGCATAATCAATTGTTCCCCCTTTTTTGAACAGAAAGACCTAGACACTCTTTTATTGTAAACCTATTGAGTTTGATACAGACATGAACCCTAGTAACAAAAACGCCTGCCTTGTCTTGTTTGTCATTTTAGATCCACTCTTAGCCTTTTTTGATTCTGCTTGCAACCTTCTCTGGGAGGACTGACCCTACCAACCAGCTCAAGTGGCTTCTGTACCCTCTGACTTTTGGCTGGTTCTCTAATGGGGGATGCTGGCGGGAGATCAGGAGGGAGGAGAGTGAAGGCAGGTATTTATCTTTCTGACTATCTGAAAGGTTACCTTACACTATCCCTCACAGCATCTTTCAAGGTGAGTTCTGTACAGTTCACTCCTTCCGGTTTGGGTAAGAGCTTCCCTTTCCTCTTCAGGCCTGGGGTTGCAACAGCTCCTCTGGCACTAACCATATGGGTTCCCCTACACATAGTTTTGTAATCACTTTACAAGTAAATCATTCTCAAACTGCTGTTATTTTAAGTGTACGATCCATTTCCTGTTGGGCAGATCAATAATTGACTGCCCGGGGGAACTTACTTCTGGAGGTGATAGGTAGACAAACAAAATTAACAAGTAAATCAGAAAGAAAGGCAGGAAAGGGAGATAGGGAAGCCTGGAGCTGTAGGGTGTTGCAATTGTAAATGTGATCAGGGAAGTTCTCACAAAGCAAGAGATAGTTGAGTAAAGATTAGGATGTGCAGTATCCTTCTATCTAAGGGGAGAGCTTACCAAACAGCAGACTGCTAGTGCAGTGTTCCTAAGACTGGTTCATGCCCAGTGAAAGGAGCAAAGTGGTTAATGGGGTAAGTAGTAGGAGATGAAATCATAGAAATGATCTGGTGGTAGAAGGAGGTGGGGACTGGATGCCACTTTATGTGGGCTATTACAAGGACTGTGGTTTTCACTCTTAATAAAATGCAGAGCCTTTAGATGGTTTTGAAAAGAGAAGTGATAGGATCTGATTTTAAGTTTTAAAGAGATCACTTTGGGGGTGCCTGGGTGGCTTAGTGGGTTAAGCCTCAGCCTTTGGCTCAGGTCATGATCTCAGGATCCTGGGGTCAAGCCCTGCATAGGGCTCTCTGGTCAGCAGGGAGCCTGCTTTCCCTTCTATCTCTGCCTTCCTCTCTGCCTACTTGTGATCTCTCTTTCTGTGTCAAATAAATAAAACCCTTTAAAAAATAAAAAAATAAAGAGATCACTTTGGTGCTTATGCTGAGAAAAGACTATGGAGCAAGGTTCAATGCATCAATATCAACTAGAAATCTGTCGCATAAATCTAGGTAAGAGGTGATAATGCCTTAGACCAGAGTGGCAGCAATGATGGTGATTAAGAAGTGGCTAGATTCTGGGTATATTTTGACAGAGGTCATGGTTTTCCTGATGGAGTACATGTAAGGTAAAACAGAAAAAAAGGAGTCCGGGATGATTCCCAAGGGTTTTGACCTGAGCAACTAGAAATATATTGTTGCCATCAATTATTATGGTGAAAACAGACTAGGTTTGTGAACAAAGATCAAGAGTTTAGTTTTGGACATGTATTGATTGAAATGCCTATTAGATATTCAAGCAGAGATATTAATAAGACAACAAATGTAATAGCTGGAGTTCAGGAAATTGTCTGGGCTGGACATACATATTTGGCAGCCATTAACATAAATAAACTACTTAAATTTATAATATTGGATGAAATCACAAAGAAATTGATTATACCTAGAGAAGGAAAGTTGAGTCCTGGATTACTCCAGTGTTGAGAGGTTAAGGAAATAAGGAATAATAAGCACAAGAGACAGAGAAGTTTCCAGTAAGGTGAAATGAAAACAAAAAGAATGTAGAACAGAGGCTGACACTGTGGCTCACAAAGACTAAATCTGACCACTGCCTTTTTTTGTGAATAAAATTTTATAGGAATACTGCCACATTTGTTCATTTATATATTTTCTATAGCTGCTTTCATACTCTCAAATTACTATCTGCTCCCCTTATAGAAAAAGTTTGTTGACCCCTGGGTAGAGTCCTGGAAGCCAAGTGAAAAAAGTGTTTCGTTGGAGAGGGAGTGTTGCAGGGTAATCACAATTAAAATTCCAGTAAAATTTAGACACATGGAGGTGGTGTTGATGACTATGGCAAGAGAATTTCAGTGATATAATTGGGGAGACTTATGCTCATGTTGATTCTACCCAAATTGACCTTTTTTTTTTTTTTTTAAGATTTTTATTTATTTATTTGACAGACAGAGATCCCAAGTAGGCAGAGAGGCAGGCAGAGAGATAGAGAGGAGAAAGCAGGCTCCCCGCTGAGCAGAGAGCCCCATGCAGGGCTCCATCCCAGGACCCTGAGATCATGACCTGAGCCGAAGGCAGAGGCTTTAACACACTGAGCCACCCAGGCGCCCCCCAAATTGACCTTTAAATTCATTGTAATCACAGTTAAAATTGCAGTAGGGTTTTTTTTTGAGGAACTACTAAAATTTACTCAGAAATTTATGAGGAATAATAAAGGTCCACAATTAGCTAAATCAGCTATGACAAAAGTAAAATTAGATATCCATATGCAAAAAATGGAACTTTGATCCATACCTCAAACTATATATATATGAAATTAATTCAAAATCGATCATAAATGTAAAACCTAAAACTGTAAAACTTCTTGAGATAACAAGAGAGAATCTTTGTGACTCTGGGTTAGGCATGGATTTCTTAGATATGACACAAAATGTACCATACATTAACAAAAAATTTAATAAACTGGACTTTACCAAAATTAAAAACCTTTACTCTGTAAAAGGTAACTGTTAAGAGAATGAAAAGACAAGCCACAGATTGGGAGAAAATATTCACAAATAATAAACTGATAAAGAACTTGTGTCCAGGCACACCGGGGTGTCTTGGTTGTTAGGTGTCCGCCTCCAGCTCAGGTCATGGTCCCAGAGGATCTAGCCAAAGGTCCTTGAGCTCCAGGCTCAGCAGAGAGGCTGCCTCCTTCTCCCTCTCCAGCTACCCCCTGCTTGTGTTCCTTCTTTTGCTCTTTGTCACATAAATAAATAAAATCTTAAAAAAAAAAAAAAAAGAACTTGTATCTCAAATATATAAAGAACTTTTAAAATAAGGGGACAACCTAAATTTTAAAACAGATCAATATTTGAAAAAATTACCAAGTTATCGAATTATCAAAAAAATATACAAGTGGAAAATAGGCACATGAAAAGATGTTCAACATTATTAGTCTTTGGAAATTAAAATCACAATTGAATAATGCTATATACTGCTATATACCTTTTCTGGTAGCTAAAATTAGAACGAGTGACCATACCAAGAGTTGGCAAGGATCTAGAAGGAACTGAAATTCCCACATACTGCTGAATGCAATGCAAAATGGCAGAAAAAATTGGAAAAACTGCTAAGAATTTAAACATAGACTCCCCATATAATCCAAACTTTCCACTCCTTAGTATTTATCTAAGAGAAATGAAAGTATTTATCCATGCAAAGACTTATTTATATTTCACAGCAAAGGAAACCATCAATCAGATGAAAAGGCAACCTATGGAATTGAAGAAAATATCTGCAGGTCATATCTGATAAGGGGCTAATATCCAAAATATGTAAAGAACTTACCAACTCCATAGCAAAAAACAAACAATCCAATTTAATAAGTGGGCAGAAGATCTGAATAGACATTTTTCCAAAGAGGACCTACAAATGGACAACAACTACATGAAAAGATGCTCAACATCACTGTTCATCAGTGAAATACAAATCAAAACCACAGATATCACCTCATATCTGTGGTTGATGTGAGAATGATCTGAGAATGATGTAGAATGACTCATCAAAAAGATAAAAGTTTTGGGGGCGCCTGGGTGGCTCAGTGGGTTAAGCCTCTGCCTTCGGCTCTGGTCATGATCTCAGGGTCCTGGGATCGAGCCCCGCATCAGGCTCTCTGCTCAGCGGGGAGCCTGCTTCCTCCTCTCTCTCTGCCTGCCTCTCTGCGTACTCTCTCTCTGTCAAATAAATAAAATCTTTAAAAAAAAAGAAAAAAGATAAAAGTTTTGGTGTGAATGTGGACAAAAAGGGTTAGGGTTAGGGTTATCTTGTATCTTGTTGGTAGAAGGTAAACTGGTGCAGGCATGATGGAAAAACAGTATGGAAGTTTCTCAAAAAATTAAAAATAAAACTATCATTTGATCCAGCACTTCCGCTTCTCATCTAAAGAAAACACTAACTGGAAAAGATATATGCACCCCCATGTTCACTGCAGCATATTTACAGTAGTAAGACATGGAAGTAACCTAAGTGTCCATTGATGGATGAATGGATAAAGAAAATGTGGTATGTGTATATAATATATATATATGAATATTATTCACCTATAAAAAGAATAAAATCTTGCCATTTGCAACCACATGGATGGACTTTGAGGACATTATGCTAAGGGAAATAAGTCAGACAGAGGAAGACAAATATTTTCGATCTCACTTATTTGTGGACTCTGAAACCAAAAAGGCTGAACTCATAGATACAGAGAACAGATTGGTAGCTTCCAGAGACAAGGGGTGAGGAATGAGCAGAAAGGGTGATCAAAGGTGGTCAAAATGTACAAGCTTCCAGTTGTAAAAAAAATAAATCATGGGACTATAAGGTACAGCATGGTGACTGTATTTAATAATATTGTATATTTGAAAGATGCTAAGAGTAAATCTTAAAAGTTCTCATCACAAGAAAAGATACTGCAGCTGTATGTGGTGATGAATTTTAGCTAGACTTCTTATTTTACTTATTGTTATTATTGTGATTATTTCACAATACATACAAATACTGAATCATTACCGTATACACCTGAAACTAATATGTTATATGTCAGTTATATCTCAATAGAAAAGACTTTTTAAAAAGGATTTTATTTTTTTATTTGACACAGAGAGAAACAGCGAGAGAGGGAGAAGCAGGCTTCCCACAAGTGGGGAGCCGGATGTGGGACTCAATCCCAGGACCCTGGGATCACGAACTAAGCCAAAGGCAGACTCCCAACGACTGAGCCACCCAGGTGCCCTAGCAACTTCATTTGTAATGGCCCAAAACTATAAACAACCCAGATGTCCATCAGCAGATGAATGAGTAAATAAATTTTGTTTATTGTATCCATACATAGGAATACTTCTCTGGAATAAAAAGAAATAAACTATTGCTATAAGCAACAACATGGATGAATCTCAAAATACTTTATCCTCAGTGAGAAAAAAACAGATAAAAACAAGTACATATTTTATGATTCTGTTTATATAAAAGTCTAGAAACTGCAAACTAACTCATAGTGATAGGAAGCAGATAAGTAGTTACCAAGGGATGAGGGCATGGGGAGGGAGGGAGGGTGGGATTAAAAAGATGCGTGAGGAAATTTTGGAGGGTCATGTATATGCTCATTACCTTGATTGTGGTAATGGTTTCATATGTGTATGCACATACCAAAAAATGTACAAAATGCATGTGTACATTTTAAATATGTATAGTTAACTTGTATATCAACTATAATAAAGCTGTTAAAAATATCACAAAGCTATAGTGACTTTCTTTTTAAGAGTAGTATTGGTCAAAGAACTGAAAAATAGCAGCAGTTGACCATTCTATACATTCTTAATATTTCTTTCAATAATTATATGTGTCTGTAAATACTTATTTTCACCGTTTCTCTTGAATAATAGTTAAGTACAGAATTCTATGTTGGCTTTTTTTGCCCTTAGCACTTCATAGATACGGTTGCATTATCTTTTAATCTTGTTTTACTGCTGAGATGTTTATCAGCAGTTTAATTCCAGTCCCTTTTACCTTATTTGCCCTTTCTTTATGATTGCTTTTAAGATTTTTGTGTTTTCCTCAGTATTCTAGGCAGTGATTTTATTTTTGTTTATCCTACTCAAACTTGGTGTATTTCGTTTTTCTTTTTTTTTTAAAGACTTATTTATTTATTTATTTGACAGAGAGACAGAGAGAGATCACAAGTAGGCAGAGAGAGGGGGAAGCAGGCTCCCTGCTGAGTAGAGAGCCCGATGTGGGACTCGATCCCAGGATCCTGAAATCATGACCTGAGCTGAAGGCAGAGGCTTAAACCAATGAGCCACCCAGGCACCCCTGGTTTATTTCATTTTTCTGAGGAGTCACGCTATGCTTCAATTTTGGAAATTTCTCATCCACTATATTTTCAGTATCTCACAAACATTCGCTACAGTTTTTTCCTAGTAGAGCTTCTCTTAGGCAACTCTCATTGTGCTTCATTCTGATACTTTGCTCAATTTTACTGGTTTAGTATCTGCTCTAATTCATTACTACTTTCTTCATTTTTGTCTGGTCATTTTATTCACACCATGCATTTCTCTTGTAATTTCATTAACTTTATTTTTCATTTCTAGTCATTTTTTAAAATCAAATACACTGTTCCTTTTGCAGAGTGATCTCTAATCATACTTTATATGTTTCATAATTTAAAGATACTAATTTTAGGGGCACCTGGGTGCCTCAGTCATCTAAGTGTCTGACTCTTGATTTCAACTCAAGTCATGAAATCTAGTCCCATGTTGGGTTACATGCTGGGTGCAGAGCCTGCCCCTCCCCCCATCCTACTCACATGTACTCTGTCTCTAAAAAAAAATACTAACTTTATAGTCTCTCTCAGAATATTCTATTTTATCAACTGTCTAGATTTTCAATACTCCTTTGTTCGTGACAGTCTTTATTCATGTGTCTTTTAATTTTTTGATATGTGTATATCTTGAATGGCAGTTGTTATTTTTCTGAAGATCTAATGTGGAATTGTAGATCATGGGAGTGTCCGTCCAAAAAGAGTTTATGCATGCCTTTGTCAGGCATGCCAGGAGTACCTTGGAGACGTCCATACCACTCAGGTAATTTAAAATTGATACTGAATCACTGACTGGTGTAGTGATTTTCTTCTGTCACCAGTGGGTTTTTTTTTTTTTCCTCCACCCAGAGTCCCTGGATCTTTTCTCTCTCTCTGGCCTTATGAAAAGTTTTTCAGTCCCATTTCATGGCACTTGCAGCTCTTTGAAGGGGACCTGCTTTGTATAGAGATCTCACTTCTATTCCATGCTACACTCAACTCCAGGGGCTCGTCACCTGTTGATATGAGGGAACTAAAATCTAAGCCCTTAGTTATTAAGGTCCAGATCCAGGTCCCCTTACAGCCTCCTGGGTTACCTCGGTGTCAGTTTACAATTACAATCTGCTTGGTTTTCAGTTATCTTTCTAGTGAATACAAATTTTCTTTCTTTTCTCATGAGCTCAGCCATGTAATATGAGCCAGAATGCAAAGAAATACTTAAAGACTAATGTAATGTTAAAAGGACACAGAGGCCAGATTGAAAGAACTCTTCGGTCAAATTTGGGACATTGTATGGATCAAAAATAATAATTAGACTCTTGTGGACTAATAATATTAAAAAATAAAATTCCCATGAGTTCATAAAGACACTCAAGGAGAGAAAGTCTCTCTTTCTGTTTGTTTGCAGATTCTGAAGTTTTCTTTAGCTTTGAAATTTTACAAAATAAAAGTTGGAGGAAATTAAAAATTGAATCTCATTCAGCATTTTGTTGAGGGAATGGTTCTACATTAGCTTAGTTCACATGTTGCCAAATTCAGAATTCCAGATACCGTTTCTTTTAGAAACAAACAAGTTTCTAAAATGTCTTTCTGACAATTCATTGTTAATATCTCAAGGCTTTTGAGTATAAGAAATCTTATTCAGGGGTGCCTCGGTGGCTCAGTTGGCCCAGGGTCCTTGGATCAAGCCCTGTGTCCCAGGTCCCTGCTCAGTGGGGAGTCTGCTTCCCCCTCTCTCTCTACCACTGCCCCCCCCCATGTTCTTCACTCTCTCAAATAAACGAACAAAATCTTTAAATATATATATAATAAAATTTTTTTAATTTTAAAAAGAAATCTTATTTAATGAAATGTGATTCAGGCCTTCAGTTTAGGAGGTTTTTTCCCTGCTATAATCTTTCCAAATTTCAACTGAATACAATCTATTTATTCAACCAACATTAACTGAATTGCTCAGGGGCAGTCTGAAAGATGGGTGCTAGAAAATTCAAAGACAAGACAATCTAGAAGAGAAGACCAGCAAAGAAGGAGGCAATTGTAGTATAATTACTGCTATAGAGGGATTAAACAGAATTTTAAGAATATAAAAGTAATTTATTAGAAAGTGGTTGATAAAGTACAATAAATATACAAGATGGTGTACTTTTGATCTCCTAAAGAAGTAAACAGTTATAAAATAACTCACAACTATTACCTTGATCCCAAAACCAGACAAAGATCCCATCAAAAAAGAGAATAACAAACCAACATCCTTGATGAACACAGATGCGAAAATTCTCACCAAAATACTAGCCAATACGATCCAACAGTACATTAAAAGGATTATTCACCACGACCAAGTGGGATTTATTCCAGGGCTGCAAGTTTGGTTCAACATCTGCAAATCAATCAATGTGATACAATACATTAATAAAAGAAAGAACAAGAACCATACGATACTCTCAATAGATGTTGAAAAATCATTTGACAAAGTACAGCATCCTTTCCTGATCAAAACTCTTCAAAGTGTAAGGATAGAGGGTACATACCTCAGTATCATCAAAGCCATCTATGAAAAACCCACCACGAATATCATTCTCAGTGGAGAAAAACTGAGAGCTTTTCCACTAAGGTCAGGAACACAGCAAGGATGTCCGTTATCACCACTGCTATTCAACATAGTACTAGAAGTCCTAGCCTTAGCAATCAAACAACAAAAGGAAATTAAAGGCATCCAAATCAGCAAAGAAGAAGTCAAACTATCACTCTTTGCAGATGATATGATACTATATGTGGAAAGCCCAAAAGACTCCACTCCAAATCTTCTAGAACTTGTACAGGAATTCAGTAAAGTGTCAGGATATAAAATTAATGCACAGAAATCAGTGGCATTTCTTTACATCAACAAAAAGACAGAAGTTCTGCTAGAACTTGTACAGGAATTCAGTAAAGTGTCAGGATATAAAATTAATGCACAGAAATCAGTGGCATTTCTTTACACCAACAAGAGAAATTAAGGAGTCAATCCCATTTACAATTATACCCAAAACCGTAAGATACCTAGGAATAAACCTAACCAAAGAGGCAACGAATCTATACTCAGAAAACTAAGTACTCATGAAAGAAATTGAGGAAGACACAATGAAATGGAAAAATGTTCCATGCTCATGGATTGGAAGAACAAATATTGTGAAAATGTCTATGCTACCTAAAGCAATCTACACGTTTAATGCAATCCCTATCAAAATGCCATCCATTTTTTTTTCAAAGAAATGGAACAAATAATCCTAAAATTTATATGGAACCAGAAAAGACCTCGAATAGCCAGAGGAATATTGAAAAAGAAAGCCAAAATTGGTGGCATCACAATTCCAGACTTCAAGCTCTATTACAAAGCTGTCATCATCAAGACAGTATGGTACTGGCACAAAAACAGACACATAGATCAGTGGAACAGAATAGAGAGCCCAGAAATAGACCCTCAACTGTATGGTCAACTAATCTTCAACAAAGCAGGAAAGAATGTCCAATGGAAAAAAGACAGCCTCTTCAACAAATGGTGCTGGGAAAATTGGACAGCCACATGCAGAAAAATGAAACGGGACCATTTCCTTACACCACACACAAAAACAGACTCAAAATGGATGAAGGACCTCAATGTGAGAAAGGAATCCATCAAAATCTTTGAGGAGAACACAGGCAGCAACCTCTTCGACCTCAGCCGCAGCAACTTCTTCCTAGGAACATCGCCAAAGGCAAGGGAAGCAAGGGCAAAAATGAACTATTGGGACTTCATCAACATCAAAAGCTTTTGCACAGCAAAGGAAACAGTTAACAAAACCAAAAGACAACTGACAGAATGGGAGAAGATATTTGCAAACAACATATCAGATAAAGGGCTAGTATCCAAAATCTATAAAGAGCTTATCAAACTCAACACCCAAAGAACAAAGAATCCAATCAAGAAATGGGCAGAGAACATGAACAGACATTTCTGCAAAGAAGACATCCAGATGGCCAACAGACATATGAAAAATTGCTCCACATCACTCAGCATCAGGGAAATACAAATCAAAACCACAATGAGATACCACCTTACACCACTCAGAATGGCTAAAATTAACAAGTCAGGAAATGACAGATGCTGGCAAGGATGCGGAGAAAGGGGAATCCTCCTACACTGTTGGTGGGAATGCAAGCTGGTACAGCCACTCTGGAAAACAGCATGGAGGTTCCTCAAAAAGTTGAAAATAGAGCTACCCTATGACCCAGCAATCGCATTACTGGGTCTTTACCCTAAAGATACAAATGTAGTGATCCGAAGGGGCACGTGCACCCAAATATTCATAGCAGCAATGTCCACAATAGCCAAACTATGGAAAGAACCTAGATGTCCATCAACAGATGAATGGATAAAGAAGAGGTGGTATATATATACAATGAAATACTATGCAGCCATCAAAAAAATGAAATCTTGCCATTTGCAACGACGTGGATGGAACTAGAGGGTATTATGCTGAGCAAAATAAGTCAATCAGAGAAAGACAATTATCATATCATCTCCCTGATATGAGGAAGTTGAGAGGCAACGTGGGGGGCTTGGGGGGTAGGAAAAGAATAAATGAAACAAGATGGGATCAGGAGGGAGACAAACCATAAGAGACTCTTAATCTCACAAAACAAACAGTGTTGCTGGGGGTGGAGGGTGGGGGGTGTAGGGAGAGGGTGGTGGGGTTATGGACATTGGGGAAGGTGAGTGTTGTAAAGTGTGTAAACCTGGTGATTCACAGACCTGTACCCCTGAGGCTAATAATACATTATATGTTAATAAAAAAATAAAAAATTAGGGGTGCCTGGGTGGCTCAGTGGGTTAATTCCTCTGCCTTCTGCTCAGGTCATGATCTCAGGGTCCTGGGATCGAGCCCCACGTCGGGCTCTCTGCTCAGCGGGGAGCCTGCTTCCCTTCCTCTCTCTCTGCCTGCCTTTCTGCCTGCTTGTAATCTCTCTCTGTCAAATAAATAAAATCTTTAAAAAAGTAAAATAAAAGTTTTTTAAAAAATTAAAAATTATATTAAATAAATTTATTAAAAAAACACAAGAAACACTACCTTAAAATATCAATTAGAATAAAAAAATGGAGTTTTGTTTGTGAGACAGGACAACTTTGGGGAATCTTAAGCTTTCTGATACTGCTTTTTGTAGCTTTTTTGCTCCTCTTATCTTTTATTCTGGTACCAGAGTGAAAGTTCTACTGTCTTGGATAAGATTCCCAGAGAAATAGACTTTGTGCATGCAGGAGATTTAAATTAAGGAGTGTGCCCAGGAATAACCCCTATGAGGGAGTAAGGAAGGTTGGGCAGAGGGAGTTTTTGAACCGCCACATAGCTGCAAAGGAAGCCTGGAGATGAAATGGCCTTCAGAATTGTGCTGAGCTGAGGCAAGGGGACCAGACTGTTGTTTCCTGGCATCAGCAATCATGGAGGACAGGCAGACCCCAGGGAAGAGGCATAGCCTCACTGAGGCAATTCCCTTCAGTGGTACAACTAGAAAGAGCAACAGTTGTGAACCTTCAGCAGCCAACACTTCCAGGAGCTAGGGATTTGAATGCCTCCTTCTGTTTTTCTTTTTGTTTGTTTGTTTGTTTTAAGATTTTATTTATTTATTGGTGAGAGAGAGAGAGCACAGGCCTACAGAGTGGCAGGCAGTGGCAGAGGGAGAAGCAGGCTCCCCGGCCGAGCAGAGAGCCGGATGTGGGTCTTGATCCCAGGACGTTCTAATCATGACCTGAGCCGAAGGCAGTTGCTTAACCAACTGAGCCACCCAGGCATCCCTGAATGCCTCCTTCTGAAGGGGACCTCTGAGCCATGCACAGAATCTGCTATACCAAATAAGGCCTTTCCATAATTAGCTCAAACTGTTTGAGCAGGAAAAGCACAATTCTAAAGCTGAGCGTTTTCCCTTCTGGGAATTAAGTACCCAGAGACAGTTTGTCACATAGTCAGACCAAAAGAAGAAAGCAAACCCATTAGAAAAAAACTAATTACAAGCTGAGATTCAAGGTGAATTCATTCATGGAGTCACTGATTCATTCATCCAATAAATGTCTGTCTAGCTTCACCTGGACAAAAAAATTGGCAAAAAGGGAGGAGACTGGGTTCTAGTTACAGCTCTGTCACTGAAAATGAGGTCTTCAAGAAAATCCTTTATCATCCCTGGACTTGTGTTTCTTTTCCTATGCCATGAAAAGTGTAGCCTAGATGATGTATTAGTTAGAAATATTTTAGTTGTGACTAACAGAAACCCTCTTTACCTAGTTTGAGAGAGAGAAAGAGGAGGGCATCGGTGTAAAGAATAAATGTCCATCTCACAGAAGCTGTGCTGAAGCTGAGCTTCAGTAACAGCCTGGAGTGCTATAGGCTATCCAGGGACACCCTTCACCCCAACCTCTGCACTTGATCCGTTCTTCACTAGTAATGCAGTGTGGCTCACTCTGATTTTTAGTTCACATGAGGAAAATAACACAAACAGCCATAGGAAATGAGCTTTCATTTCCTATATTCAAGACAGCAGCCACACCCAGGCTAAAATCCCTTGGTCTCAGTTCCAGATTGTCTGAGAACAGTGCTTGTTTGCCATATACATATGAAGGGAACAACCTCTGATTGAAACAACTGCATCCAGGTGAGGAACCTAGTGAGGAGAGAAGTTTCCAGAAAACTTTAAAGATAATGCTCTGTGGCAGCTAACTTGTCCACTGCTGTTACGTCTAAAATCCTGTGATTTGATTAAGTAGCTACCTAAGTAAAATTTGATTCACTTTTCACTGATTCTTATATGATGCTTTAAACTATCATTTAAAAATGATAATGGTTAATTAAAATACATAAATTGTGAATGGAAATTTGACAAACAAGGGAGGTTGAAGCTTAAATCCCTCAGCAAAATGCATTGACAGCTTTACTTTTCTATTTAGACCCATACAAAACTGACAATGTTAATTAACCTGGTAATCAAGAGTTGATGCTGAACTGACTGAGCCAGCCAGGTACCCCTACTATCTCCTTCTTTACATAAAAAGTTTTCCAACTCTAGTCTAAAGATAAATTAATTTTTTTACATCTGTATTTCCAGTCTACAGCATTCCAATTAGTCATATGATTATATACAGTTCTGCTTTTAAAGACCTATGTTTTCTTTTTTTTTTTTAAGATTTTATTTATTTATTTGACAGACAGAGATCACAAGTTGGCAGAGAGGCAGACAGAGAGAGAGGAGAAAGCAGGCTCTCCACGGAGCAGAGAGCCCGATGAGGGGCTCGATCCCAGGACCGTGGGATCATGACCTGAGCCGAAGGCAGAGGCTTCAACCCACTGAGCCACCCAGGCACGCCAAGACCTATGTTTTCTGAATGTGCCTTCTCATACAGGCTTGTCTCAGAAGCATGATTTAGAAAATATGTCCTTTTCGGTAAACGGTAGTGAGTGAATAGAATATTAATGTGAAAAAAAGATATTGGGCCATATCTCACACCATACTAAGAAATCCATTCTGAATATTGTGTAGATTTAAATATGAAAGAGAAAACAAAGCTTTAAAAGGAAAAATTGGAGAATATCTTTATGATTTGGGGGTAGGCAAAAATTTCTTGGACACAAAAAAATAATTAATCTTAAGGGGAAAAAATGATCAGTTGGGCTTCACTAAACTTAAGAACCTCCTTGCCAAAGACACATTAAGAACATGAATAGGCAGGGGCGCCTGGGTGGCTCGGTGGGTTAAAGCCTCTGCCTTCGGCTCAGGTCATGATCCCAGGGTCCTGGGATTGAGCCCCTCATCGGGCTCTCTGCTCAGCGGGGAGCCTGCTTCCTCCTCTCTCTCTCTGCCTGCCTCTCTGCCTACTTGTAATCTCTGTCAAATAAATTAAAAAAAAAAAAAAAAAGAACATGAATAGGCAGACTACAGAGTGGAAGAAGATATTTGCAATACATGTATCTGATTCATATCCAAAATATGTAAAGAATTCTTCCAAATCAGTATACAAAAGACTAACATTAGAAAAATGGGCCTAAGACTTGAGTAGACATCCCCAAAATGGGATTTTTTTAGTCAATGAACCTGTGATAAAGGTATTTGACTATATTTCTTATCATGGAAATGGAAAATATAAGTGGAAGGCAATATCTCTTCATGCCTGCCAGAATGACTACAATGTAAATGACAGAGAAGAACAAGAGTTGACGAGGATGTGGAGCATGTGTTGCTGACAGGAAAGCAAATTGGTCCAACTTTGGAATCCTGTTTGGCTGTATTTACTAAGGCTGGACATTTGCATATCCTGTGACCCAGCATTTGCCTTCTGAGTTACAGACCTATGTTTACCAAAGATATACAAAAATGGTCACTAATAGCCCAAACTAGAAACAGATTATTAGGGTATTACTAATGCTCTGTATTTTGATTGAAGTGGGAATTGCACATTGGTCACTATGTATGTTATGCTAACAGTGAAGATTTTGATTTGAAAAGAAAGTTCAGGGGGCCCTGGGTGTCTCAGTCATTAAGTGTCTGCCTTCGGCTCAGGTCATGATCCCAACGTCTTGGGATTGAGCCCCATATCAGGCTCCCTGCTCAGCGGGAAGCCTGCTTCTCCCTCTCCAGCTCCCCCATGCTTGTGTTCCCTCTCTCACTATCCCTCTCTGTCATAAATACGTAAAATCTTAAAAGAGAAGAAAATGAAGTAGAAGAAGAAGAAAAATAAGAAGAAGAAGAAGAAGGAGGAGGAGGAGGAGGAGGAGGAGGAGGAGGAGGAGGAGGAAAGAAGGAGAAGAAGGAGGAGGAGGAGGAGGAGGAGGAAAGAAGGAGAAGAAGGAGAAGAAGAAGGAGAAGAAGAAGAAAGAAAGTTTTAAAAAAGTGCAGTTTACATTAGATTGTTAGTGCCTGCCTGTGATCTTGGCATAGTGACTTGAACACAACACATATTTGAAAAACAAAAAATGCTTTTGTTACTTATAATTGTGTAAATTAAACCACTAAGTGAAGTTCACAACTGTTATATTTTAAGATTCAAAATTATCAGTTACCATTTAATAACACCTGGCACTAGGAAGCTCCCTAATAGCAGCTTATATATAAGCCCACATTTGTTGCTTATTGTGAATATACCTCGATTCTGACTATTTACACTAAAAATAATACACTGGCCATTTTTTCCAGGAACTGTAGAACTTTATTACTTCCCTCCACAATATTGAACAAGTAAGACTAAAAATACAGTTCATTAAGATGGGTCATTAACTTTTGTACTTGGAACCTGGGCTGCTTAATCATCATTTGCTGAAACATCATGTGGCTTTGATACACAATGCAGGAGAGAAAAGTTGTGGGTTGCCACAGTAACTGTAATGTAGGTATCTATTGGAATAAGGTTTTGATTATATCTGCTTATGATCACTCTAATTCCTTTATATTTTATATCAGTATGGCTGAATAATGGTTGATACAGGAAATAGAAGTATTGAATTTTCTTAAGTGTAAGCTGTCAACACATAATGCTCTGCTCGTACACCTGCATTTAATTATGTCATTTGTTTTAGGAATAACTCTATTTTAAAAATACTTTTGACTCATTTCTCAGAAAATATTTCCAAGCAAGCAGCACATAACACCCAATTCCATTTGCGAAAGCACATTTAACTAACGTGCTTTTGTGGCACCTTGATAGAATATCCTATTATAGATGTAGAAAATGAGGTAGGATGACAGAACGTAATAAATTATTTAAGATCACAAAGCAAATCAGGGCAGAACTATTACTGGAATTTTGCTCAGGATGAGCCATTTGTCAAGTGGTATTTTTGTGAAGCATGTGCTATGGCCTAATTACTAGGGCACAGTTCTACATTATCGGTGCCTGTGTATATTTGACTCTAATCTCCCAAGCAATACGCTTGTTTGTGTGTCTCCAAGGCCAAAATATTTCCAAGAGTACCTCACCTGAGACTGAATGTCTGTTCATTCATTCTATCACCCCATCTATTAGGGCTTTCCAGAAAAACAGAACCAATATATGTAAATACTTACATTTATGATAGGAATTGTTTCACACTGTCACAGAGGCCAGCCACCATCTTCTCTCTCCAAACTGGAGAATCAGGAAGGCCACAGGTATAATTCAACCCAATCCAAAGACCTGGAAGAGGGGTGGGGGTTGGGTGTCAGTCCTAATCTGAGTCTGAAAGCCCAAGGACCAGGAGTGCCAATGTCTGAGAACAAGTGAAGGTAGATGTCTCAACTCAAAAAGAAAGAATGAAATTTGCTCTTCCTCAACTGTTTTGTTCTCTTCAGGCCCTCAGTGGATTAGATGATGCCTAACCACATTGATAAGGGAGATCTTTATTCAGTTTACTGTTTAAATCCTAATCTTCCACAGACCTCCTTACAGATATATCCAGAAATAATGTTTTACAAGCTGAGATTTACTAGTTTTCCAGAAATAATGTTTTACCAACATCCTTTAGCCCAGTGAAGGTGACACATAAAATTAACCATCACACCCAGCTCTAAATCAATATTTATTAACACCCTCCACTAAGCAAAGCATAGCACTAGATAGATAGTAGCCAAAATACCATAGAAGAAATTTGACTCCACCCTCGGAGTTTAAAATGTAATAGTATTCTCTTGCGTGAGAACACTATCATTGAGGAAAAAAAGAAGGTGGGTGGTGGGCGGGGTAGGGGGGGTAGATAAAGCAAGCAACCCCAGAATACCCACTCTGGTTTTCCAGATGATGGAATAGAGCTCTCATGGACTACTTTCATTACAGGATGGAGAAGCTTTATGCCTAACAAGAATATCTTGAGATTTCTTTGTTTTATTTTTCCTCCTTTATAATTTCTTAAGTAAAGAGAAAAATGGTTCTGCTAACTTAAACAAATAAATTTTTCTTTCACAGTTTTTTTTCTCTATTTGCAGCCTTCTTTTTTCATACTTCCTGTCAGCTCTTTTCCATAGGTGAATTGTGTAAATTTAATATTTTATTAGTTGCTAAATATTGGTATTGAAAAGAACATGGCAAGTTATCGATTCATATGTATGCATAAAGTCAGAATCATTTAAATAACAACTCTACCTGAAGAACATTCACAATAAACATTGTGTAAAGTTATAATTTTAGTGATAAGGCAATTAGCAATAGGAATAATATGTCACTCCCCAAACCTTTCAGACAACTCTGATTCATCATTACATAATGTTCACATGGATGAATGCTCCCGGAAATTGTCTGAATTTAAAAGAAAGAGTAGCTAAGTTTTTCTACCTTAATACCTCTGTGAAGACCAGAAAGCTCTGCTCAGTTTTCTTTTTTTAAATTCTCTTTTTTTAAAGATTTAATTTATTTATGAGAGAGAGAGTGGGAGGTGGAGAGGAAGAGAGGGAGAGGGACAAGCTGATTCATGCCAGTAGGGAGCCTGACAGGACAGGGCTTGATCTCAGGACCCCAAGATCCCTACCCTAGCCAAGACCAAGAGTCGAAGCTTAACCAACTGAGCCACCCAGGCACCCCTTGTTTTTTTTTATTATTCTTTTTTTAAAAGATGTACCTATCCATTTTTTAGAAAGAGAGAGAGAGCATGTGTGAGTGGTGGGGAGGGGCAGAGGGAGAGAGAGAATCTCAAGCCGACTAAACATGGAGCCTGACACAGGGCTCTATCCTAGGACCCTGAGATTATGAGCCCAGCAAAAACCAAGACTCTGACCAACCAACTGAGCCACCCAGGTGCCCCTCAGTTTTCAGTGTTGGGATAGAATCTCATAATGCAAAGATAAAACAGATTTTTCACAGATACACACAAATACAGTAAAAAGTGCTTAGCAATCCAAAAGTGCTGAGACAGAGTATTCCAGAGTAGGCAAGAATACAAGCTTTGCCACTAGCTTTGTGTGTTCAGGTTTTCTAACCTCTCCTGTGTCTCAGTTTCCTCATCTGTAAAGGGAAAATAATAGTCCCTTCTTGAGACTAATTAATAAATTTTAACTACTTAGAACAGTGCCTAGCACATTGTAAATTCTTAATATGTCACTTATTATTTGCATTATTTGATAATGACACTGAATCAAAAGAAACCAGAGCTATTGCTAAATGAAACCTAAAACAAAATGAATGAAGATGAAGACCCACAGGTCACTGAACTTGCCTTTGCGTTTCTACTGTGTGTCTATTGCAGATGAATCCCTTCCAATTCTATTTTGGCCTGAGATGACACAATGTCTGCTTCTTGTCATTGGTTTTATCTCAGAAGGCTACTTTAACAGAGTGATATGTGGGCTGGCATGGACACAGGAGGACATGAATGTGGGACATAGCACCCTGAACTTTCCCATGCCATTCCCAGTGATTCCTTCAGAAAGACAGATACAGATGACAATATAATTTTTTGCCATTTATCACATCTTTTCTTCTTACTGTGTTTTCTGCCAAGCTTCCAGATTTGTCCAAGATTCAAGTATACAGACCTCTCCCTTCTAAAAGGTACCATAACCGCTGACTCGTTTCTTAGCTAAGGTAATTAAATCATTGTCACCCCATCCATTGTTTTAAAAATAGTGTATTATTTTCTCTCCTTCTTCTAGCACTATTTCTTAGCTAATTTACTTGACTCATCATCACCCTATCCATTTACTTAAAATAGAAAGTTGTTTCTTTCTTCTTCCTTTCTAGCACTAAATGGAACTCAATTGACTGTAAAATGTGATTTTCTTTCCTCCTGATGTTTTAATCTAATCTGGAGCATCTTCAACTGAGAAGTGAATGCCAGTGACCATCAGAAAGATGGTCCTTGGCCTTCTTTGACTTTCCCCAAATATGTCTGGAGCAAGAACTTCACTTTGGGATTGGACATGTGTCTGCAGGATGCGTACTGGCAGGAGGATGTCTGGGAACACAACTACCAACTTGGAAAGGTGACTTTCCATTAATCTAACAAACATTCTGCTTTCTTATGATTGATACTATTAATCGTATAAAAACATGCACTTTTTTTTTTTAAGATTTTATTCATCAGATAGAGATCACAAGTAGGCAGAGAGGCAAGCAGAGAGAGAGAGGAAGGGAATCAGGCTCCCCGCTGAGCAGAGAGCCCGATGCGGGGCTTGATCCCAGGACCCTGAGATCATGACCTGAGCCGAAGGCAGAGGCTTTAACCCACTGAGCCACCCAGGCGCCCCCATGCACTTTTCTACATAAAACAAAGACTCCCCTAAATGGCTTGTTACTGTAGATGAACTCACCGTGTTCTGTTTAAAGGAAGCCCTTCAACATATGCACTAGATCTTATCCCCTCTCACCCAGTAGTGGATACTGCTGCAGTTGTTCCTGCTCCTTGGCTCAGGTTAGCAATCCTTCCCTCTCCACGAAAATATTTCCATCAGCCTACAAACATGCCATTGTTTCTATCACCCTCAATAAAATGAGCAGAAGGCTTCTTTTGACCTGCGTTCCCATCCATATACTGCCCATTTTTACACTTTAATTTCTTAATGGCCATCTGTAAACTCTTTCTCCGATGTTTCCCTTCCCACACTCTTGAATATACTCCAGCGAGGCTTTTGCCTACACTACTCCACCAAATCTGTTTGTGGTAAGGCCATCAAGAGACCTCATTGGATCATTCCAATCATCAGTTCTCAGTCCTCATCTTACCCTACCAGCAGCATTTATGACACTGATTGCTCCCTCCTCCTTGATGTACTTTCTTCACTGGACTTTCACGATCCCACACTCTTGGTTTTCCCCCTACTTCCCTAGCTGTTTCTTCTCAGCCTCTGGCTCCCCTGGTCTCTCCTCTCTCAAACCTCTTAGTGTTGAGGGCCTCAGGATCAGTCCTGGGCCCCCACTTCTTCTGTGTCCACATTCACTCCCTTAATCATCTCATCTGTTCTCTGGGCTATAAATGTCACCTCTAATCTGACAACTCCCAAAGGTATTCTTCACTTAGATCTTTCTCTTGGATTCCTGACTTACATATCCAACTGCCTATTCAGCATCTCCAGTTGAATATCTAATAGGAATCTAAACCTGACAGGTGTCAAACAGAGCTCCAGATCTTACACTTCAAACCTGGCCCAGCTGCAGCCTTCTCCAGCCTGGCATCTTAGCATCCTGGACAACTCTGGCCTTCCATCTGCTGAGGTCAAAAATCTTAGTGTTAGCTCTTTGACTGTCAGGAATTCCTATTTTACTTTCCCAGATATTACCAGAATCAAACTACTCACCACCTCCTTGGTTACTACCCTGATTAAGCCGCCATCATCTCTCACCTGAACTAACCCAGAACTCTCTCTTCCTCTAACCTAAACCCCATGTTAGTAGGCAGAATGGGCTTTAAAAGCCTTCTCTTTTAAAGTTTACTTTAAAAAAAAAAAAAGATTTTATTTATTTATTTGTCGAGGTGGGAGGCACACACAGGGGGAGTGGCAGGCAGAGAGGGAGAAGCAGGCTTCTCGCTGAGCAGGGAGCCTGATGTAGGGCTCCATCCCAGAACTCCCAGGGTCTTGACCTGACCCAGAGGCAGACGCTTAACCGACTGAGCCACCCAGGTGTCCCCAGAATGAGCTTTAAAAAAGTAAGACAGACTATATCATTTGCTCAAAATCCTCCAGTAACTTCCCATTTTGCTTGGAGCAAAAGCAAAACTCTTACAATAGGCTGAGGGTCCTACTTAATCTAGCATCCATCCCATTATCCGCCTGACTTTATCACTTTCTACTCTCCCCTTCGCTCACTGGCCTTTTTGCTGTTACTCCATTACCCCAGGCACACTCTTCCTCTGGTTGTGCCCTCTGCCTGAATATTCTTTTCCTTAGCTAACCCCCTCCCTTCCTCCATGTCCTCCCTCAGTGAGGGACCTTTCTCAATGAACCTTGCTCAAACCATCTGGTTTCCTACTACAGCTGTGCCCGTGCATGCATGCACACGCTCACACCGGTGGAACACGTATACCATGGCATTTCTGATTATCCTCTTCTACTCTTCCCTTTTTTTCTGTAGTCATCACCTGCTAATAGATGATTTACTTATTATATTCATTATTTATTATCTCTAGTCTCACTAAAATGTTAGCTGCTTGAGGGTAAAAATCCTTGTTTTATTCCACTGTCCTAGAAGCATCTGTATGATATATATATATATATATATATTTGATGAATAGTTGATGTTACAGAAAAGTTATTTCTCTCTGATAAAACCAAATGAGAATCTTTAAATCCTGCAGTGGAATGAATGACTGTCCTCTGTATTTTAGTGTGGGGTGAGGCCCACAGCTACCACTGGATCTGTTCATGTTCACTGATTAAGCCACAAGTTAATGCATCTTCTAGGACAAGTATTTAAACTGTGTTCATGATAGGAATTCAAATTGAGTGCAAAACTGGATAAAAGAAAAGTGGATTATGCAGCTCCCGGAAGAAGTATGGCACAATCTCAAGGAAGGAAGCCTTGCACGATAAACTAAACTAAGTAATAAGGCCTGCAATTTTAAGAGGATTTCTGGGGACAGCACCTCAGAGGCGACCTCCCCATAAGCTCTATCAGCATCCTAACCACCAGAGTAGAGGATGTGTAAGGACAGGGAAGCGTGTGGATAATACTAAAGGCTCCTGAAACTTCCTAACACCTTAGACCCCAAGCAATCCTGATACAGGATTCTGTAGGAGGACAGAGAACAGGGAAGAGGAAACTGTTTGCCTACCCGTTTTAGAAACGAAAGAGGAGCACTAGCAGCTTGGGGCAGAGCTGCGGTCACAGTGAAGTGTGCTGCCTGGCCACACAGGATAACCGTGGTAGAAGCAGGAGCTAAAGCACAAGGTCCAACAGTGGAGCAGGGCAGAGCGGCACAGCACTGAGAAGTAGTATCCAGGTAGAGTGACGGCATCTGGGGCAGCCCCAGCTCATGCTAATAAGGGCATAGAGGGCAGCAGCAGCAGCATAAGCAGCAGCCTGAGAGAATGGGAATAGGACCCCAGGTGACAGGCATGATGGACCTGGAGTGTAAAACAGTGGCTCCTGGGTAAACAGTGGCTTGGTTGGAGCACAGAGTGGCAGTTTAGAGTAGAGCTGTGGTGTCCCCTCAGCTAAGCGAAATAAGCCAGTCAGGGAAAGACAAATACCATATGATTTCACTCATATGTGGAATTTGAGAAACAAAATAAGTGAACAAAAGGGGAGGAGGAAAAGAAACAAACTAAAGAAACAGAGTCTTGACTATAGAGAACAGACAATTACCAGAGGGGGGGTGGGTGGGGGATGGGTGAGATAGGTAATGGGGGGTTAAGAGTACACTTATCTTGATGAGCACTGAGTAATATATAGAATGGTTGAATCCCTATATTGTACACCTGAGACAAATACAGAACTGTATATTAACTGCACTGGAAGTAAATTTTTTAAAAATAATGATAATAAAGAAGATCCCTTTACAAGATGTGGTCTTATAAGAAGTAGAACATTATAGTCATGAAATATAACTTCTCTGGTAACTCATGACTCAATGTCAGGTTGGGTACAGTTGTTTTATAAAACTAAATTAAGCATTAATTTATACAATTTAATTTTACTTTGGACTTTTATATTTCAATCTCCATTGGCAAGTTTTCTTGCTAAGTATAAAGTGAATGTATGGATGTATATAGTAACTGCATGAATGAATAGAATATTTGTTGGAGGTGCACTGCTAACTTCATGCTTAGTAACTGTATGAGACATGTCTTTCATTGTCTACCCAATCTACAGCACCATGTAAAGAACCTGCCCCATAGACTATAAACAGAGAGCAGCCTTGGTCCCTGGTGGCTTTCTAGTTCCCATGAAATCCACTGGAATTTTGGCTTTGGTCTCTGGTTTCTGTGAGACTTACGCCCTTTATCTGAGTTACTCAAAGGCTCTATTCTCTTTAATAAAAGACATTTAACTCTAAAAGCAATTAAGAATACCTCAGTTTTTCTGGAGTACAAACACAAGCAGCCTTGATTCTCACCTTTTTTCAAGGCATGCATTTTGTTATGGACTGAATGTGGAGCCCCACCCCCACCCCCACCCAACCAATTCGCACTGAGGCCTTAACCCCTGCAGTGGGACTGTTTTTGGAAAGGGCACTCAAAGGAAGTAATTGAGATTGAATGAGGTCATAAGGGCAGTGCCCTGATCCTTTAAGATCAGTTTCCCTTATGCAAAGACACAGAGCCCACTCTGAAAAATCCTTTAGATAGCATTTATAAGCATGCAATTGATTTTGGTTTAATATAGCACCAAGAAGTGTTGCCAAACATCCTATTTTTTGTATTGACAGTTCTCTTGCTTTCTTTTAATTCCTTATAATTCATTTCCTTTTAATTATCCTGTTGCTCAGACTAAGGCTTCTAGTACAATATTCCTTCGAAAGCGGTAAAGGCAGGCATCTTTGTCCTATTCTTGACTCCACAGGAAAGTCTTTTAATGTTTCACCGCAATTAATGATGTTCATCGCAGTCTTCATCAGTTATTAACCAGTTTGAAAAACAAACCATTTTAGGAATGTCAGAGGGTAGTTGACACAGAGAACTACTTACAAAATTGATGAAAAGACCAAGGAGCAAAAAGGTCTTTCGAAAGCGGCTCTCAGAGCCCAGGCGTACTGTACTTCTGGGCGGTTGGGCCACAGCTGGGCACAGCTGGGCCACAGCTGATGAAGCTGCTCCTGCTGCCAGGCCAGGAGCAGAAGGACACAAATGGCTTCTTTCCCTCTGCCACCTTTCAAATCATCACCGTCGTCTCCCCTTGGCGGAACTTATCTGAAGCACGGCAAGGGAGCGGGAGAAGTATAATTGTCAGTCTTCCAGCCCCATGTGATAGAAGAGAAAAAGGAAAGGCGGAAATCAAGCTGACAGTTAAACATCAAAAAGCTGCACAGGGAAGGAGGAAATGTTCTCATTTCATAGTCATCTAAAGTGTTTTCCATATTTGCTTGTACCTAATCAGATGAAAATGGCCTTTCTTTTTAAATCTTTTAAGGAATACAATAAGGTAATTAGATTAAAGATTTTTTCATTGTTGAACGTGCTTTGCCTTTCTGCTCTAAAACCTGCTTGATCATGATGTATTTGTAAACATACGTATATACATATGTGTTTTCTGTATATGAAGGCGTATATGCCAGATTTTATTTGCTAACATTTTTTCCACTTTTATTGTGATATAATTGACATATAACATAGTGTATTTATTTGCTAACATATTTGGGGCTTTTCATCTGTGTTTATCACAAGACTGACCTTTCGTTTTCATTTCTCCATTCTGTTCTTGTGTAATACTGTATCAAAGTTATACCAGTGCTGCCTTTTTCCTCCTTTTGTATTCTCTAGAAATTGTTATTTGAAGTCTATTGTTTTCTTTAAGTCTCATATAAACTCTAAACCTAGTGCTTTAAATTAGGTTGTATTTCGATTCATGCTTTATGTTCATATTTTCTTTCTTTTCGAACCTGTTTTTGAAATTAATCTTTTTCTGGAAAATTATGTTAAGGTTTTTAAATTTAATAGCATAAGATTGTTGAGATACTTTATTATTATTTTCTAAAATCCCAACTCCCTCGAATAGCTTTTACTATAAAACATAGTGGTATAACATTTATGATTGTTATGATTCTGTGGGTTGACCGGATAGTCTCTTCTGGTGTGAGCCAGTTTAGGGACAGAATGGTCTAACATGGCTTTCCTCACATCTCTGCTTGTTGGCAGGCTGGACAATCTAGAAGGGCCTATTTGAAGTTTTCTTTTACTTGTGAGTTTAATCAGCTCCTATTCATTGCAATTTCTGACATATTTGAATTATTCCTACATATTCCCTTTTGTGTTTTTCATTTGTTTCTTCCTTTTTGCCTTCTGCTAAAGTAATTAACTTTTCTTTACCCCTACTTTATTTCAGAATTTTACATCTTTTTATCTATTCTGTTAGTAGTTACTTGAATTTTTGTCCTACATAGAGGTCTTTAAAATATCTCAAGTTTGGGGCACCTGGGGGCTCAGTCATTAAGCGTCTGCCTTCAGCTCGGGTCATGATCTCAGGGTCCTGGGAGCCCCGCTTTGGGCTCCCTGTATATTGGGCTCCCTGCTCGGCAGGAAGCCTGCTTCTCCCTCTCCCACTCCCCCTGCTTGTGTGCCCTCCCCCTGTTTGTGTTCTCTCCCCTGGTTGTGTTTCTTCTCTCGCTGTCCCTCTCACTGACTCTCTGTCAAATAAATAAGTCTTTTAAAATTTTTTTCTAAAAATAAATAAATAAATCATAAAATATCTCAAGTTTAAAACTATGTCTATACTCTTTGTATTTCTCATCACTGTGTTCCTGACTAATTTCCAGCATCTTCCATATTATTCTTCTCTTTTGGTTTGTTTTTTTAATATTTTATGTTTTGACTAAGCTGTACTTAGTAAAAACAATTTTTTTTCAAAGCTACAAAAAGCTGTACAGTGAAAGATTTTTTCCCGTCTTTGTGCCTTGCCTTCAAGGCCCCCACTGCAGAGGCAACCATTAGTACCAGTTTCTTGTATGTCCATCCAGAGGCAGAAGGATGCATATACAAGTGTATAAGGTGTGTACTAAAGATTTTCTTTTCTCATGTAAATGTTGGTATATAACCCATACTGTTCTACATGTTGTTTTTTCATCCAAAAATATTTCTTCAAGATTATTTCATATCAGTACATATATAGAGCTTTCTTGTTACTGGTAATAATTTATGTATTTATAATATATAAACATATATTTTATATTATACATATAAAAAGATAATAATACAGTGGCTTTATAATTCTTTTTATAATAGCCATTGCATCCACATACGATAATGTATTTAACAAAATACCTACTATGGATATTTGGGTTATTTAATGTTTTTGCTACTAAAAACAATATTGGCATGAACATATTTGTATAAACCTCATTTTGGATATAGGTATATGTATATCTGTAGTATAAATTCCTCAAAGGGCATGCATCACGGGGCATGTATGTTTTAACTGCAGCATATTATTCTCCAAATGAATTTCACTGCTTTCCTATAGCTGCCCCATTAAAACTTCCTGTTGTAAAAGTGTTGGTGAGCATGTTTGGAAAAGGATGTGGAGAAAAGGGAACCTTTGTGCACTGTTGGTAGGAATGCAAATTGGTGCAGCTGCTATGGAAAGCAGCATGGAGGTTCCTCAAAAACTTAAAAATAGAACTATCATATGATCCAGCAATTCCACTTCTGGGTATTTGTCTGAAGAAAATGATAACACTAATTTGAAAAAATATGCACCCCATGTTTATAGTGGCATTATTTATCAGGATATGGAAATAGATGGATAAATGGATGAATGGATAAAGAAGATCTGAGAGATATATATATGTACATAGATAAGCTACTCAGCTATTAAAAAAAAATTAAAACCTGCCATTTGTGACAACATGGATGTACCTGGAGGGTGTTATGCTAAATGCAATAATTTATACAGAGAAGCACATATATTGACTATGTGATGTCACTTATATATGGAATCTAAAAAATGAAAAAATAAAATGAAACTCATAGGTAAAAAGAATAGATTGGTGGTTTGGTTGCCAAAAGGGAGGCCGTTGGGGGTGGGCAAAATGGGTAAAAAGGGTCAAGAGGCACAAATTTCCAGTTATACAGTAAATAAGACGTAAGGATGTAATATACACCATGGTGACTATAGTCAATGATATTACATGGCATATATGAAAGTTGGTAAGAGAATAAGTCTTAAAAGTTCTCATCACAAGCAAAGAAAATTTGTAATTTTGTATGGTGAGGGTCGGTATACAGTGTATACAGTGTATACAAATATCCTGTCGTATCATATACCTGAAACTGATATAATGTTATATATAGGCAACTGTTACCGCAGTTTTTAAAAAGTTTATTCAAAGAGTTTATAACACTTACATACACCATTTAAAATTGTAGTTTGGAAAGATATTTGGTACATTCCAATTAAAGGACTGAAAATTTAGAAAAAAAACACAAAAACTGAAAGTTTGTAAATACTCAAAATTCACATGTTGAAACCCTAATCTCAGTGCAGTGGTATTCGGAGGTGGAGCCTTTGGGAGATGATTAGGTCATGATAGTGGAGCCCTTGTGAATGGGATTAATGCCCATAAAAGAAGAGACAGAAGAGTTAGCTTGCTCTCTTTCTGCCACACAATAATTTAGCCATCTGCAACCTGGAAGAGGACTCTCACCAGAACGTGACCATCCTGGCACCCTGATCTCAGATATCCAGCTTCTGGAACTCTGAGGGAAAAAAAAAAAAAATTCTTTTGTTTAAGGCACCGTCTACAGTATCTTGTTAAAGTATCTCAGGCTAAGATATTTACCATGTACAGTTCTCTCAAGTTCTTTCCACCTTTGTTGACTGGATGGTGTTACTCAGGGCAACTTTGAAAACTACCTGTTGGAGAGGACTGAATTACCATCAACCTAGGTCCCTGAATAAGTTAGTTCAGGGATCAGACCTCTATCCCTACACCTTCCCTTCCCATCACCTGTTCCCACTACTAGGAAATCCTGCACTGGACTATTTCATTTACAAGAAATTCACTTCTGTTATGTAAATGAAATTGTGAGGTTTATTTGAAAAATAGCATTTACCTATACATAATCACCTTCAGGTTCCATCAAAATATGTTTTTACCAGTAATATATGTAGTAAAAAAAAGTTGTCTCCATACCTTTGTTAATAGTGTGTTAGAGATTTGTGTTGCTTACAAAGCAGGTAGGTAAAGAATCCATCTTTTACTGTGACTCAAGTCAAAAGTCTTTTTATATATTTTCATATGTTAAGAACCATTGG
Source organism: Martes martes (assembly GCF_963455335.1). Classification (NCBI taxonomy): domain Eukaryota; kingdom Metazoa; phylum Chordata; class Mammalia; order Carnivora; family Mustelidae; genus Martes; species Martes martes. Next base: position 96,988,586 of record NC_137892.1, on the reverse strand, counting down.
TATTTCCTTGTCTGTGAATTGTGAGTTCGCATCCTATGCCCACTTCTCAATACAATTGTTGGTTTTCTTTTTTTGTTTATGATACGAATTTTAAGATTCTTTTCCCAGACTGACATTTATCTTTTAATGTTTTTATGGGATTTGGGGGGAGTTTTTTTGGGTTGTTTTGGTTTGGTTTGGTTTCTGTTTTGCTGTGCAGGAATTTTTGGTTTTGTATGTAATAAGTTTATCAATATTTTCTTTTACAGTTTCTGGGATGGATCACACTTAGAAAAGTCTTTCCTACTTCAAGATTTTTCATAAATATTCTTTCGTATTTTCTTATAGTATTTTTATAGTTTTAATTTTTTTACATTTAAGTTTTTGATCCACTTAGATTTCATTTTGGTATGAGGTTTTAGTTAAGTAGGGATTAAATTTATTTTTTCCCCTGAAATCTACCAGTTACTTTAACACACTATTTGCCTAATTCATATTTTCCACAGGACTTGAAGTGCTACCTTTGTCATATACAGATCTTCCTTGACTGATGATGGGATTATTTTGTAATATAAATATTTCCAAATAACCCCATAATAAGTTGAAAATTCTATAAACTGAAAATGCATGTAATCTGCCTAAAATACTAAGCATCATACCTTAGCCTAGCCTACCTTAAATGTGCTTAGAACACTTACATTAACCTCAACAGTTGGGCAAAATCATCTAGCATAAAGCTGGTTTTATAGTAAAATGCCAAATGCTTCGTAATTTATTGAATACTGTACTGAAAGTGAAAAATGGAATGCTTTAAGTGTATCGGTTGTTTATTCTCATGATTGCCTGGCCGACTGGCCACTGTGGCTCACTGCCACTGCTCCAGCATCACTGGAAAGTACCAGACTGTACATCACTATCTTGGGAAAAGATCAAAATGGAAAATTCAAAGTGCAATTTTTCTGCTGAATCTGTAATATGCCTGTACCATCATCAAGTCAAAAAATTATAAGTTAAACCATTGTTAAGTTGGAATTCTAATACATGTTACAACAATTTTCATGTTTTCTATCCCGTTCTACTGATTGTCTGTGTATTCAGATGCCAGACCACATTATTCTAATTAAAATCTTGATTTTTAAAAAAATGTTTGGATGTCTTGTAGAGAGATTTCCCATTCATTAGTCTCCTATACCATAATTCTTCCCAAGTTTTCGGACTCATTTTTCCATGTAAACATTACAATAAGCCTATCTAGTTCTCAAAAATCGTAACCTGTATTTGGAAGACAGAGAGGGAAATCACCTATTTTAAACACCAAATTAGTCATTTTTGCTGTTGTTTTATTAGGTTAATATCTTCTAGTCATGTGATCACCATTGTTTCTTGGATCTCACTCTGCCTTAGTTCAGCTTTGTCTTCATTCAGAAGGTTCTTTTCCTGAAGGTTTGTGAGAGGCAGCCTGCCTTAATTGCTTTGTCTGAAATGTCTTTATTTCTCTTTTGCTTGTGAATGATAGTTTCACTGGATACAGAATTCTGTTCTGACAGTTCTTTTCCTTCAGCACTTTGGAAGTATTATTCTTTGCTTTCTGTTTTCTGTAGTTGCTATTGCTATAACTGTTAGCGATGAAATTGTTTTTCCCTGTGTCTTTCAGATTTTTCTTTCTGAAGTATTTTGAAGTATGCATCTTTTCTCGAAGTTGCCATGACAATTTCCTTTTAATCTATGCATTTTGTGGTATCACTGCACTGTGTCTGGATGTGGATTTATTTTTATTCATTTTTCTCCAGTCTTTGTCCTCTCTCCTCTGATTTGGGAATTTATTAAATCATCATTTCTGGAAAATTCTTAGCCATTACATTTTCATATAGAGCCTCTCCTATATTCTCTCTATTCACTCTAAAAATCTTTCAGGGGCACCTGGTTGGCTTGGTTGTGTCCAACTCTTGATTTCGGCTCAGGTCACGATCTCAGGGTCATGATCTCAGGGTTGTTAGATTGAGCCCTACCTTTGGCTGGGCATGGAGGCTGCTTAAGATTCTCCCTTTCTCAGGTTGCTGGAGGGGAGGGGGGTGAGAGGGATAGGGCGGCTGGGTGATGGACATTGGGGAGGGTATGTGCTATGGTGAGTGCCATAAATTGTGTAAGACTGATGATTCATGGGGGCGCCTGGGTGGCTCAGTGGATTAAAGCCTCTGCCTTTGGCTTGGGTCATGATCTCAGGGTCTTGGGATCGGGCCCGAGTCAGGCTCTCTGTTTGGCAGGGAGTCTGCTTTCTCCTCTCTCTCTCTCTCTCTCTCTCTCTTTCTCTGTGCTGCCTTCCTGCCTACTTGTGATCTCTGTCTGTCAAATAAATACAATCTTTAAAAAAAAAAAAAGAAGAAGAAGAAGACAGATGATTCACAGACCTGTATGCCTGAAACAAATAATACATTATATGTTAATTAAAAAAAAAAAAAGGATTCTCGCTCTCCCTCTCCCCTGCCACCTTCTAAAAAAATTAATTAATTTTAAAAATCCACTTGGGGGCTCCTGAGTGGATCAGTCATTAAGTGTTTGCCTTGGGCTCAGGTCATGATCCCGGGATCCTGGGATCGAGCCCCACATCGGCTCCCTGCTCAGCAGGAAGCCTGCTTCTCCCTCTCCCACTCCCTCGCTTGTATGCCCTCTCTTGCTGTGTCTCCTCTGTCAAATAAATAAATACAATCTTAAAAAAGTAAATAAATAAAAATCCTTTCAGACTACATTGAGCATTTCATTCTACCTTTCATGTCTCTCTCTCTTTTTAAATTTAATTTTATTTTGGGGCACCTGGGTGGCTCAGTTGGTTAGGGGACTGCCTTTGGCTCAGGTCATGATCCTGGAGTCCCGGGATGGAGTCCCACCTCTGGCTCCCTGCCCAGCAGGGAGTCTGCTTCTCCTGTTGACCTCTCTCTCCTCTCATGCTCTCTCTCTCATTCTCTCTCTCTCAAATAAATAAATAAATAAATTTTTAAAAAAAGATTTAATTTTATTTTTTAAGTAATCTTTACACCCAATGCAGGGTTCAAATTCACAACCCTGAGATCGTGAGTCACACACACTACTGACTGAGCCAGCCAGGTGCCCCTATCCTTCATTCATCCCTCATCCTTCATTCCCTCATTCCTTCACTCATTCTTATTTTCCATCTTTTAAGATTTTTTTAAAATTTATTTGACAGAGAGATAGAGAGCACAAGTAGGCAGAGCGGTGGGCAGAGGCAGAGGGAGAGGGAGAAGCAGGCTTTCTGCCAGCAGAGAGCCTTATGAGGGGCTCGATCCCGGGACCCTGGAATCATGACTCGAGCTGAAGACAGAGGCTTAACCCACTGAGCCACCCAGGTGCCCCTATGTTCCATCTTACTATCATTTCATGATATGGTCTGAATAATTTTCTCTGCTCCATCATCCACTTTACTGTTTTTTTTTTTTTAGTTGTGTATAATCTGTACTTCAATAAGTTCATTGAATTTTTCTTTTTTTTTTTAATTATTTATTTGACAGAGATCACAAGTAGGCAGAGAGGCAGACAGAGAGAGAGAGAGAGGGAAGCAGGCTCCCCGCTGAGCAGAGAGCCAGATGTGGGACTCAATCCCAGGACCCTGAGATCATGACCTGAGACGAAGGCAGAGGCTTAACCCACTGAGCCACCCAGGCGCCCCTGAAGGCAGAGGCTTAACCCACTGAGCCACCCAGGCGCCCAGTTCATTGAATTTTTCAATTCAAATCACTGTTTTTCATTTCTAGAAATCATATATATATGTGTGTGTGTATTATGTGTATACATATGCATATATATATTTAAGGTTTTTTTGGTTTTGTTTTGTTTAAGTAATATCCACACTCAATATGGGGCTTGACCTCACAACTTGGAGATTAAGGGTCGCATGCTCTACCTACTGATCCAGCCAGATGCCCCTGGAAATTATTTATTTTTTAAATCAAAATTGTATGTTGTCTTTCATATGTATCACCCTGTAATTTTGCTTCCTGTCTTTCTTTAATCTTTTTTCTTTTAAAAATTCATTATTATTACTATTAATAACAATAATTTAAATTTTTAAAATTTTATCTTTTTAATAATTTGAAAAATAATTATTTTGCAGAAATATTTTTCTGTAACTAAGTTGTTGAGTTTCCTCATCCTCCTGTTTATTGGGTTTTTGTGGACATAAAGTCAGATGTTTTGTGATTTTTTTAAATATCTTGAGCAGGTTTGTCCTTTTTATTGTGAACCTTGAGTACAAAATTCATGTGACCACTGCTGAGGAAGCATCTCTATAGAGCAGTTTTGGATTTGCTACTGCCCGGCACCTTAGGTGTTTTTCACTGGGTCCAGCACCAGTTTTAATATTAATTTAATTTAGGCCAAGAGTTCCCTCACCGTAGGGGTAGAATAAATTCAGATTCCACATCTGAGAGAGGCTTCACTTTACGTTTTGTTTCTCAGTGGGGGAGTGGGGATCTCTATTCCAGATTCCTGTTCAGAGCAAACTTCCTTGATATTTCTGATTTGACAGAGTTTGTCCACCCAGAGTGAAAACCCTTCCACAGGTCATTTCTTTTTTTTTTTTTTAAGATTTTATTTATTTATTTGACAGACAGAGATCACAGGTAAGCAGAGAGGCAGGGAGAGAGAGGGGAAAAGCAGGCTCCCCGCTGAGCAGAGAGCTCGACGTGGGGCTCGATCCCAGGACCCTGAGATCATGACCTGAGCCGAAGACAGAGGCTTAACCCACTGAGCCACCCAGGCGCCCCACACAGGTCATTTCTTTTTAGAGGAAGTATAACTTCTCTATCTATGCTTTGAAAGGACCAAAGCTATAATTATTACACCCCAGTTTCCAGCTCTTAGGGTCAACATTTGTATCCAGTAATCTGCCTTAGTATCGGTTAGTACATCCCCCACTGCAGAAATGAGTTATCTTTCATTTCCGGCACCTATGAATTTTTCTTTTCTTATAGGCTCAGTTACAAATTTTAAACACTTCTCTATGTTTTATGCCACATTTTTCTGAATCTCAGAATTCATATATGGATTTATATTATGTTCTGCTTAGTTCAGAATATAAACTACATTTCCTTTCTGTTCTTTCATAAACAGAACAGTATTAAGTTTCTCTACTTCTTAGCTTTCTTCATATGTTTATTTTTGTCTGGTTAGCTCTCAAACTGTACAACTAATTTCTTTCTTTCTTTCTTTCTTTTTTTTTTTTTTTAGGCTTTATTTATTAGAGCACAAGAGAGCAAGCACGAGCAGGAGTGGGGAGGGGCAGAGAAAGAGGGAGAAGCAGATTCCCCCATGAGCAGGGAGCTTGATGTGGGACTGGACCCTAGAGCCCTGGGATCATGATCTGAGCCCAGGACAGATGCTTAACCAACTGAGCCACCCTGGCACCCCTCAGCATTCTTTAAATAGCCTCTTGAGTCTTGAGTCATGCTGTTTCTTGAACCCTGCCTGCCCACCTTCTCTGGAAATGATGCTTCATTAGTCTCATTAGTCTTCTCTCTTGCTGTTGTCTTCCTTTTTCCTTCTCAGGTTTTTTTTCTTTGTCTTCAGACCTTCACAAAGCCTTACCCAACACCAGCAAAAGGATTATCCTTTTACTTTCTCTTTCATGTATGTGTCCTTCTATCTTTTCCTGTCTCTGACTCTGTTCTTCTTACTCTTCCTTCAACTTGAAACGAAGGCAGATGCATAACTGACAGAGCCATCCAGGTGCCCCTGTACATCTGATTGTATCTACTGACCATTTATTTTAGGACTTTGTAAGAGGTATCAGGAAAGTGTATTTATATAATGAGGTGCAACCAAGCATAACGCTTAGCTTTCTCCCATGAACTCCAGGCAGACCTTATTTAGAACTTAAGCAAGATTCTGGACGCCTGGGTGGCTCAGTGGGTTAAAGCCTCTGCCTTCGGCTCAGGTCATGATCCCAGGGTCCTGGGACTGAGCCCCACATCTGGGCCCCTGCTTGGCGGGCAGCCTGCTTCTCCCTCTCCCACTCCCCCTGCTTGTGTTCCCTCTCTCGCTGTGTTTTTCTCTGTCAAATAAATAAATAAAAATCTCTTTTAAAATATAGAGAGAGTAAACATCCCTGCATTGTTGGGTGCCTGGCTGTCTCAGTAGGTACAACATGCAACTCTTAATCTTGGGGTCCTGAGTTCAAGCCCCATGTTGGGTGTAGAGATTACTTAAATAAATAAATTAATAAATGTTAAAAAATAAAAAAGGGAGTAAACATTTTTTAAATCCCTGTATTATAAGGTCATTACAGGACAAATGATTTATACCCTTGTTTGCCTGCAATCTGAGGTTACGCCTTCTGTTTTATAAAATTTTGAATAATAATTCTCTAGTTTTAATAAAATCATGATGAAAATGGCTGTTATGTTATCCAAGTCTCCTTAAACATCAGAGGGCTTGGGGAAAATTTATCCTAAATTTAGTTCTGGAAAAATATATGCCCATATCAGTGATTTTACGCACATTTTTTCTATTTTATTTATTTTTTGTTTGTTGGTTTGTTTAAGTCAGCTCTATACTAAATATGGGGCTTGAACTCACAATCTTGATGTCAAGAATTGCTTGAGCCACAGGTACCCCCTGTATGCATTCTTATGTCAGGAACTGAGTAATATATGTCAGGAACTGAGTAATATATGCCATAATGTAATTTATTTTTGCTTTCATTGCCAGGGAAGATGAAATCGAAACCAGTGTTTGTTGACAATAAATTTTTAAAAAAATAAATAAATAAATTTCTGGTGCATGCTAGATAATTTCTATCCCTGAATTTCCTTCATATCTTTTGTTTTCCTCAAGATTATAAAATTATGGCCTTATTTTTCACTATACTTCCTCTATAAGCTGTGATATTAATAATTCACTAACTACTGTCTTCTCACGTATTATTCTAAATGAACTTGTTTTTCCCTATTCTATACTCCAACTGTCAAATTATAAATTCTTGCCTTTTTATCCTATGCACTTTCTTTTCTCTCCTTATGTCATCACTATTTCTTTAGGTTTTGTCATATGCCACACAGGATTTAAGTTTGCTGAAATTACTGTAACTTGGTATGAACGTCAACAATTTACAGTGAGTGCACTTTCCTCAGAATTAATTTTTAAGTCATTTTCTCTGATTTCGGGAAATGAATTGTCTTTAGCCTTTGCAGGTTTAATCTTTTTGCCTATGCCCCTTGATCTGTCTCTCAGACCATCATCCATCATTTACTTCTTTATCTTCAATCTCTTCATATCCATGAACATACTCCAAACTGTTATAATACCTGCATCTTCTTCAAGGATTTCCTCAAAAGTCACCTTCTCAGTGAAATCTTGACCACCAACAATTTAAAATTTCAATCTCTCTCTGTTCCATATTTCTTTTACCCGCTTTTTTCTCTTTAACACTCATCTTCAAAGCATACATACACAATCTTATTTTTTTTAATTTAAAAGATTTTATTTATTTATTTGACAGAGAGAGATCACAAGTAGGTGGAGAGGCAGGCAGAGAGAGAGAGAGGGAAGCAGGCTCCCTGCTGAGCAGAGAGCCCGATGCGGGGCTCAATCCCAGGACCCTGAGATCATGACCTGAGCCGAAGGCAGAGGCTTAACCCACTGAGCCACCCAGGCACCCCACAATCTTATTTTTTTTTTAAGATTTTATTTATTTATTTGAGAGAGAGTGTGTGTGTATCCAAGGGGGGTGGGCAGAGGGAGAAATAGACTCCCCGCTGAGCAGGGAGCCTGATACAGAACTCTATCCCAGAACCCTGGGATTGTGACCTCAGAGGCAGACACTTAATCAACTGAGCCACCCAGGTGCCCCTACAATCTTATTTTTTCACTATCTCTCTGCTTGACATACAGTAGGCACTCAATAAACATTTCCTGAATGAATGAATAGTATTATTGCTTTTCATTTGCCCAACCTGATGAAAGCATGGTATCTTATTAGATATCTAAATTTTAATTTGCTTTGATACCCTACGTTCCACAGATTTCACAACTACTCTTTCCTTGCTAGAATTTATTTATGTCATCTAAATTATTGTTTTCACAGTAAAACCTAAAGGATGGTGTTAGCTATGGGTAAATGTTCAGAAAACAGAAGTAAATTCTGGATTCTTTATTCCTTCTGCCTCAGTTCTACCTTCTTCTAAGTGGTCATGGTTGTGGTAAACGAGTCTTTTCACTCTCTCACACTTCTGCTCGCTTAGTATAATTAGGGTTAAGTTATCCTCTGAAATCAATAGCCGAGAATTGTAAGAATTCATTCATTTATATAACATTTCTAGACAAAGTCTATGTATGTTTGTAAGAAGGTTATCAATATCTAAAGTTTTAGAATTAGTTTCTTGTGATCAGCTTTCTTTTCCTTTGAGTTTCATTGAAGTCCTAATGGAACAAATGGCTCTGTTTGTGCAAAAGAGTAATAGATGAGATCAGCAAGTGGAATCTGTCTCACACAGGCTAGTTTCATGGGTGTGCAAACTCTGCAGTATCACAGGCTCTCAGGTTCAGAAGGATGCTGAACTTGGTTTAATATTCTGCTGTTGCTGTCTTGATAGTCTAACTTACTTTACTTATTTTAAATTTTAATTCCAATGTAGTTAACATACAATATAGAGATTCAACAATTCTGTATATTACTCAGTGCTCATCATGATAAATATACTTTTTTTTTTTTAAGATTTTATATATTTGACAGAGAGAGATTACAAGTAGACAGAGAGGCAGGCAGAGAGACAGGGGAAAGCAGGTTTCGATCATGACCTGAGCCGAAGGCAGAGGCTTAACCCACTGAGCCACCCAGGCACCCTGATGATAAATATACTCTTAATCCCCATCAACTATTTCACCCATCCTTCCACCCACCTCCCCTCTGGCAACCATCAGTTTGTTCTCTAGAGTTAAGAGTGTGTTTTTGGTTTGCGTCTCCCTCTTTTTTTAAATTTTTTTACCTTTCCTCATTTGCTTTGTTCCTTAAATTCCACATGTGAGTGAGATCATATGGTACTTGCTTTTCTCCGGCCGACTTCTTTCACTTAAAATTATACTCTGACGGGGCACCTGGGTGGCTCAGTGGTTTAAGCCTCTGCCTTCGGCTCAGGTCATGGTCTCAGGGTCCTGGGATCGAGCCCCGCATCGGGCTCTCTGCTCAGCAGGAGCCTGCTTCCCCCTCTCTCTGTCTGCCTCTCTGCCTAGCTCTGATTTCTCTCTGTCAAATAAATAAAATAAAATAAAAAAAAATTATACTCTGACTCCATCCATGTTGTTGCAAATGGCAAGATTTTATTCTTTTTTATGGCTGAATAATATTCTATTTGTGTGTGTGTGTGTGTGTGTGTGTGTGTGTGTGTATACCACATCTTCTTTATACCATTCATCTGTTGATGGACACTTGGGCCATTTCCATAATATGTCTATTGCAGATAATGCTGCAGTAAACACAGAGGTACATGTATCTTTTCAAATCAGTTGTTTTTATATTCTTTGGGTTAATACCCAGTAGTGCAATTACTGGTTCATAGAGTAGTTCTGTTTTTACTTTTTTGAGGAACCTCACACTGTTTCCACAGTAGCTGTACTAGTTTGCATTCCCACGAACAGTACGCAGGGGTTCCTTTTCCTCCACATCTTTGCCTACACCTGTTGTTTCTTGTTTTTGTGATTTTAGCCATTCTGATGTGTGTGAGGTGATCTCATTGGAGTTTTTATTTGCATTTCCCTGATAAGTGATATTGAACATCTTTTCATGTGTCTGTTGGCCATCTGTATGTCTTCTTTGGAGAAATGTCGTTCATGTCTCCTGTCCATTTTTAATTGGATTATTTATTTTTTTTTTGGTGTTGAGTTATATAAGTTCTTTATGTATCTCGGATACTTTTTATTGGATATGTCATTTGCAAATATCTTCTCCCATTCCTTAGGTTGCCTTTTAGTTTTGTTGATTGTTTCCTTTGCTGTGTGGAAGTTTTTTCTTTTGATGAAATGCCAATAGTTTATTTTTGCTTTTGTTTCCCTTACCTCGGGAGATATACCTAGAAAAATATTGCTTTGGCCAATGTCAGAGAAATTGCCATCTGTGCTCTCCTAAGATTTTTATGGTTTCAGGTCTCACATTCAGGTCCTTAATCTATCTTGAGTTTATTTTTGTGTATAGTGTAAGAAAGTGGTCCAGTTTCATTCTATTACACTTAGCTGTCCAGCTTTCCCAATGCTACTTGTTGAAGAGCTTTTTCTCACTGCATATTTTTGCCTCCTTTGTTGAAGATTAATGGACCATGTAATTGTGGGCTTATTTTATTCTTACTATTTTTAAATAAGTAGCTTCACATTTTCATTTTGTACAGGGCACATGAATTAAGTAACCAATCTTGATCTCTGAAGCAAAAATTCCTGGTGAAAATGAAGAGGTTCTGATGTCCAAAAAAGGTAAAGTTCCATGTAAATTCCATGTAAGTCAGGTTTTCTAGGTTAGCCCACGAGTCTCATAATTTCATTCCATGAGAAAGAGGACTTTGATCTAGAAACAGTTGCTCTGGATTGTCTGAGCTGGAGTTCTGCTGCCCAGGCTCATATCTGCGGTGCATACCTTTAAAGGAGCCACAGTTAGATCCCAACAACAATAATGGAAGCCAGAAAACAATGGACTGATAGTTTCAATGTGCTGATTGAAAGGGCTGTCAAATTAAAATCCAGTAAACTCTCATTTGTTTTGAGTGGAGATCTTGAAGTTGAAAGCAAAAGAAGGGCAAAAGTTAAATCATACAAATACTAACCGAAAGAATGCTGATGTAGCTTTAACAGTATCGGAATTTAAAACAAAAAGTTACTATTAGAGAGAGAGAAATACTTAATAATAATAAAAGACCCAGGAGCTCCTGGCTAGCTCAGTTGTTGGAGTGTGTGACTCTTGATCTCAAGGCTGTGAGTTCAGGCCTCTTGTTGGATATAGAGATTACTTAAAAATAAAGTCTTAAAATAAAGATAATAATAATAATAATAATAAAAGATCCAGATCCAATTCACTAGGAAGATATAAATTTCCAAATTTATATAAGCTTAAGAGGCAAAATTGACATTAGGCTAAATCAGAATTACAATTGGTGATATCAAACCACCTCTTTTGATATTGATAGAATAAATAAGATATAAAAAACAGGAAATGGTAAGCAAATTTAAGCAATATAATTTGGAAGCTTGACAGTGTAATATAGAAAACACTGCCCTCACAACCGCAGAAAACATTCATTGCAAATGCACAAAGAACATTCTCTCTTTTTTAAACATTTATTTATTTATTGGGGGGGGGAATGGGGCAAGGGGCAGAGGGGTGAGAATCTCACGCAGACTCCTCACTGAGCTCAGAACCTGCCACGGGGCTGGATCTCAGGACCCTGAGATCATGGCCTGAGCTGAAACCAAGAGTCAGATGCTTAATGGACTGAGCACGCTGATGGCCCAGAACATTTTCAAAAATGGAAATTGGGGGGCACCTGTGTGGCTCAGTGGGTTAAAGCCTCTGCCTTTGGCTCAGGTCATGATCTCAGGGTCCTGGGATCGAGCCCTACATCGGGCTCTCTGCTCAGCAGGGAGCCTGCATCCCCCTCTCTCTCTGCCTGCCTCTCTGCCTACTTGTGATCTGTCTGCCAAATAAATAAATAAAATCTTTAAAAAAAAATGGAAATTGGACTGGGCCCAGTGTCTTAAGTCCCAGAGGGGCAGAAGACGGGGTGTCTGCTAGCCTCAGAGTGAGTGGAGTAGCCACAGATTTCTATGATCCCAGGAGCAAGAGGGGCTGCTGAGGAAGCTACTCTAAGTCCCAAGGGGTTAGATCACAGCAGCAAGATCCACTAGTCCTCAAAATGTGAAAGTAGACAAGTCACTCTGAGATGATAGATTTGCTGCAGAAAGGAGACTCTGGAGGATTTTTCTACCAGTAAAACAAGTGTACGTGTGAAAGTGTATTTTTTTATGGCTGAAGCTGGTGATTCAGAATTACAGGGGGACCATAATAAGGGATGATGGGAGCTGTTCCTATAGTATACAGAGAAGATGTAGAAGAAAGCAAAGATATTAACTATGAATGACTCAGAATTGCAGCCAGCCTGATGGGTTGATACAAATACCTGGAATAGATTTTGCTGCTTCTGTGGAGCAAAACTCTAGACAAGCAAATAGGCTGATGAGTAAACCCACAATGGAATAAGAAAATTAGGGATACAGGAAAGAAAGGACAAGGTTCTGTTAGTCCCCTGCTCCTTTTCTCCCAAGGAGGTGACCCCAAATATTCTTGAACTTGCTGGATGCCAGAGCTTACAGGTGGTTATTTCTGGTTTTTGTTTGTTTGTTTTCTAATGTATTTCTTTTGGGTCTGTGCTGTGCTTATTGTCCCTTTTTCAGTCTCCATGATTGATACGGATGATATGGATGTCCTTGCTACAGAGTATCCTTGTTGGGTTTATTCAAGTTAAACTTTGTTAATGACTTCTATTACAATTGGCTAGATTCATAGTCAAGAACAGCCTGTTCTTGGTGGGACTGTATGTTAAAACAATGTGTCATGCCAAGAAGAAAAAAAAATACTTAGTTTTCTCCTACACAATTTAACATACAGATTGTTACCACTGCTATCTCCTTGTTCAACAGTCCTGAGATGGTAGAACTTAACATTGTTTTCTGCACTGAGCTGAGGCTTAAACAGGAAAGTGACTGTCATTATTTCCATCATGCAGTTGTTCCTAAATTCTTAGCATAGTAGAATCTCCTGGAAGGATTTTAAAAAAATCCCAATGTCAGATGAATTTTCTTATAGGTATTACTTGAGCCTCTACCTTCTTTTTCTTCCTGTGCCAACTTTTGTTAAAGATAACATTAATTTAGCATTAGAGTTTGTGACATTTCAATATTTCTCTTCAACCACACACCTTTATCTTGTTCTATTTTTTTTAAAAGATTTTATTTATTTATCTGACAGAGGGAGTGAGATCACAAGTAGGCAGAGTGGTAGGCAGAGAGAGGGGGAAGCAAGTTCCCCACTGGGCAGAGAGCCCAATGTGGGGCTCAATCCCAGGACCCTGAGACCATGACCCGAGCCACCCACTGAGCCACCCAGACACTCCAATTTTGTTCTATTTTCACAGCTAAATGAATTTAATATTGCATACTTTGTCCTTTTGCCATAGTTTCTCCATTTATCTCTCAGTTGACTGAAAGTAAATCCTCAAGTAGTTTGTTGAAGAAGAACTCCCTGAATTCCTCCATATTCAAAATTGTACTTCTATTGCTTTTATACCTGAGGAATAATTTACTAGGCATGAAATTCTTGAGTCACACTTTCTTTCCTTGAGGACTTTGAGTTCTTTGAGAACATTATTTTACTGATTTCTGAACAGGGGTATGAAGAAATCTAAAACACAGTCATTGTGACTTAATCTTTTACCTGGCGCTCCAGAGTTTTCTTTCTTTATCTTTGATGCTCAGTAACTTTTTTTGCTAGGCTATATCTCATGTTGGTTGTTTCATCGTAGAGTAAAAGATAAGTTACCCTTTATCTGGAGAAAAAGTTTTCTTGATTTGTGTCCTTAAATACTTAAGATGGTCCTTTTTCGGGGGGATTCATACCTTTGAGAATACCAATTATATATATGTTGGATCTACTTTCTCATATTCCTTTATATGAGTAATAGTATCTGTAGATAACCTAAAGCAAACATTATTCTAAGTGAGAAAATATTAGAAGTATTTCTTTTAAAATTAGGAATGAGAGAAAGATAATCTTTTCTATTGAATCGTACACTGGACATCCTAACCAGTGTAGAGACATAAGGTTTGGCAAGAAGGAAGTAAAATGGTCAAAATTTGCAGGTGATTCAATTTACATGGAAAACCCAAAATAATACACAAATTAAGAAGAGGTCAGATGTAAGACAAAAATTAGTATCATTCCTATATACTAGCACCAAACTCCTAGAAAACATAAAAAAACAAACAAACAAACAAAAAAACCCCCACCTATTTGTAATAAAGAATATAAAGAATATCAGGGGCACCTGGGTACCTTATTCAGTTACGCTCTGACTCTGAGGTTTGGCTCCGGTCATGATCCCTTGGGTTTTGAGATTGAGCCCTAGTGGGGCTCCCCACTCAGTGGGGAGTCTGCTTGACATTCTCTCCCTCTGCTCCTCCCCCATCTCACATGTACATGTATGTGTGTGTGCTCTCTCTCTCTCTCTCAAATAAATCTTAAGAAAAAAAAGAGAATATCAAGCCTGTAGGAATAAATCTAACAGAAAATATCCAAGACCTCTGTAGAGAAAAGTTTAAAACTTTGTTTAAAAAATACCTATCAGGGGCCCCTGGCTGGCTCAGTCGGTTAAGAGTCTGCCTTAGGTCATGATCCCAGGGTCAAAATTCTTAACAAATAGATGACTCATTTTAATACTTTATATATTTCTCTTGTTGATTGACAATTTATTAGTTAATGGATTATGAAAGGAGAACTGAAATTATTTCTTGGTGGGCAAAAGAACATGTTGGGCAGGTCTTACCTGAAGCAAAAAGCTATAATAAGCCCCTTTAGTTCTTTTTATTTTTCTATACCAAGAAATCACTGTAGAGATCATTCTTTTTACTAAAATAGTTATTTCTTTAAAAAAAACTTTCATCTTTTTTCCCCCTTTTTTTTTTTTTAAGATTTTGCTTATTTATTTGAGAGAGAGACACACAACGAGAGAGGGAACAGAAGCAGAGGGAGTGGAAGAGTGAGAAGCAGGCTTCCCACTGAGCAGGGAGCCCAATGCGGGGCTCGATCCCAGGACCCTGGGATCACGACCTGAGCTGAAGGCAGACACTTAATGACTGAGCCACCCAGCCACCGCTCATCTTTTTTCCCTTTAAGAAATTCCCATAAAGGGGCACCTGGGTGGCTCAGTGGGTTAAAGCCTCTGCTTTCGGCTCAGGTCATGATCCTAAGGTCCTGGGATCCAGCCCCACATCGGGCTCCTTGCTTAGCATGGAGCCTGCTTCCTCCTCTCTCTGCCTGCCTCTCTGCCTGCTTGTGATCTCTGTCTGTCAAATAAATAAAATCTTTAAAAAAAAAAAAAAAGAAAGAAATTCCCATAAAGTTGTCAAATGGTCAAAATGTTAATATCCCCCCCCCCAAAAAGTTAATTTCCCTTCTCTTTTAAGGCATCAGCCTCTTTTAAGAGATTTTTATAATTTTTCTCTTTGTATTTTACCCACTTTTTAGTAGAGCAGAATATGTAATTCTTTGTTGTGAGAAAAGAGAAAAATGAAAAGAAATTGTCTTGAAGACAATACATGACTAGCAGAGTAACTCACGTAATTGACAGTGCCCATTGAATCTCACATGTGAGCAATTACTGTTCATAAAGGGACAACTCTAGTTAATACAAAACTGTTCATAGTAATGGAAATAAACCAGGAAGAAGTCAACCTCCATAATACTGATGATTTATTAGAAGCACACAGATGTGCATAAAATAACCATATAGGTACTGTAAATTCCATTTCAAGTTGTCACATACTATCCTTTATGCACAAATGCTATATGGAGCTTATCAAGGATGTAATTGAAGCACGAATATTTTGGTTCAAAGGTTGTATGTGATACTTTAATGATATGGCCATATACATAAACTTTATCCTTAAAGCAATACCATTCATGTGTTTTGTCTTTCTGCCCTAATTATTATCATATCCTATACAAAGCACTACTCCTTAGTATGACATACTGTCTTTCTGCAGATCTGGCATCATTTCCTCGCCGTGCCCACAGACCCTGCATTCAATTCCTTAGATTTCTAAAGGCATCACACTCCCATCTCTCCCTGTTTTCATGCATTCTCTTCTTCTGTGCCAAAATAAATAAATAAAAATCTGATGCTTCCTTTCATTTTTGGATAATTCCTCTCAAGCATCTGCTTTTTTCAGAATCCTTTCTGGATCCCTCCAGGTGGGGCCAAATGTCCTCTACTAGAGCTATCTCTATGATAAAACTAACTCAACTGTGCCCAACTTCCTCTTCACACTAGAGTAATGCTGGAGCCGGAAGCTGTGGTAGCAGCTTCTTGATTCATTGACTTCCTGGTTAGAGCTAGAGACAGAGCAGGAGTGGGCCGGGTGTCCCTGTGGTTGCAGGGCCTGGGTCAGACATGAAGTTATGCATCGAGCTCCTTGATCTCGCAGCCAGCCTGGCTTGAGAACAAGGTAATGCCAAGAGTTATATTGTGCATGGAGTGTCAGAAACAGAGAAGAAGCAAGAAGCCATTTGTGAGTACAAGAGGTAGAACTTGGGAAGACTTCAGAAGTAGGGTGCAGTCAGACATGGTGTGAAGTACTAAGAGCTATTAGAATCCACAGCTGTGCTGTGCTGTGCTGCTGGTTTCCCCTTGTCTTCCACTATTCTCCATCCCCATCCCAATAGCTTAAGTGCAGACTTGCATCACTCAATCTCCACTGCTTAGTATTGGACCTGCTGCACAGTCAGAGACAGCATGTATCTGTTGAATTACATCAAGTCCTACTAACCATTCTTTAAAGATTGACATCTTTAAAATTTTTTTGGAAAGATTTTATTTACTTATTTGACACACACAGAGAGAAAGAGAGACAGAGAGAGCACGTGCACAAGCGGGGGAGCAGCAGGCAGAGGGAAAGGGAGAAGCAGGCTCCCTCCTGAGCATGCAGCCTGATGCAGAACTTGACCCCAGGACCGTGGGATCATGACCTGAGCCAAAGGTAGACACTTAATCAAGTGAGCCACCCCGGTGCTCCAAAGACCATTTTTTAAAACCTCTCAGGTAGGTTACTTATCAGTGAAACCTTCCCTCATCCCCAGTGATTAGATTCTGTTCCTACACATATTCATGGTATGTTTTTTGGTATCAATCTCTTTCAATGTTCCACCTTGTATTATTACATGTGTTACATGTGTTTGACTAGGTCTGGGTTTTGTTTTTTGTTTTTTGTTTTTTCTGTCTGAGTGTATCCACCCTAGCAGCAAAATTACTGTCTGAATCCCAGTAGAAGTATTGCAGATTTTTTCTGTGTCTTTAAGTGGCTGCTGTGTATGACTCCTATTTCCCGCCATTTCCAATATGCTTCAGTCCTCATTCTCAATAATGGAGATATTGAAAGAAATGGTAGAAAAAACAAGCTTATGTAGAATCCAAAAGTCTAGTCCAGTGTCTTCAAAGGAAAAGCAAAAAAAAAAAAAAAAATATATATATATATATATATATATATATATATATATATTCCTTGACTAAAGTTACTCTAAAAACCAACCTGTATTCTTTTGTGCAAGACAGGATTTTGTTTTAACCTAACTATCATGATCGCCTGGTCTTACTTTATGTTGGCTATGTAGTTCTGATTTGTAGTACTTTTGGAATTTGAAATTAGAAAGCCATATACCACTTATACCTTAATCCTCTGATTGAAGTATAGCTCACTGTAACTAAGACCTGGTGGTTAAAAAAAGAAAAAAGAAAAGCCATCTGGGTTTGGTATGTGCCAGAGTGTGATGTTTATGCATGTATGCTCTCATATATCTACAATTACCTATTTAGCACCTCTTCATGTTTATTTTAGAATTAATAAAGAATAAAGGAGAATATTTTGAAATATTTATTTAGAGATCTGGTATTCAGATGCCCAGTACTCTAGTCACTAGCTACGTGTTGCTATTGAGCATTTGAAAGGTAGCTATGTTGAATTGAGTTGTGCTGTAAGTATAAAAAATATAACAACTTTGAAGGCTTAGTTTCAGAAGTAAGATACATCATTAATATAGTTTTATGTTGGTTGCATGTTGAAATGACAGTATTTTTATGTATTTTATGTACATAATAGCATATTATTAAAATTAATTTTATATGCTTATTTTTACTTTTTTTCATGTGGCTACTAGGAAGTTTAAAATTACATGTGCAACGTGCATTATATTTCTCTAAGATAGCATTACTCTGGTATATGCTATAGTTTAGTTACTTTTACTTTAAAAACATTGCAAGGAAGTTGTGAAAAATTTTCCACCCCTGTAGAGGAGACAAATTAATTGATAGTCTACTGTGCTGCAGGCCCTGATATTTTACATGAGCTATTTTGTTTAATTCTCCCCAAATCTTATTAGATAGGTGTTATTCCTATTCTAAGATAGGTAGACTGGAGTTCAAAGAGTTTAAGAAAATTTCCTTAAGCCCTTGATCAAACAGCTACTGTCAATAAAACTTACTCAAATCTACCTGACTTTGGAGATCGTTCTCTTTCTACTAGAGAACACTCTCATCTGCCTTTCCTTTTCAGAGACTGGCACCATATGCTAACAGAAATTCTAATAACGCCCACAGTTGTGAGGTCTTACCAGACCTTACCAGGTCTTCCCTGGTCTTTGAAGCCTGTTACTTCAAAATAAGGTCCTATTTCCTTTTTCACCCAAATGAAAATAACATTTAAGCCCCTCATATACTAAATTATCAGGAATTCCAGTCTTTTCCTATGGTTCTCCTCCCCCATGTAGTCATAAATGACTGAGAATTGTTTACTAATGCCTGAGTATTGATCCATTGGTCTTATGAATAGACAATAGAGTGGAAATTCAGATATACTCTCGAGGCTGGAGGACCACCTCACAAACTGTCTAGAAGAGGGTTAATTCAGTGACAGTGGTTTTGTTTTCTAATGCTGTGTAACAAATTACGATTAGTGGCTTTAAACAACACCCATTTATTAGCTCATATTATCTGTAGGTCAGAAGTCCCACATGTCATTGCTGAATTCTTGTTCATGGTTATCACGTGGCTGAAATCAAGGTGCCTGCAATTCTGAGCTCTCCTCTGGAGACTTTGTTGGGGGGGAGGGCATAAATCTGCTTCCAAGTACATTATTGTTGGCAGTATTCATGCTCCTTGTGGGTAATAGGACTTAGGTCCCTATTTCCTTGTGGCTGTCTACCAGGGGCCATTCCTTCTTCCTGGAGATGGAATGTATTCCTTGACATGTGCCCCATACCCCGTCTTCCAGCCAGCAATGGCTTATCAAGTCTTTTTCATGTTTTGAGTTTCCTTGACTTCTCCTTCTGCCACTACAGGTAGAAAATGCTCTACTTGAAATGTTCTTGTAGTGAGATGGGGCTCACCCTGATAATCTTCTTTTAAGGTCAACTATGAAACAAAACATAACATAATCATGGGACTATCTCATCCAAGTCACAGGTTCCAGGAATGAGAGCACCGCATATTGGGGTAGTGGGTGGTACATTTTCATCAATCTGCCCACTATAGTCCTGGGGATTATATAAAGCATGTACACCACCACAGTGGCAATGACACAGAGCCAACTATCAAAATTCTCCCAGCTACTTAGCTTTGCTAGTCACAGGGAGAAAAGCAAGAGCTGTCTTACTATCAGGTAAGGAAGGAAGGAATGGAGGGAAGGAATGGAGATTGGGACATGAAAGATCCTCATGTGCTCCTTTCCCTTTCTTCCAGTTATACCCTCAAATCTTACTCATCATAAAGTTTCCTGGTGAAAGCAACACAAAGGTTAAGGGCGTTAGGTGGAACTGTAACTTTTCTGTCCTACCTGGTTTAAGGGCAGCAATGTCCAGACATTTTGAGGTATGTTGGAGCTTCCATCTCTCCTCTTGCTAAAGCCCTAGTAAACCGCAGAGGTGTGAGTCCTACTGGTGCCTTCTGAATGGCTTCCTAAGAGGTCACTGGGGCCCTCTGAGCTAAGTACTTTCCTCAAGGTGCAGGGAGTAGCACCCTCTTCCCAGCACAGTACAGACCTCAGACCCTCTTGGTTACCTGCCTTTTGGACTCTTTCCCCACTCTCGTATGCCAATCTGCCAATATTCAGCTCAAAATCCATTGTGGCTCTTGCTCTTCCTGGGAACTCGCCTTTAATTAAGTGCTAGTTGCTGTAGTTTTCTTTGCTAAACTTTGCGCTCTCCTAAGTGCCATATCCCCTTTCTTTTCATTGCTACTATTGTTTACTTGAGAGGTTTCTTTTAGCTGACTCCTTTTAATTGTTAACAAATGTGTCAAAGAAATTTTTCTCACTATCACATGTGGAAAATCTGAGTTATGTGTCATATATAGCTGTTAACTGTAAGAAAAAAAAGGAAAAAAGAAAAAAAATTGTTAGTCATTGGTAGTCTCTAACCTGACATAGCAGAATGCCTCTCAAAAGGCTCATTTCTGGGGTACCTGGGTGGCTCAGTGGTTAAAGCCCCTGCCTTCGGCTCAGGTCATGATCCCAGGGTCCTGGGATCGAGCCCCACATCGGGCTCTCTGCTCAGGGGGGAGCCTGCTTCTCCCTCTCTCTCTGCCTGCCTCTCTGCCTACTTGTGTCTGTCAAATAAATAAATAAAATCTTAAAAAAAAAAAAAGGCTCATTTCTTCTCAAGTTGTCCCCAGGGGCATTTTTATTACAGCTCCTAACGGATTTTGTTGTTGTTGTTGTTTTTATTTTTGTTTTGTTTTGTTTCATTTTTTGGTTTTTGGTTTTTGTTTCGAGCTGAGGGGCTATAATGCGATTACATTTAACCCTTGAACATCATGAGTTTGAACTGTGTGGGTCCACTTACAGACATACTGTTTTTGATAAATATAGCATAGTACTACAAATGTATTTTTTTAAGGAATTTTTTTCTTCCTTAGGATTTTCTTAATAACATTTTTTTCCCTCTAGCTTACTTTATGGTAAGAATGCAAATACATGTCACATAAAAAAATGTGTCATATGGGGCACCTGGGTGGCTCAGTTGGCTAAGTTTCTGACTCTTGATTTCAGCTCAGATCATGATCTTAGGGTTGTGAGGTGGAGCCCCACATTGGACTCCATGTTGGGCATGGAGCGTCCTTAGGATTCTGTCTCTCCCTCTCTGTCTGCCTCCAGCTCACACACTCTCTCTCAAAAAACAAAAAATATGTGTTAGGTGATTATTGTTATGTTATGTTATGTTATGTTATGTTATGTTATGTTATAGGTAAGACTTCTTGTCAACAGTAGGCTATTAGCTAATTTTACAGGGAGTTAAAAGTTAAACATGGAAGGGCTGGGCCCCTCCCTAACCCTGCATTGTTCAGGGTCAGCTGTACATTTGAGGCTATGTGTTGAAGCTGCAGGTCTCCAAACTACCTGTCCCTATCCTTGCCCTCTCTATCCATGGTTCTGTTAAGTTTATCACCTAAAATCATTTCCCATACCACCAGAGGTATGCAATAAGCAGAAAACACTGATCCACTCCCTTTTTCCCAGAGACCCACCTCAAATTCCTTTCCCTCTAAGAGACCTTTGCTGACAATACAGACCTCAGTGATCCCCTCTGTGACATTCATAAGGCTACTATGTCTAATTATTCAAATGCTGCTGTGTGACATTTCATTAAGGACAAAGACCATGCTTTATACTAAGTTTTCCCACAGCATTTGGTATGCTACCTGGCAAACAGCAGGCATTCAATAAATATTTGTGGTTTGATGAACAGCAAGGGGCAGCCCTGGGTAAAAGTGTGGAGTGAAGTTTGACTTAGGTTCTTCTCCCTTTGACTGCCTCCATCACGGAAAGGGCCATGGATCATGATACTCCTCTGAACTGGTCATTTTCTCCTTTCTCAATCAGTTCCAGATGTCTCCCAATTTTTCTCAATCTCCCCAAATCACACTTCATGTGCTCTGTGTCTCCTTATCACGTTGACTACTAGCTAAGGTATTTGGTGTTTGCCACTAGATTTTGTTCTATTTAAAATTGCGTCACAAAAAAATTTTTTGTATCTTCTATCACATCCAAGACAGACATATGTATACATAATAGATGCTCAATAGATATTTATCATACAAATAAATGAATCTGTGTTATATTGTTTGTGTCTTAAGGTTTTGCTGTTAAATTTTTAGGAAAAAGTACAAAATCACCCAAGTAATTCATTTAACATTGGTCAAGGGAATTTGCTAAGTTTATTAACAAGTATATAAACATTTTATGGTTTTGATTCAGAATAATAAAAATAAGATCTTCTGTTTGCCTTTTTTTTTTTTTTTTTTTTTTTGGTCCTTCTTTGGCTCCTTCATTTGTCCACTTGGCCAATTTAAATGTTTCTTTTAAGGAGCAGTGTAAGTCTCTATAGCTTTACATAGAACTGATGGTTCCTTCTCTGTATTCTTTTTTTTTTTTTTTAAAGATTTTATTTATTTATTTGACAGAGAGATCACAAGTAGGCAGAGAGACAGGCAGAGAGAGAGAGAGAAGCAGGCTCCCCGCTGAGCGGAGAGCCCAACACGGGGCTCGATCCCAGAATCCTGGGATCATGACCTGAGCCGAAGGCAGAGGCTTTAACCCACTGAGCCACCCAGGCGCCCCTCCTTCTCTGTATTCTGAGCATGCCATACATACTTCTAGTTAAGGGTGACCCCATAATTTATTGTCTAAACCTGGACATACTGAGAATGAAAGTGCGCACAAAAAACTATTAAGCCAGGATAAGAGGTGTCCCTGACAAACCAGGAGGTATGCTCATACTACTTTGAAAGTAGTTATTTGCTAGCTATATGTCTCTTCTCATTCAACTGTAAAGCTATTCTAGGTCTGGGCCTTATTTCTCTTAGCTTCCTTCTTATCTAGAACTGTGCCTACCACTCGTGGTGGTAGAAGAAATGTTAGTGCCTCTTTAAAAATGTTCATTTAATTGCATATTATACTATCTTGCTGTAGAACTCAAACCATCCCATTTGGGTCCTATTATGAGCCATTTTCTCAGTATAAAAATATAGGGCATTGAGCTTAATTGTACGCTTGTGTAATGATGGTAGCTAGCATTTACCAGCACTTAGCATCTGCAAGGCCCAAGGCTAAGAATTTTGGTTGAGTTTGGATTTCTCACAACAATTCTTGGAGGTAAGTGTTGCTATGGTCCCATTAAGTTAGAAGAAAAGACACATTTAGAAAGATTAAGAATTTTGTTCAGGGTCACCCAGCTAATTATGTAGCAGAGTTTGAACCCCAGACTCTGATGCCATACACCATCTCTCCTATGTGTAAGAAATAACTGGTACTAAATTTTGTAAAGTAATTTTAAAAGATTAATACCATACTTTTAGGAAAAAATTCATATGCTTTCACATGTTTACAGGAGAATGTGTTTAAGTAAAGATTGCCGAATAAGGTCAATGTGGCAGCAATGTGAGGTCATGAGCAGTCATAGACAAACACATTCTTATCATTGTTCTTGGTGTTAACATCTCCATTTGTTATGACACAAATATACCGTTAGTTTTGTTGAGATCATTTTCTTGTTTTCAAACTAGTAAGTGTGCAAAGCAGTTTGTAATACAAAAAACCTTTGTACTACAACAGTTGGGTTTACTTTTAGCAGTATTTTCAGTGTACATTATGTGAATAAATTATAAACAGTGTTTGTTTTCTACCTTGTCCTTTTGACAAGATTCTATTTGGTAACAATTTTTTTTTTTTTTAATTTTATTTATTTATTTGATAGACAGAGATCACAAGTAGGCAGAGAGGCAGGCAGATAGAGAGAGGGGGAAGCAGGCTCCCCGCTGAGCAGAGAGTCGGATGTGGGGCTCGATCCCAGGACCCTGGGATCATGACCTGAGCTGAAGGCAGAGGCTTTAACCCACTGAGCCACCCAGGCGCCCCATATTTGGTAACAATTTTAATGATAGTCATTATTGAAACATTATATTAACTCCAGAAAAATTATTATTTGGTATTATTATAGTTACAAACCATGTTTTGATGTTGATAAAACACATTATCAGTGGTTCTTAAGCAAAAGTAGTCTAATTTTATAAAAAATAATCTAAATTGTGAGGATAATCTGTAGTTTTAACCTGTTTTAAATCATAAAGGATAAATTAAATGCATAAAGATACTATACTATAAATTTGATACTGAGCAAATAAATATATACACAGACTTTCATACAAAAGGTATCCTTCAAGAACTGTATTCTTAATTTTTTTTCTACTGATAAGAGACATGTGTGAATAGCTGTAGCAACTAAAATTAGATTTTTATCAGGGTATTCAGTTGCATATGATGTGTTATAAACATATGGGAAGCCTGAAAACAAATGTTTACATAATGAATGTTAACTCTTACAAACAAATGATAAGAAAAGTTACTCTTAAGGCATTCACACAAAATGACTACATTTGCAATTCAAAGGAAGGGTTAGAAACATACAAGACATATTAAGTTAAGGAATTTTCTGGTTTTTTTTTTGTTTTGTTTTGTTTTTTGTTTTTATTTTTTTTAGCACCCCACATTTCTTTTAATCTTGAGGTAATTATAGATTCACATGGAGTTGTAGGAATTTCCTGGGTTTTTTTGTTTTTTGTTTTTTGTTGTTGTTGTTTTTGTCCGAGGAAGTTTTTAGAATTAATATGCCTTTGAATTTCAGGTCAGAAATCTTCCTCTAGTTTATTATGTTATTCCTATTTTTTGAAGTAGGATACCAGGATATCACAGGTCAGAAAAACTGCACTGAATGTCAAGTTTTCAATGTACTCAGGGTAACTAGAAAATTAAAATACTTATATTATAATTTAGATAAAGATTATGGTTAACTGATAGAAATTGGGATCAAGAGCAAGTTTAAAATTAAAAAAAATTTTTTTTCTTTGTGTTTTTTATCTTCTCAGGGGATTTAAACATTTCATTTATTCTAGGTGCCAGGGTACATCAGCTGAACAAAACAGACAAAATTCCATTTTGTATTGGGGAAGACAGGCATTAAGAGATACACATAGGAAATAAATAAATTATAAAGACTGTTGCAAGGTTTAAAGTGTCATGGAAACAAAAAAGCCAGTTAAGAAAGAATGAGAGTTTGGGTTGGGGTGGTTGCAATTTTAAATAGTGTGGTTAGGCTAAGCATCACTGTTGGGGTGAGATTTGATCAAAGAGTTAAAAGAGGGAAAGCAGACATTGAGGAAGAATGTTCCCAGCAGAAGGAAGAACACTTCAAACGCCCTAAGTATTTGTCTGTCTGGACTATTCAAGTAACAAAGGGTGGAGCTGGAGTGAGAAAGGTGAAGGGAAGAGGCACAATCAGGGGCTTCATATGTCTCCGTAAAGACCTTAGTTTTTACAGACAATGAAATAGGGAGCCACTGAAAGGTATCCTTCAAGAATTGTATTTTGGCCAGATGAGACTGGAGCTGACTTTTCTTGTAAGATAGTATTCTGTTTGTTGCTCAGACAATAGAGTTAATGGTGGGCAGAGAGACCATTTAGCTAGCAACTGAAGTAGGCCACTGAAATATGATTCAAGTCAGAGAAGACGGAAGTAATGCACTGATTGGCCTGATTCTGATTTACTCTGAGAGTACAACAGTCTTGCCTGACAGTGTGGAGGTGAAGATCAGTGAAGAAAGGGAGCCATGGTCTCCACAAAGTATTTGTTACGAGCAACTAGCTAGAAGGACCGTGGCTAGGTCTTGAACTGCTTTTTGAGCAAGGGACAATTAGAAACTTAGGGGAGAAAGAAAACTAATATTGCACTAATATAATCAATCCAGATGAAGAAGACGTATGTATTACTACATCATATTCCAAGTGTTGTAGGCCTGAAAACTTAATGTAGGCATTTGGTGGAAGGCTGACGGCTGGATGGACACTCTTAGGTGTTACTGATTTCTGGGTTATACAAAATACAGCTAAAGAAGACTCAGATTCCAGGAGACAAGTAATTTCACACTTTTCAAATATCAGGTGGAACTTCTAGGCCGTAAAAGCCAGTTAGGACAGATTCAACGATTCTGACGTTTACATTAATAAAAAGCGGTGGTCCGAGGATTTCAGGGCATCTTTCCACCAATTCCAACTGACAAGTGGTGCCAGGACTCTGCGCCTAGCCCGGCCAGCCTGGGAGCGTCCGCGGTCCCGCTAGGAGCGCAGGCACCGCCCCTGCGCGCGGTTCGGGGTGGGGGCGCGAGCTACCGTTGCCAGCCGCCGGGCGGAGGGCGAGGAGGGGCTGTCGTGCGCTCCCACCCAGCCCTGGTCGCCATCTTCCGACGCGTCCTTTCCCGCGCGGGCTCAAGCCCCAGCTCTCGGCCCTCCTCTCGCTTAGGAGGAGGCTTCCTAGCCCGCGCAGCTGCACCGAAGTGCGCGTTGCGGAGTCGCTGGCTCAGTCCGACGCCCAGGCGGGGCAGGGGGTGGGGCCGGCGCGGCGGCGCAGTCCTCGCGCGGCTCTCCGGGCGCGCGCCGCCTCTCGCTCCGCCCGCGCGCGAGCCTGGGCGGGGAGGGAGGGGCCAGGAAGCGGCAAGCGCGCTGGGGAGCGCAGCTGCGGGCGTGGGGGTGGCAGGAGCCGCGGAGCCGGCACCAAGAGCGGCTGCGGCTGGAGCCGGCAGTCCAGACAAAGGCGACGGTGAGTGCCCCGCCGGCCCGGGTCGTGCACCGGCCCCCGCACCTCGCCCTCGCGGCCTCCTAGGCGGGGACCCGCAGCCTCGAACCCCCGCCGCCGAGGGCTCGGTGGGGAGCGCGGCCCGGCCCTGCCCCCCGCGCCCTGCGGGCTGTGGGCTGAGCCTGCGGCTCCATTTTCAGGTCTGGGCGAGGTCTTCCTTCGGACCCTGCCTTTGGTTTTTCTTCCATTCCTTCTGAGAAATGGTTACATGCTCAGTTCAAAATTGACGACAGGCGGGCGGCTGAGGGAGCCAACCGCCAGCCTGATGTAAAATGGAAATGAAAAGACCCCCTCCCCCCAACTTTACAGGTTTGGGAGTCGGGAGGGGAGGGGCGAAGGGCGGGCGGGGAGGGCCGGGGTCCTCCAGGTGAGAGTTTGGGGGTGGGGCGGGAACCCCTGCCTGCGGAGCCGGGGTTCTTTCCTGAGGCGTGCGGCGCGTTCCCCCTGGGTCTCGCCTCGCTTCTCTTTGGGCCCCGGAGAGAAAGCCTTGCCTGACCACCTACACGGAGGAGCTCGTGTTACTCGTACAGGTTGTCTTTCCTTTGCCGCTTCAGTTGTGATTTTTGGTAACGGGTGTGGTAGGTAGCGGCTGTCTGATGCCCCATTTATCGCCGAAAAGCCCTGGTGGGCCGATTTCATGTACTTGAAGCAACATTGGAATTTCTCTATAGTTGCTGTTATTTCAAATGATAAACTTTTGTAGGGGAATTTGGTGCTGATGTTCAGTTTACAGAACTGACATTTAAAGAGTCTGGCTTATAGTAGGTGCTCAGTAAAATATTTGAATGAATGAACGAATCTTGAAACATGAAAACTGATTTCACAGCTAGTAAAAATTTAGGCACAAACCCTTTTGACTCAAGGGAAAAAAAATGTTGGGAAACAACATGCAGTTTCTGTTTATATGCTGGTTTTTTATTTTTACCCACCATACATGTAGTGTTGATGATCAGTTATTATTAATGTTACAAGTGTAGGAAATGTAGTTGAAATGTGAAATTTTTCATTTGGAGGAAAAGTCTGTAGACATTTTCTGTTACTTAAAAAATAAGTATTAAAAGACAAGGGTTATTTCTGATTTTCTTTCGAAAGAACAGAAATTAAAGAAGAGGTGTTTGGATTGTACTTTGTTCTTTTGAGACACCCAAAGTCTATTTCATTACGAATAGATAAGTTTATGTGCTTTTGGCGGGGCATGGTGGCGTGGTCTTCAGTTGCTTTTTGAGCCAGAGGCTCTCTAAAGTTAGGGGGAAAAGAAAACTAATGTTACACTAATTAAACCCTACCGTTTATTCAGCCGGTGTTCATTAAGCACCCATTATGTACTGGCACCTGTGTTGGTTGCTGAGTTTCTAGAAGCAAACAAAACCCACAATTATCGCTTTAACCTGAGCGTGAAGTTCTTTCCTCATCGATGTTGCCAGTAAGGACTGTCTTACACCCCTACTGCCTGCTTACAGGAAAGCTGGCAAGTGGAGTGCAGGAAGTATGGATCCCTAACAGGCTATTTAAAGGTTAATAAGTAACTTCATAGGGCTGAGATTATTGGTTTGCATTTTCTTGTTGTCAGTTTAATAAAATCAGTCTACATTTTAAAATGAAGGGAGGAAAAAGTTTAACAAACTTATTTTTTCCCCTCCTTCCATAGTGGATGATTTTGGTACAGTGTGTTTATTGAAGAGTAATGTACTTCTGGTTGTTTTCTGTAAATAATCTTTGCAATACAGTATTTTCTATTTTTTAAATTCTCCAAGGAGAAACAGTGGATTACTTTTCTACAAGAAATGTTTTAAATAAAGCACCTGTTTGGAAGTTCTATTTTGACCTTTTTAGTCGCTATTTACAGATAAATACAGTATTGACTTAATCATGGTGAAAAGGGAAGGACTACTAGTGATAATTTGTGGTTCCATATTTGGACTTTCCCGCTAGTATTGCGACTGTGGTGGAACTGCTTACTAAAAGGAGAATGCTGTTTGTAGTATTCTGAACATAAGGTCGCATTGTGTGCGTTTGTCTTAAATACATAGGATTTTTTTTTTTAAGATTTTATTTATTTATTTGACAGACAGAGATCACAAGTAGGCAGAGAGGCAGGCAGAGAGAGAGGGAGAAGCAGGCTCCCCCCTGAGCAGAGAGCCCGATGTGGGGCTCGATCCCGGGACCCTGGGATCATGACCTGAGCCGAAGGCAGAGGCTTTAACCCACTGAGCCACCCAGGAGCCCCGGATTTTTTTTTTTTAAAGTGCTTTTTTTATTTGGCCTCATCTGAAGGCCAAATTGATGTGTTCCAGTGTCATTTTTTTGAGCATTACAAAATAATGTAGATTAATAAATTTTTTCATAGATGGCATTTCAGTTTAGGTAGACCCTTTTGACTTGTTAACACCTTCTACATTATTGAAGATGATTTGTACTTTCTGGTAGAACTTTCAGGTTTTTAGGTTGGCTGTTTGTTTTTTGTGGTTGTGCCTGGGAGTAATGTGGAAAGTAATCTCTTAAATTTTAGTGGTAGAGGGTTTTGTTTTATTATTATTTTTTAATGGACATTAATTGTAGAAGAGTTACTTTGACAATATACTGTTGATAGTCTGGTGCTGATGAGAAACCTAGTGTAGTAGGTGATAATAGTGATGTTGAAGAAAGTGTAAGCAAGCTGTGATATGTTGAATAAAATGCTTGGTATATTGTATTTGGTTAAGAACTTCATCATCAGAGCTTGTGACAGTCAACAGTATAGAGAAATACTAAAATTTTTTCAAGAAATAAGAACCCATGGGGCACCTGGGTGGTTTGGTAGGTTAAGCATCTGCCTTTGGCCCCGGGTTGTAATCTCAGGATCCTAGGATTGAGCCCTGCGCCTGCTCAGCAGGGAACCTGCTTCTCCCTCTCCCTCCGCCACTCCCCCTGCTTGTGCTGTCTTGCTCTGGCTCTGTCAAATAAATAAATAAAATCTTAAAAAATAACCCATGATTACGTTTTTGTACCTTAAAAAAATACTATATTTTCATAGTATTATTTTTTTTAAATTTTAATAAACATATAATGTATTTTTTATATAAATCTTTTTTTTTGTTTTTAGATTTTATTTATTTATTTGACAGACAGACAATCACAAGTAGGCAGAGAGGCAGGCAGAGAGAGAGGGGGAAGCAGGCTCCCCGCTGAGCAGAGAGCCCTATGTGGGGCTTGATCCCAGGACCCCAGGATCATGACCTGAGCCGAAGGCAGAGGCTTTAACACACTGAGCCACCCAGGCGCCTCAATAAACATATAATGTATTTTTATCCCCAGGAGTACAGGTCTGTGAATCGCTAGGTTTACACATTTCACAGCACTCATCATAGCACATACCCTCCCCAGTGTCCATATCCCCACCACCCTCTCCTGTCCCGCCTCCCCCCAGCAACAACCCTCAGTCTGTTTTTTGAGATTGTCTTTTATGGTTTGTCTCCCTCCCAATCCCATCTTTTCATTTTTTCTTTGCCTAGCTCCCCCCAACCCCCCCACATTGCATCTCCACTTCCTCATATCAAAGAGATCATATGATAGTTGTCTTTCTCCGATTGACTTATTTCGCTAAGCATAATACCCTCTAGTTCCATCCACGTAGTCGCAAATGGCAAGATTTCATTTCTTTTGATGGCTGCATAGTATTCC
Source organism: Martes martes (assembly GCF_963455335.1). Classification (NCBI taxonomy): domain Eukaryota; kingdom Metazoa; phylum Chordata; class Mammalia; order Carnivora; family Mustelidae; genus Martes; species Martes martes. The sequence continues at coordinate 96,958,453 of NC_137892.1, read as the reverse complement.
ATTGTGTATATATACCACATCTTCTTTATCCATTCATCTGTAGTATTATTTCTTCTAAAAAATTTTTTTTTATTTGACAGGGATCACTAGCAGGCGGAGAGGCAGACAGAGAGAGAGTAGGAGGCAGGCTTCCCCCTGAGCAGAGAGTCTGATGCGGGGCTCGATCCCAGGACCTTGGGATCATGACCTGAGCTGAAGGCAGAGGCTTTAACCCACTGAGCCACCCAGGCGCCCCCTTATTTCTATCTCAAAATAGTTTATAATGTTTTGAGTCTAAATAAATTCCAGGATCATCCCATTTTATAATTGTTGGAGATTTGAAATGATGCTTTCTTCCTCAGGGTATATGTGTGTGTGGCAGGATGGGAGTAGGGAGTTTGTTCGTTTTTTTGAGACCCATCAGAATGCTTTACAAAGTGTTTCCTTTATCGTATGTAATTAATAAAGTGATTAAGAATGATGCCCATAAAAAAGGCATTGCAGCAGTGCTCATTTTTGTATAGATCATTAGAGTATCAATTAACATTTGTATAAAAACATTTCCAAATGCTTTGTAAGTAATTTGTCACATTTATTCTCTAGGACAGGTTACTATTACATTTTTTATATCCCAGGTGTCACTTTTTGGAAGCGTTTAGGTTTTCATCTGCTTTTGGATGAGTCTGGGGTACTTTTGTTAACACGTCTTAAGTTTTTTTTTCTTTCTCACAACTGGAAATGTGTATTGGTTTTCATCTGTTATAGTGTTCTTAATCTCAGTCCCCATGAAATATTTTAGCATTGTACTGAAAAATGTTAGTGATGTTTTTGAGAGGAACATTATGGATTCCCTGTACATTCTTGAGAAGAACTGAGTGAAATGTGTACTTATCCTTAATTCTTACTTATTAGTTAGGTGAGGGAATTTATCCTGATTTTTTCCCCATACTGTGTGGAAAAACTTGAAATTTAGCTTATTAATAATTAATTTCATGCATACTGCTGCCTCACCTCAAAGCTTAAGAATACTGGAACTTTTCTATAATACAAACAAATAACAGGGCAGGATTTAGCTGAAAGAGTTATGGGAATCCATCCAAAGGGAGTTTCTGAACTGAAAGCCAAAAGACTTGGTAATAAGCTATCTTTATCATGACACCATAAAATACCTGCAAATGTATTTTAGTCAAAATGGATTACAGTAAAACAAACTCCCTCTTTTTCCTAGAAAGCATTAGATAACTGCATGTTAAATTTAAGTATCTTTGAAAATGACTAAATGATGAGCACTGAAAATTTTTTTTTTAATATTTTATTTATTTATTTGACAGAGACACAGCGAGAGAGGGAACTCAAGCAGGGGAATGGGAGAGGGAGAAGCAGGCTTTCCTCCGAGTAGGGAGCCTGATGCAGGCCTCGGGGCGGGCCTTGGTGCCAGGACCCTGGGATCGTGACCTCTGAGCAGAAGGCAGACGCTTAATGACTGAGCCACTCAGGTGCCCTTAAATTTTTGTTTTATATCTTACGCTATTAGAAATTCATGCTAAAATTTGTTAAATCTTTGATTGGATTATTGTAAGCATCTTCTAGTAAAACATAAAATCATTTTGTTCCATGTAGCTTAATAATATACTTCCACTTTTTGCTTAATAAAGCAAAAATGAATTTTTTGTATATTCAGAATTGTATATATTTTGCACTTACATATGGTGAGAACCAATGGGTATTTGTGGAACTGGTATGTGCAGTGGATGGGACTAGATAAAACTTAAGGAGAAAACAACTCTCTCCCTGTACCTTCAAACTGTCGTTGTAGAGTAAGTCTTTCCCTGCCCCTGGATGAGCTTTTAGTAAGGTCAGGTAGCTTTTCTGGTTAGTTTTAGGTAATAAGAATTCCTGTGCTTACTTGTCAATGATAGTGTTACTGTTGTCATTACAAGGTACCCTTCAGTATAATATTCAATGTTAAAACTCTTATACAATTTAGAACTAATCTTTATGGCTCAGAACTTCTTGAGCCCCAGAAGTCTGCTTTGGAGCAAGAGTCCTAGTAGGTGTCTTTTATTTTACTAGCGTAACTGTACTGTCCATTCAGCTGCCCAGGGTCTAACTTGGTGGGCAGAGAGAAATGGGGGTGGTGGTGGTGGTATGTTTTTAATGTGGCTCATCCTCTTGTGCTCTGGCATTGGTGCCTTCTGAATCAGGCAGGTTGTTCAAAGTGGACTTTCTCCAGAAGTGCTGGAAATGGTTTTCTTGGGGATTCCACGTCTGGGAACCTTCCAGCTACAATTCTTGTGATACAATTCTTCCATTACTGTCCCTTCATCTTACAGTTTCTCTCATCTGCAGCCTCACTGTGCGTAAGGAGAGGTTTTGCTTTAGTCTTCACAGTAGTTCTGTAACTTTTTAACCGGACCTGCTCTTTACTAAGATTATTTCATAATACGCAGTTTCATGCATTCCACTCTGACCTTAACATTGTACCTTTCCAGCTCTTTCTGTTAATTATCCCCACTTAAACAGGACTTCTGTGTCTGGGACCTATAGCATGTTGCTAATGTACTGTCCCAAGCCCTCCTTTCTCCATATCCATGCTTTGAATCCGTGGTCCTCTGTTACAGATTTTACTTTTGTACACCCTCAGTTCTCTGTCGCACTTCTTTACTGTACTCATCTGGCAATCTGCCCCCTACCCCTTCTCTATCTAGTCTAGCCTGTACATGGCATTTCGGTGTGACTTGAGGAAAAAAACACCAATGCTGACCTCATCTCCCTGTAAATTCAGGAGGGTTCTTCATGCTCCCACAGTTCTGTAATCTTAAATATTTAACTTTTTAAAGTAATCCCTACACCCAACATGGCACTCCAGCTCAGAAGCCTGAGATCAAGAGTCACACATTCCACTGCCTAAGTCAGCTAGGTGCCCCAGTTCTGTAATCTTAGTACATTTGTTGATTGAATCACTCTCCCACTCCCCTAAATGACTATTTTATATCTCTCCTGAAACTCTCTCACCTCTTTGCATTTTCAGCTGATGACTTTGCTTCCTGTATATTAAAAATGAAAGCAATCAGAAGAAACTTTTTCATCTCTTTTTGCATTTATACCCACACTCTCTGCATTTTCTCTTACGCTATGAACATGGGTTCCATTCATCTTGCCCTTGGTTCTATCCCCTTCTCTGGTCAAGAACATTGCATTGCCTCAGTATTCATCCCAGGCTCCTGCCTGCCAGTGAGCTGTGTCATCCCTGTTTGCCATTTCTACTTGATCATTCCTGTCTGTGTAGAGATACGCTGAACTATCTCCCATCTTTAAAACAAACAAACCTCCCCCAACACCACATTTTTCTTATTTATGGCCATCAGTCCTCTGTATCTCTTTTGGATCCATTACATTCAGTTTTTTTTTTTTTTCTTTTATCTTCTTTTCTTTTTCACTCTAACTACTCTTGTTGAGGTTACTAATGACCTCCTTGGTGATATATTCCCTAGTCAGTTCTCAGTCCTAATCCTCTTGATGTAGCAGCAGCAGCATTTGTCATGGTTGATAATTTTCTTCTCTTTGAAACCTTTTTTTTCTTTGCTTCTGGGACACTATTACTTATTTTTAGTTTGTTTTTCTGATTCTTTCTTGTAGCCCCAACTTTTAAAAAATAAGGCAGTGTCCCAGAGCTCTATGTTTAAGTCTCTTCTATATTTATATGTAGTCCTTTGTAATCTCATCCTATTCTCTAGCTAGAATTACCATATATTTCAAACTAAAAATGTTCTCTTCAGCTTGGATCTCTTTCCTGACCTCCACACATGTGTACCCAACTTTTGAGTCGACATTCCTAATTAGGTATCCCATATTTCATAAGTCAAAACTGAACTTTTCATCTTTGTTTCTCTCCTACCCCAATTATTGTTCTTATCCCATCTCCCTCATCTTAGAGGTGTCAATCCCATCTTTTAGTTTTTTGTGGCTGAAACCTTGTAGACACTCTTTTTTTTTTTTTTTAAGATTTTATTTATTTATTTGAGAGAATGAGAGAGAGGACATGAGGCCGGGGAAGAGTCAGAGGGAGAAGTGGACTCCCTGCTGAGCTGAGAGCCGGATGCAGAACTTGATCCTGGGATTCCAGGTGATGACCTGAGCCAAAGGCAGTCGCTTAACCAACTGAGCCACCCAGCCCCCCCCCCCCCCCCCCGTAGACATTGTTGATTTCACTTTCTCACACCCCCACATCTAATTCAAAATAATGTATCATGAAAGTATGTCCTGTATTTACTTTAAAATCTATCATAAGACCACTCATGACACTCTTATCTAAGCAACCATCATCTCTTGCCTATCTTATTTTAGCCGTCTCTTTCCTGGTCTCTTTGCTGCTTCTGCTCTTTTCTGTTCTCAGGACAGTAGCCAGGGTGATCCTTTTGAAATGAAGTTTAATTATGTTACTTTGATGATCAAAATCCTTCAATGGCTTTCCTGAGAGCAAAAGCCAGAATACAACAGGGCCTCCAAGGCCCTCCATCATCTGTGCCTCTCTGATATGTCTTACTTTCTCCTTGGTTTATGCCATGCCAGGCATATGGGTGTTCTTGAGCTTTCTTAAACCTGCCAAGCACAGTTTTGCTTTCGTATCCTTAGGGAAAGAGCTTTCTTTTATTCACTGCAGAATATCCAGTATTTATAACAGAGACATGCCCATGATGGGCATTTACATTTGCTAAATGAGTGACTGCTTATCTTGTTATTCATGTCTTTGAAAACAGCTTTTATGTATGTTTGTATAACCAAAAGTATTTTGACTAAAAATATTTCACTTAAAACCATGTAGTCCTAGAAGAATTAAGTAAAAACTTTTAGATACAAGGAGAAAAAGTATGTTAGATTAATTTTTGTGTATGGAAAGTGAAAATATGTGGGAAAATGGTTATGGACAGAGGAGGTAGGAAAGCAACAGAGAGGTAAAGTAAATGGAATAAAAAGAAAGGGCGGATTTGGAAATAGGGTGACAACACTTAAACTGTCTTTGGCTTGCTCCATACTTCTTTGGGGCTCCTTCTTGAGTTCTTTTTTTTTTTTTTTTTTAAGATTTTATTTATTTGTTTGACAGAAAGAGCGCGAGAGAGCGCACACACAAGTGGGGGAAGCTGGAGAGGGAGAAGTAGGCTTCCCGCTGAACAGGAAGCCCAAGGTGGGGATCCATCCCATGATCCTGGGATTCATGACCTGAGCTGAAGGCAGACAGTTAAAGACTGAGCGGCCCAGGCGCCCTTATTTCTAGAATTCTGAGGGTTGGTAATTTACATGGACTTGGACTCTTGAAGTTGGGCTATATTACACCTTTCTTTTATCAGGGATATTGGTTCAAGTGAGTTTGGGATCCAAAACTTGGTTGGTTTTCTGTTGCCAAACTCCTTTTGTTAAAAAAAAGTAAGTTGCTGTTATCTGACTTTATCTGAGGATATTCTTAGTATTTCTTAATTGTTTTGTAGAGAGCCCAAACAGAGGTGTCATAGCTTTAGAGAGAGATTTTCAGCATACACAAATTTATTAGTATGCTGTGTTCTCTCGGTATTGCACAGCATGTTTACCACCCCCTCGGAAAAGGTGGGGCCCATAAGTAGTTTTATTGTAGTTCTGTGGTAAGCTAGCAGCTAGCTACATTAATGTGCACAATTTTATTGAGTAGTATTTATAAGCATACTTGTGCTCATAAATGAAAAATACTTGAATGCATATAAATGCATTTTTAAGATTGTAATTTAATATTTAGGTAGGAAAAAGGAGTGTGGGGGAAATTAATGATAATGCAAACTTTCAGTCTTTCATTATGCTGAGACAGGATTTTGTAAACCCTTTTAAAAATTAATTAATTTTAGAGATTTTATTTTTAAGCAGTCTCTGCACAAAACGGGCTCAAATCCACAACCCTGAGACCAAGAATAACACACTCCACTGACTGAGCCCGGCAGGTGCCCCTAAAATTTATTTTTAAACTCTTTTTTTTCTAAGTTATAAGTCTCATTTCCTGTTGATTAAAAAAAATCTTTTAGGGGTGCTTGGGTGGCTCAGTTGGTTAAGTATCTGTAGCCTTTGGCTTGGGTCATGATCCCTGGATTCTGGAATTGAGTGCCTGGTGGGCTCCCTGTTCAGCAGGAAGTCTGCTTCTCCCTCTCCTTAGGCCTTCGCCCCCACCCCCAACTCCTGTGTGTGTGTGTGTGTGTGTGTGTGTGTGTGTGTGTATGCGCGCATGTGTGCTCACACTCTTCTTGCAAATGGTTAAATCTTTAAAAAGTCATTTAAAGAAATTGTTAAAAGAGGTGGCTTAGAAGTTCCTGAATGAATAATTTTTTATGCATTAAGCATAAATTATTCTCCAAAAACCAGTCTAAACATTTTCCTATTTTTATGTAATATGCAGTAATTTGTCTTGATTGACTTGTCTGATGGACAAGTCATGTGGCCATAATTTCATGTGGCCATAATGCGGACTTAATTTTTATGGCCATAGAGGTATGGGATGTATGTGTTGGTATTTATCGTTTGCAGATGTAATATAAACTTGTGTATGCTTTATATTTTAACTCCTAAACAGTGATATCTGTAAGTCAGATTTGGTATATTTTTCTTTCATATTTAATAGGGAATTAAAATATTAAAATTTTCATATTAAAACATGACATTTTAAATTTTTTTCTTAAAATATATTTTTTTAAGATTTTATTTATTTGACAGAGATCACAAGTAGGCAGAGAGGCAGGCAGAGAGAGAAGAGGAAGCAGGCTCCCTGCTGAGCAGAGAGCCCTATGCGGGGCTCCATCCCAGGACCCTGGGATCATGACCTGAACCGAAGGCAGAGGCTTTAATCCTCTGAGCCATCCAGGCACCCCGAAACATGACATTTTTTAAAGTTTATTTACAAATCTTGTAAAATCATTCTGGATGACATACTAACAAGTGTTTCCCTATGGATTTGAATTAATTGTTCTATTTTGTAGGGTAATTATGTAATCTTCATTAGAATTTGACATTGGTCTATCTGAATTCATGTTACCATTTCACATATGAAATACCCATATTGGATTAATAAGATCCTTATTTGTGGGAAACCTGGGTGGCTCAGTCTGTTAAGCATACTTCTCTTGATTTTGATTGTCATTATCTCAGGTGGTGAGATAGAGCCCTGCATGGGGCTTTGCACTGGGTGGTGGGCTCTGTACTGAGGGTGGAGTCTGGTTAAGATTTCCCCACCTTCCCCATCTGCCCCTCTCCCCGATCTCTTGCGTGCACTCATTTTCTTTCTCTCTCTCTCTCAAAAGAAAAAATCCCTATTTCTGAACTAGTAAGTAGTCAAACCTTTAAATTTATTTCAGGTATATTCATAGTTTGAGGCCTGCTATGGCCTGCTTTAACTTCATAATGTTCTAGGTGGATTGTGAAGTAACCAAAATAATCATATTGAGAAAAGTGAATATAAGTAATAGGCTGTCAACCAAGTCTCTTAGGGGGTTGTGAGAGTATGCATTCATTTATTCATTTAACAGATTCATCACACTACTCTTCCCAGTCTACTCAGAACAAAATACAAACTGTACTCTCCCAGAAAATACAAACTCACTCACACTCTGTGTATATAATATGGTGGACCTTACAGCCTCTCAGAGTGGCTCACCTTTGCTCACTGCCTTTAGCCACAAATTAATTTCTCAAACAGGTCTTGCTGTTCTTGGGTTATGGTTTTTATACTAGTTGTTTCCTCTGTTTGAAATGATGGTTCCCAGATCTTTGCAAGGGTGGCCTCTTATCTTTAAGATCTCAGCTTAAGTATCACCTCATTTCCTTGCCACTCAGTTTAAAATAGCACCCTCCCATCACTGTTACACTTTTTTTTTTTAAGATTTTTTAAATTATTTTTTATTTTTTTTATTTTTTAAAAGATTTTATTTATTTATTTGACAGAGATCACAAGTAGGCAGAGAGAGAAGGGAGGAAGCAGGCTCCCTGCTGAGCAGAGACCCCCCCCCCCATGCGGGGCTTGATCCCAGGACGCTGGGATCATGACCTGAGCCAAAGGCAGCGGCTTTAACCCACTGAGCCACCCAGGCACCCCACTGTTACCCTTTCTTTATAGCATTTGTCAGACCTTAAAGTAATACATATATACACATATATATATGTAATATGTATTTTTAAAGATTTTATTTATTTATTTGACAGAAGGAGATCACAGGCAGGCAGAGAGGTAGGCAGAGACCGAGAGGGAAGCAGGCTGCCGGCTGAGTAGAGAGCCTGATGTGGGGCTCCATCCCAGGACCCTGAGACCATGACCTGAGCTGAAGGCAGAGGCTTAACCTACTGGGCCACCCAGGCGCCCCAAAATAATATGTTTTTAATTTAAGTGTGTCCTAAAGTAGATCGTAAGCCTTATGAGAGCAAGGAACTCCTTTTTCTTGTTCCTTGCTGTTACAATGCTCAGAACAATACATGACACTAGATAAGTGTTTAGTAAAAAAGTGTTGAATGAGTAAAATAAGGTAGTAATCTCATTCTTTTTTAAAATTTATTCTTTTTTGTGAATGAATTTTAGTGTATTGATGTCTTAAAGTGTCAGAAATGTATGCCTCCTAGCCTAAGGGAGTACGAAATGGGATTATTCAAGTAAAATCCTGATTTAAGGAAAGTATGAAAAAATTTAGGAATTGCTCTGATGATCCTTAAATGAGAGTACTGGGTAGAAAAACTATTGGTGTGTTGGAGCTGGTGAGCTGGTCTTTTGCATCTCTCCAGCTCCACATTCAGTAACACCATGTTGGCAGCCTAAAACTGGCTATGGTAGGATGATTTATGACATGGAGATCTACAAAAGCTATAAGTCAGGGTCTTTTTTTCCAGAGAGGTAGTTGTTAAATATTTATCAGCAGACCACTGGATGGAACCATATGAAATTGCTGTTTTTATGGATAAAAATGCTTGACTATTGATGAACATTTCTTCTTATGGTTTAACATAGCAGAGTTAGTTATTTTGGTTTAAAGATAATATCTTCCTTGTGGTCTGTGAAGTCAGTTCAGTCAGTGACTTACCTCAGTGCTGTACCTTTTTTGTTTTTCAAAGTTGCATTCCCTTCACATCTGATGATGGTTTGTAGATTCTTTTATTGTGTAAAAACTGGTTGTGTTTATATGTTAATTGCTTAACTGAACACCTTATTTTGACTGGTTGTTCCAACACAGGCATAAAAGATCTTGAGATGCCTTTGAAGGTGTTTTTGGTTTTCCTATTGAGTTGCTACGCCCATTGTAAGGTGTTCTTTTCCTGGTGAAGAAAGCAGAGCTGATTGGTTTGAGTCCTAGATTATTAGATAACTTTTATTTTAAAATTTGCTTTTCAGAATGATTTACATAAATATACCTGGGTTCAGTTTTTCTTTTCTTTTTTTTTTCTGGCTTGTTTTCTTCTTTCGCCCATTACCCTCTAAGTGCTTACCTGATGTCTGTGATGATTTACTTCCTGTTACTCTGATTTTTTTCCTATGGAACCATATCTCTAAATCAATGAAATGATGTGGTCCTATTTCTCAGGTTTAGTAGGTTTTCTCTGTTGTCTCTCCTATGATCACCTGGACATTCCATGCCATTTTTCACCCTTATCTCCCCTCCCCCCCAGTTCTATAAAGAGATTATTTTCTTATAGGCATCTGAGGAAATTTACTTAAAAATTTCTTGAGGAAATTAATTTAAAAATTGAACTTTGCTGATTCACTGACAGTTCTTTTTTTTTTTTTTTTTAGATTGTATTTATTTATTTGACAGAGAGAGACAGCGAGAGAGGGAACACAAGCAGGGAGAGTGGGAGGAGAAGCAGGCTTCCCGCTGAGCAAGGAGCCTAGTGCAGGGCTCCATCCCAGGACCCTGGGATCATGACCTGAGCTGAAGGCAGATGCTTAGCGACTGAGCCACCCAGGCAACCCCCCCCACCTTTTTTAAAAACGGAAATAAGATCTTAGTACACAATTTAGCAAGTACTATGATCATACAAGCATTACTTTTATTACTTCAGTTTGAAAAAAATCTCTTTGGAAAGTGAAAATTTTGTTTGACAGTGGGTAAAGCTGTAAGTAAAGTTGTGATTAAAAACAATGGTGTTTATGGAGAGTAGAATTGTGGTAAGTCACCTCAACTCAAAAATTACTTGAGCAGTAATTTTTTCTTAAGAGCTCTTTTACCATTGCACAATAGCTTGATTGTGTTATACCAGCTAAGGAAAACAGTACGTGATTCTGTGTACAGTAGACTTATTTTAATAATAGCCCTAGGGTAAAATAAGGGGCTGTAGATAAGTTCCTGTTTTTTGGTCTGCCCCAAGTCCTAGTGATGCCTTAATATTAAAATAATTTTAGAAGAAAAATGTTTTATTCAAGGCTTTTATCTGGTTTGTGACAATTTTATTAGATATTGCTATCCTTCTTAATATATCAGAATGAAGAGTGAGGAAGTTCTTGGGAAAAAAAAGTTTTAGTTTAAGAATTCTTGTATTAAAAAGAATTATTGTATTAATGTTTGATTTTGTTTGATGTATGTGCAAATCCCTGTGGAAGAGTCCCTCAGATATATTAGTATATTCCATGCTTTGTAAATCAGTCCTAATCTTACCAAGTAGCTGTTTTGGACCAAAAGTAGTTTTTTAAAGCTAATGAAGAGTCCTTTAAAGACTGAATAATTTAAAGATTTTTTTTCTTGTTTGACAGAGAGAAACAAGTAGAGAGGGAACACAAGCAGGGGGAGTGGGAGAGGGAGAAGCAGACTCCCCACTGACCAGGGAGCCCGAAGAAGGGCTTGACCCCAGGACCCTGAGATCATGACCTGAGCCAAAGGCAGATGCTTAACAACTGAGCCACCCAGGCGCCCAAGGGTTGTATAATTTAAATGACTTTTTCTTTATCACAGTTATGTTCATCAGCTGTGGTAAAGTAGAAAGCTGCTTTCTTACCTTGTTTTTATTTATTTTTTTAACCTTGTCTTTTTATTTTTTGTAAACTGCTTGCTCACAAGCTCCTGTACTCTGTATCTCTTTTTAAATAGCTGAAGTAGTCATTTCTCTTAATGTAGTGCTGCTTCCTAAATGGTGCATATAATCCTGAAAACATGTCTCATGTTGATGTGGCCTTTTCTACTGAGAAATGATCCATTTTTATGTGAAGGGGAGATTGGCAGTTCCTGAAAAAATGCTTTTCAGCAAGTGATCACATGTTTGTAAATGTTGGAAGATTCAGTGAATATTGATATAAATTCAAGAAAAATGTTTAGAATTATTTTGTACATTTGCTGTTTAAGAAATAGGTGTTTTTTAGACTTTGATTTCACAGTGGATTTTTAAGCATTTTTGTATTTATTTTGTAAGTAAGGACCTTGTTTTTATAAAATGATACCTACAAAGCTCAGAAATTAGTCACATAATAAATGGCAGAAAAAGTGTTCCAAATGTTTGATTTTCAGAGTCATTGACTTTGGAAGCATTGTTAAGTGGCAGAAAGAATAGGGACTTTGGAATTAGGCACACCTTAGTTTGATCCATAACTTTGTCACATACTTGCTGCGTGGCCAAGGCCTCAGTCTTGGTGATTTTAATTTTCTTTCTCGATTGAATGAGGGTAAAAGGTTTGGTAGAATTAAAGTAATTGGCTTGTAGAAAGTGTTAATAATACTTCATTTTCTTTTTGCTACCTCATATTATTTTATTATTTATTTTTTTAAGATTTGATTTTATTTATTTGACAGAGATCACAAGTAGGCAGAGAGGCAGGCAGAGAGAGAGGGAGGAAGCAGGCTCCCTGCTGAATAGAGAGCCCGATGTGGGGCTTGGTCCCAGGACCCTGGGACCATGACCTGAGCCAAAGGCAGAGGCTTTAACCCACTGAGCCACCCAGGCGCCCCACTTCATATTATTTTAAAACATCTCCAGGGGCGACCGGTTGGCTCAGTTCTTAAGGGTCAGCTCGGGTCATGATCCCAGAGTCCTGGGATTAAGCCCCACATCGGGCTCCGTGCTTTGTGGGAGGCCTGCTTCTCCCTCTCCGGCTCCCTCGCTTGTGTTCCCTCTTTCTCCATCTCTCTCTCTGTCAAATAAAAAAATAAAATGTTAAAAAAAAAGTTTCCAGAGTCAACTGGATATTTTCCTTTAAAGTGAATTGCAGTCAGGAAACTGGAAATTCAGGTAACCCAGGTGAATTCATATTGTAGTGTCTTTTTAATCGCCTATTTTAGGAGAGTGATTCTTGAGACTATTTTATTTTATTTATTTATTTGACAGAGAGAGGGACAGGGAGAGAGAATGCAAGCAGGGGGAGTGGGAGAGGGAGAAGCAGGCTTCCTGATGAGCAGGGAACCCGATGTGGGGCTTGATGCCACGACTCTGGGATCTTGACTTGAGCCAAAGGCAGATGCTTAATGGACTGAGCCACCCAAGTGCCCCTCTTGAGACTATTTTAAAAACTTTCAGGGAAAGTTTTAAAGTTAAAAGCTGAAGTAGAACAGAGTGAGGCTGAGTTCATTATTGCTGGCCAAAATGGTAAGAAAGTAACTAATTCCTTGGTTTATGGTATAATGGTTGTGTGCATAAAGAAGTCTGTTTGTTTATTTTATTTTTAAGTAATCTTTACACCCAACATGAGGTTCAAACTTACAACCCTGAAATCAAGAGTTGCGTACTCTTCCGACTGAGCCAGCCAGCCTCCCCACAGATATGTATTTTAAAGGTTGAGAACTTACCCTTTGCAGAAGAAAAAAGTGACTAAAATGTGGAAAAAAGTGTTCAACTTTAATAACAGTAAGTTTCTCTTACCAGATTTAGGATGTAAGAAATGGTGCTAATTTACCTGAGTACAGTGACAGGTACTAAATTTATTGCTGGAGAGAGTATACATTTGTAGAACCCATTTTTTTTTTTCCAAAAGCATTTTGACATATATCAAAGACAGGCTTTTTTTTTTATTTTTAAGATTTTATTTATTTATTTCAGAGAGAGACAGTGAGAGAGAGCATGAGAGGCGAGAAGGTCAGAGGGAGAAGCACCCTCCCCGTGGAGCCAGGAGTCCAAAATGGGACTTGATCCCGGGACTCTGGGATTGTGACCTGAGCTGAAGGCAGTTGCTTAACCAACTGAGCCACCCAGGTGCCCAAAGACTGGTATTTTTTGTCTCTGAGGCTATAGCCTAAGAAAATAATCCTCAGGCTTTTTTTGAGGGAGGAGGTTCTTTTTTTTCTTTTTTTTTTTTAAACCCTATGGCAGCTTTATTGAGATAACAGGTGTGATACTGTGAGTTACAATAAAGATATAACCTATTTAGTCTTCCCTGTTCTTGGTGCAGAGCTCCTAAAACCCTTGGAATTTCCTAAGAGAGCCATAAAGGTGTATTTTGTTATGTTCCTAAGGTGAATTTTGGGAAGCACATACGGATGGCCTCTGGTTGCCAGGGGAACAAACTCTGCGATTCGATTATTGGAACTTTAAGTCCCACCTCTCTGACCTGGAGAGAGGGGCCAGGTGCTGGAGTTTGAATTGCCAGACACCAGTGATTTAATTGATCATGACTGTGTAATGAAGCCTCCATAAAATCCTCCATAAAATCCGGAGGATGGGGTAGGATAACTTCCTGGTGGTGAACACACGGAGGCGCTCCGGAGAGTGACATGCTCAGAGAGCAAGGAAGCTACAGACCCCTTTCCTTTCCCTGTGTATCTCTTCCATTTGGCCTTTCAGAATGACATCCTTTCATAATAAACTGGTAATCTCATGACTGAAATGTTTCTCAGACTTGTTTAAAATGCTCTGGCATATTTTAAATTTTTTTTTAAATTTTTTAAAGATTTTATTTATTTATTTGACAGAGATCACAAGTAGGCAGAGAGGCAGGCAGAGAGAGGGGGAAGCAGGCTCCCCGCTGAGCAGAGAGCCCGACTTGGGGCTCGATCCCAGGACCCGAGCTGAAGGCAGAGGCTTAACCCACTGAGCCACCCAGGCACCCCACACAGTGTGTTTTTGTGAGTGGCCTTTTTCACTTACCATGATGTTTCAGGATTCATCTATGTTGTAGCATGTATCAGCACTTGATTCTCCCTTGTGGATGAATGTTAGTTGTATGGATATACCACATTTCTTTTATCCATTCATCCATTAATGGGTATTTGGGTTGTTTCCACGTTTTGGCTATTATGAATAATACTGCTATGAATATTCATATAGCAGCTTTTTGTGTGGATTTTTTTTTTAAGATTTATTTATAAGAGAGGCATAAGCAGGGGGTGGGGCAGAGGGGGAGGGAGAGATAGAAGCGGACTCCCCATTGTGTATTACTGATAAATTCCTTCAGCCAGGATCATTCAGTGTTAGAATGTTACTTTTGTATGTTGCCCTAACAATTGTCTTAATATTTTAAATAAAGTCATTTCTGACTACTGCTAAAAGAAATACTTTATGCTACAATTGAAAGCCAGCTGTCAACTCTGAAATGTGCTTTTATGGCAGTCAATATCACTTGAGCAGGAGAGAGAGAGAATGTCAAGCTGACTCCCCCTGAATGCAGAGCCAGTCCCTGGGCAGGATCTCACAACCCTTGAGATCATGACCTGAGCTGAAATCAAGAGTCAGGTGCTTGACTGACTGAGTCACCTAGGCACCCCAGCCATGTACATTTTAAACTTAACCATAGTCTATCTGTGAGAGTTCTTTGCAAGATACAAACAGTACTCTGGGATTTTCAGGTAGATATTATACAGGGAATTTGATACTTAAAAAAATCATTGGATAGTTGGGAAGAGTTGGAGTCAGAGAACCATCACTGGATTATGTTTGAGAACATGAGGCCATAGCTGAAGGGTCAGGAAGGTAAAACTGGGGACCCATCAAAGGAATGCTGAATATGTGATGTGACTGCTTCTTGCTGGCATCTGGTGTCTAAAGTTACTGTAATTGTTTCTAATCACGTTGATTTTGTTGTGTCATTGCTTACCATTTAAATCAGCAGTGGAAGGATAACTTCGTAATTTTCTTTACTTCACTTTTGCTTTCCAAATCTTAAAAGAGGACTTCTTACTGGTAGAAACTGATTTACATTCTGAATACAAACTATAACTTAAAGTCTGGGAAGTGTAGTTTATTGGTTTTATTTTGTTTTAGCTTTCCTGCACCAGAGATACAGGAAGGTGTGTATGTAAGGAGTAGTAGGAAAGAATGAATGCCAAGTGCTACTTGAGTAACCTGTCTAACATTCAACAGAAGCCTTCCTATGTTTTCAGTGATAAGGCTTTATGTCTACATGCAGTGTATTTTGAAGATGGTAGGATGAAAGAAATCCACCTTAGACTTGATTTGTTCAGGAAATTTTCTTTTCCTGTAATGTGAGCCCTTACCCTTCTGTTACTTTCATAAAGTAGCATGTCTATTGTAATATTTCCATTTGGAAAAACTCAGGTGTTTCTGGAAAGTTCTTTTATACTGTGTTTACCTCTGGGTTGAATAGGTGAAATATTTTCAAAGAATATAACTGCAAAATACTGTGGTTTTTTGGGTGCCTGGGTAGTTCAACTGTTGATTTCAGCTCAGATCATGATCTCAGGGTCACGAGGTTGAGCCCTACGCCAGGCTCCGAGCTAAGCAGGGAGTCCACTTCAGATCATTCTCTATCCCTCTCCTACTGCCCCTCCCCTGCTCATGCTCTCTGTCACCCTCTCTCTTTCTAAAATAAATGAACCAAAAAAAAAAAACAACCTTAAGTTTTTTCCTTATTGCTTGTTTTTCTCAGGATTGAATTAACATTTTATTTATTTATTTATTTATTTATTTTATCATGAAAAAACTGTATTTAGATTTAGCCAGCTGGACTCAGTTTAGATGATCCCAATTTTGTTGGCAACATCCAAAGCATCATAGTCAGGGGCCAGTCAAACGTATGCCTTCTTCTCTCCATCAGGCCTGATTAAGGTGTTGACCTTGGCTACATCAATGTCATAGAGCTGCTTCACAGCCTGTTTGATCTGGTGCTTGTTGGCCTTGACATCCACAATGAATACAAGTGTGTTGTTGTCTTCTATTTTCTTCATGGCTGACTCAGTAGTCAGGGAGAACTTGATGATGGCATAGTGATCAAGCTTGTTTCTCCTGGGGGTGCTCTTTCGAGGGTATTTGGGCTGCCTTCGGAGACACAGAGTCTTGGGTCGTCGGAACGTAGGTGATGTGCGGATCTTCTTTTTTTTGTGACTGTGGACGCCTTTCAGCACCGCTTTCTTGGCCTTCAAAGCCTTTGCTTTGGCTTTGGCTTTGGGAGGGGCAGGGGCTTCCTTCTTAGCTTTCGGCGCCATCTTCGTAAAAGGGCTGTAATTTATTTTTTTAAGAATTTTATTTGTCGGGGCACCTGGGTGGCTCGGTGGGTTAAAGCCTCTGCCTTCGGCTTGGGTCATGGTCTCAGGGTCCTGGGATCGAGCCCCGCGTGGGGCTCTCTGCTCAGCAGGGAGCCTGCTTCCCCCCCTCTCTCTCTGCCTGCCTCTCTGCCTGCTTGTGATCTCTCTCTGTCAAGTAAATAAATAAAATTAAAAAAAAAAAAAGAATTTTATTTGTCTGGGAGAGAGAGAGTATGCGTGTGCACGCACAGAAGCAGGGAAAGGGGCAGGCAGACGGGGAGAAGCAGGCTTTCCGTGGAGCAGGGAGCCCAGTGTGGGGACTCAACCTCAGGACCATAATGATTTGAGTTGAGGGCAGAGGCTTAACTGACTAAGCCACCCAGGTACCCTCTAATATGTAAATGTCTTTTTAAAAAATTGTTTATGCTACCTCAGTTCGTCATTTTATCAATATAGGAAAAGCTATAGTAATCTTTAAAAAGAACATGGGAGCTAGTAAAAGCTTTTTCCCTTTATGATTTAGAATGAAAACATGTATGATTTCTTGATACTGAGCCTTTTTTTTTTTTTTTTTTTGGATTATTTATTGTGGCATCTGGGTGGCTCAGTCGATTAAGAGTCAGACTTTGGTTCAGGTCAGTGATCTCAGGGTCCTAGGATTGAGCCCTGCATAGGGCTTCTCCTCACTCAGTGGGGAGTCTGGTTCTCCGTCTGTGGGCCTCCCCCATCTTGTGTGCACATGCATGTGCTTTTTCTCTCAAATGAAATAGATAGATGACTGGAGCCGAAATTAAGAGTCAGATGCTTAACAACAGAGTCACCCAGGGGCCATGATAGTGTTTTAAAGAAACTTCATTTCGTCATAGAGTATTTATACCTCCCATATTCTGTGTTCAGTAGTTTGAGTATGGTGAGCATATCATTACATAGCCTTTTACTAAATAACTTACAACTGCTATGTCTTAGGTTCTTCAATATTAAGTATTTTTTTTTAAGATTTTATTTATTTATTTGACAGACAGAGATCACAAGTAGGCAGAGAGGCAGTCGGGGCTGGGGGGCGGGGGGAAGCAGGCTCCCAGCCAAGCGGAGAGCTGGATGTGGGGCTCGATCCCAGCACCCTAGGATCATGACCCGAGTGGAAGGCAGAGGCTTTAACCCACTGAACCACCCAGGTGCCCCAATATTAAGTATTTGAGAATATGTTGTTATATAACTTCAGTTGGCATCTGATGTTTGCAAGAGAAAGTATTAAGTTCACTTGGAAACTTGACTCTGCTTTATTTATTTATTTTTTAAAAATTTTATTTATTCGGGGCACCTGGGTGGCTCAGTGTGTTGAGCCTCTGCCTTCGACTCAGGTCATGGTCTCAGGGTCCTGGGATCAAGCCCCACATCAGGATCTCTGCTTGGTGGGAAGCCTGTTTCCCCTCTCTCTCTGCCTGCCTCTCTCTCTATTTGTGATCTCTGTCTGTCAAATAAATAAATAAAATCTTTAAAAAATTTTTTTTATTTACTCATTTAGAGAGAGAGTGCCTTCCTGAGCAAGGTGGGGGATGGGGAGCAGAGGGAAAATCTCAAGCTGAGCTGAAAACAAGAGTTGAGTACTCAAGTGACAGAGTCACCGAGGTGCCCCTAAGTCTGCTTTAGAGATTGCTGTTGACTGCTTGCAGGGAACATGAAATTAGGTTTTATATAAGCATTTTTGGGCACTGAAATTGAAAGGTTGTTCTCCATTTTTTTCCTCCCAGCTATTTTCTAATTTGATTATTTTTAAAGAGCTGGTAGTATTCTGTTGCTGTTATAGTTAGTTCTAGAGCACTGTTATTCTATGTCTACAAGTTAATGTTATCTTTGAACTTTCTTATATATGTACCTTTAAAAGTTTTTTGAAAACTTTGTAATTCTTCATAAATTTTAAAACTGACATTAAAACTTCAAGTTTATGAAATTATCAAAGATGTAATTTCTGAAATTTGTATGTTGTCTTTGAGTTTAAAGAATATGCTGCCAGACACTTTGACCCTGTTTGTTTTGCTTACAGAAACAGAAACAGAAAGAACAGAAAGAAACAGAAAGAACTGCTGTAAAATTTGTTAGCCCTCACTGTCAAGCCAGATTGTGTATGTTTTTCTTGTCAAAAGTGGCCTGACATTTGCAGTGCTAATAGAAATAATAACACCTGCACTGAACAACCACTGGACAACTATTTTCACTGCCAGATTCTAACATAGATTGATCAGGCAATGAGTCTTGCTGTGAATTTCTTTGAATATTTCTTGCTTTGCTTAAATGAGACTCCATCTCTGCCAGTTATGCCTTTGGTGTACGGGAGACTTGTTAAAAATCAGTACTATATTAAGGTTTGAGATGAGTTAAGAAATATGGCTTTCTCCTACAACATGGAAGTGTTACCATGAAAGGGAAGGTGGAGGAAGAGTATTAATGATGCCTAGACACATCAATTTTATTTAATTAAGAAACATTTAAAGTAGGGGTGACGGGGTGGCTCAGTCCGATAAGCGTCTGGCTTCAGCTCAGGTCATGATCTGGAAATCCCAGGGTGGAGTCCCATATCAGATTCCCTGCTCAGTGGGGGAGTCTGCTTCTCCCTCTGCTCTTCACCCAACTCGTTCTCTCTCTCTCTTTATATCTCGATAAATAAATAAAATTCTTTTAAAAAAAAACCACTTTAAAGTTCTTTTTTTAAAGTAATTTCTATGCCCAGCATGGGCCTTGCAAACCTACGATCCCTAGACAAAGAGTTGCAAGCTCCACTGACTGAGACAGCCTAGTGCTCCAGGGCTTATCAGTTTCAGAAAAAAGCGTAGAAGGAAGTTGGAGATCTGGAAATGAATTTCCTTACAACTGTCCAGGCCTGTCCTCTGTAGTACCTGGGAAGTATCAGACCTTACACTGGGTTGAAGATCCTTGAGAGAAGGGAATAGCTTATCTTCTGCTTTAATTGGTATTGTGTATTTATCCTTTTAAGTATATTACCTTCCTCCTTTTTAATTTTGCCTTGGAAAGCTTTGTTTTGACAAACAGCAAAACTGACCTTTGTGATGAAACCATTGTGGTTTTCTTTTTTTTTTTTTTCCATTGTGGTTTTCATAGTACTCTATAGCCCTTTGATCATAGTAATCAGATCCTCATGAATGTGATTGCCAGTACAGAAATGAGAAAAAAAAAACCCTGATTATCTACCTTATACTTTATACCATGATAAGTTCTTGATTTTCCAGAGTTGAGTATACAAAAGAAACCTTTAGAAATATTGGAAGAAAACATGAGTCAGTATAAAAACTTGGGTATGGGGAAACCTTCACAAGCCACCCAGCATATAGTAATCCCCATTATCTATGGCGTATGTATTTCTAAGACCCAAGTAGATGTCTGAAATCATGGATAGTAGTGAGCCCTCTGTTACTATACCTCTGTTACTATATTTTTTAATACATAAATACCAATGATAGAGTTTGATATATCAGGCACAGTAAGAAATTGATAACAGCATCTAATAATAGAACAATTGTAACAGTTTACTGTAATTTTTTGTGTGAATAAATTTATGTGAATGTGGGTTCTTTCTCTCAGAATAGCTTTTTTTTAAAAGTTCACTTATTTATTTTAAAGATTTTATTTATTGAGGGGTGCCTGGGTGGCTCAGGCAGTTAGGCGTCTGCCTTCAGCTCAGGTCATGACCCGGGGGTCCTGGGATCAAGTCCCACATCAGGCTCCTTGCTCTGTGGGGAGCCTGCTTCTCTCTCTTTCCCTCTGCCTGCCTGCCGCTCCCGCTGCTTGGGCTCTCTCTCTCTCTTTGTGTCAAATAAATAAACTCTTTATTTAAAAAAAAACAGTTTATTTATTGAAATAAATACAGCAGGGGGAGGAGCAGTGGGAGAGGGATAAGCATACTCCATCCACACTGAGCATGCAGCCAGAGACTGGGCTGGATCCCATGACCCTGAGAGCATGACCTGAGCCGAAACCAAGAGTCAGATCCTTTATTTATTATTTTTATTTTTTTAAAGATTTTATTTATCCATTTGATAGACAGAGATCACAAGTAGGCAGAGAGGCAGGCAGAGAGAGGGGGGAGGCAGGCTCCCTGCCAAGCAGAGAGCCCGACGCAGGGCTTGATCCCAGGACCCTGGGATCATGACCCGAGCTGAAGGCAGAGGCTTTAACCCACTGAGCCACCCAGGTGCCCCAAGAGTCAGATCCTTTAGCCAACTGAGCCACACAGGTGCCCCCTTTCATTGATTTTTTTTTAAAAGTAATCTTCTATATCCAGTGTGGGGTTTGAACTCACCACCTCAAGATCAAGAGTCACATGCTCTTCCGAGTGAGCCAGCCAGGCGCCCCTATCTTGATACATCTTACTGTACCATAGTTATCCTTCTTGTGATGATGTGAGATGAAAAAAATGCCTCTGTGATGAGTTGAAGTGAGGTGATCTACACAGGCATTGTAAGGTAATGTTAGGCTACTCTTGACCTGATTACATTGCAATAGGAGGATCATGTCCTTGTGACTGTGGTTGAAGGTGGGTAACTAAAACCAGGAATAAGGGGAAGCCTACTCTACTTTTTGTCATTAGAAAAGTAAATCTCTGGGGAGCCTGGGTGGCTCTGTTGGTTGAGCATCCCACTCTTGAATTTGGTTCCAGTCATGATCTGAGAGTTGTGAGATTAAACCCTGCATTGGGCTCCATGCTGGTCGTAGAGCCTACTTAAGATTCTTTCTCTCTCTCTGCCCCTCTCTTAAAAAAGAAAAAAAAAAGTAAACCTCAGATTTACTGTTTTATGGCCATAATTTTTAAAAAAAATACAGAATCTTACCTGTTTCAGAAATACAATTTAAAAAATACATGTAGAAGTTCAAGATTCTCATTTACATCTAAGTTATCTTGCAAATTTCATATATTTTCCCTCTTGCTTTTAAGCTTAGAGAAACCTTTCAAAGTGGTGTTGTAATAAACATGACCTAGTACCCATAAACCTTCCTGATGATTTCTTTGCTAAGTTTAGAGGTTATTTGGCTCTTGGTAACAGACAGGTTGTACATACACAGGAGTGGGTGGAATTGAAATTGTTAGGGAAATTGGCTTTTGTGTTTTCTTGGAATAACGTATAGATCTTCCTCAACTTAATATGGGGTTATATCATAAGTTGAGACTATCCAGAACCTAAAAGGCATTTGATGCACCTACCAAACATCATCCATTAGCCTATTACCTTACATGTTCTCCGAACACTTGCAGTAGCCTACAATTGGTCAATAAAGTGTGGAATATCTCATGTAATTTATTGAATGCCGAAAATGAAAAACGGAATGGTTGTAAGTTTATCTGTCATTTACCTTCAAGATAGTATGGCTGACTGGGAGCTGTGGCTCACCGTTGCTGCCCAGCATCATAAGAAAATATTGTGCTCTATATCACTAGCCCAAGAAAATAACACAGTTTAGAATTTATGAAGTACTGTTTTTACTGAATGTATGTAGTTTTCTCACCATGGTAAAGGTGAAAAATCCTTAAGTCAGGGACTATCTGTATTGATTACTAAACTGTTTTAAGATGGGGATCTTCATCCTGAGTAATAGTATGTATAGTTGTTAATTGGAAATCTGAATGGTTGAACAAAGATATTTTTATAGCATATTATTTAGATTTGTTAAATTTTAATATAAAAATGAGAACTTCTTTTTCTTTTTTAAGGCTTTTATTGATTTGACAGAGAGAGCAGAGACAGGGGAAACTGGAGAGGGAGAAGCAGGCTCTCCACTGATCAGGGAGCCAAAGGTGAGGTTTGAACCTAGGACCCCAGGATCATGACCTGAGCCAAAGGCAGACACTGAACTGACTGAGCCACCCAGGCACACCTGTTCTTTATCTTTTCTATAAAGTATATCCCCTCTCCACTCCCTCCCAGTGAGCAATTTGTCAGGGGCTACTTTGAGGCCCTGGTGTGCCAGGGCCTAATTGAAATGTGTACTGAGTGCTGTGCAAGAGAATGACACAGTTTGCCACATCTTAAGTCCTTAGAAAGGCAGTTGGGACAAATTAAATATGTATTGACTTTCTCAAAATAAGTTGAGATTTCAGCACCCTCTGCATTTACCAGAAATAATACCACACTGAGTCACTCTTCTGGTGATTGAAAATGTACAGCTGGTAGAAGAAATTTCATGTTAATGGTTACTGTTATTGTGGGAGGGCCACTACATAAAAGATGCAGAGACCTGTCCTTTTAATATTCAGAAAGATCTCAATATTAGCCTTATCCTTGGGTGAATAGGCTGAAATAAATGGAGACATTACTGCGTTCACTGAGTATATAAAAATCTAGATCAAATTAAAATGTAGCAATCTCATTTCACATAATAGAGCTAATTAATACAGGACAAAAAGGACAAATTATTGATCAGTTCAGGAACTATTACTTATTTTGCCTTAAAGGGAAGATGTGTTGTCCCTTTTCATTATCATGTATGATTTTCTTTTGTGGAATTATATAAAAACATTGAGTTATTCAGTAAATATTTAGCACTAGCTGTGTGCCAGGAACTTAGGTGGTAGTTCGTTGCAAACTAAAATTGTTGTCTTCATGGAGCTTACTTTCTAGTTGATGAAGACAAGCAGTGAATGAATGAGATATATAGAATGCCAGATAACTTGAAGTGCCATGAGGAAAAATAAAACCTGGGATCAAGGTAGGGACTGTCAAGGTAGGGAACAGGTGATTGCAATTACAAATAAGATGGCAAAAGAAAGGCTCAGTGACAAGACTATAAAAAGACATCTGTTAGAACATCATTTATGATAAAGATAAATATTGGCAGCAGCCTAAATATCCATCTACAGAGGATTAGTTAAATATATTATGATACATCTATATAGTGGAATACTGTATAGCAAATAAAAATATAAGTCAGGGCACCTGGGTGGCTCATTTGGTTAAGCTTCTGCCTTTGGCTCAGTCATAATCCTAGGGTCCTGGGATCCAGTCCCACATCAAAGCTCCCTGTTCAGTGGGGAGCCTGCTTCTCTGTCTTCCTCTGCCTCTCCCCCAACCCCCCGCTCATGTGTGTGGTGTGCATGTGTGTGCGCTCGCTTGTGCTCTCTCTCAAATAAAAAATCTTAAAAAAAAAAAAGTCATATCTGTAAGAATCATTTCAGATATAGGAAGTAATAAAAATTAGGTATGGAATGATAAATGGAGTATGCTACCATTATGTCTACCACAAAAATTTGTATATTTTATATATGTAATTTTATAAATGTATGGAATATCATTGGAAAGATACATAAGAAAATGTTAATAGTGCTTATCTTGGGAGAACAGGGTGATTGGTAGACAGACTGAGGATGTAATAGTTCAAATTCCACCTAAGTGTCCGTGGATAGATGAATGGTGAAAGTGATGTGGTGTGTATACCCAATGGAATATTACTCAGCCATAAAGAAGATGAAGTCTTGCCATTTGCAGCAATGTGGATGGAGGTAGAGTATTATGCTAAGAAATCCAAAATTAAGGCATCATCAGGCCCATGCTCCCTCAGAAACCTGTAGGGGCTTGCCTCTTCCTAATTTCTGGTGGTTTACAGGCAATCTTTGGCATTCCGAGCTTGCGGCTGCATAACTTCACAATCTCTGTCTTCCTCATCACATAGTATTCTCCCTGTTTTTATCTTCCCATGGCTGCTTGCTTATAAAGACGCCCATTATAGTGGATTAGGGGCCCACCCTACTACAGTATGACTTCATTTTAACTGATTACATTTGCAACAGCCCTATTTCCACATAAGGTCATATTCAGAGGTAGTGGGGGTTAGGACTTGAACATTTCTTTTCTTGGGAGGGGGCCAGAGGAGGGAAATGGATACAATTCAACCCCAAATAGAGGCTTGTCTCTTTACTGTTACAGCCTTCCATATATACAAAAGTGTTTTGTAAAGTTGTATGAAAAGATAATGTTTCACAAATTTATTTTTAAATTTACTTATTTAAATTTATTTTTAAAGACTCTATAAGGAGAAAAGATCCCATCTCTGAATCAAATCAAACTTAAGAGTGAAGTCTGTTTATTAAAAGTTATGTTTTGGGGTGCCTGGGTGGCTCAGTGGGTTAAAGCCTCTGCCTTCGGCTCAGGTCATGATCCCAGCGTCCTGGGATCAAGCCTGCTTTCTCCGCTCTCTCTGCCTGACTCTCTGCCTACTTGTAATCTCTGTCAAATAAATAAAAATCTTAAAAAAAAAAGTTATGTTTTAATGAGAATGGAGTATTTTTTTTCTCAGTATTGTAAAGTAAAAGTGTGGGGATTGTAAATAGTAGAGAGTTAGAGATGACACTGAATGACTAATTCAGACTTCGTACTTGTTAATAACGTTATACCATGAAGATAAAGACCTATTTTCTTGTGCATTTTTTCTCACTCATGTAAAGATGGCTTTTTCCAGATCAGTGTGACCTGAAGATACAACTAAATATGGCAGCAGAGAGGACAGAGTATTGAGCCCCCTTCCATGACCATTGAATACTATAAAACATTAGGAAAACTAAAAATTCTTTTTCCCCTTTCTCTCTTTCTCCTGTATAAATCAAAAGCCAAGTATTTGGTAGTCTACAAAGTCTCTTTAAAGATTATTCCTTAAGCCTTTTTGATACCTTTTTATCCTTTGAGAAATAAGCATTCTGTCTGAATAAACTGACCAATTGTCATTTAGATTTTCTTTTTTCTCCCCCACTCAGGATCACATAAAAAAAGAAAACTCTCCTTATTTGCAGTCTTACTTAATGTGCTTTTTTTCCTCTCTGAAATGTTCATTAATAGAGGAAAAATATGTATTCAGCTTTTTAAATAATGAGTGATTCCTCTGATTTCTTTGTGATACAGACAGTTAAATCTTATATCTCAAGACATTATGGTTTTTTTTTTTAAGATTTTGTTTATTTATTTGACAGAGAGGCAGGTGGGGGCCGGGGAGGGGATGTGGAAGGAGGCTCTCTAATGAGCAGAGAGCCCGATGCAGGGCTCGATCCCAGGACCCTGGGATCATGACCTGAGCCAAAGGCAGAGGCTTTAATCCACTGAGCCACCCAGGAGCCCCTTAAGACATTATGTTCTTTTTTTTTTTTTTTTTTTTTGACAGAGATCACAAGTAGGCAGAGAGAGAGAGAGAGGAGGAAGCAGGCTCCCTGCTGAGCAGAGATCCGATGCGGGGCTTGATCCCACGATGCTGGGATCATGACCTGAGCCGAAGGCAGAGGCTTTAACCTGCTGAGCCACCCAGGTGCCCCAGGACATTATGTTCTTAATAGGGTAGGCTATGGTAATATATTTTAATTCAGCTGCCACCAAGTCATAGTTAAAATACTTTTATAAATTTAGGTGTTTTTAATAAATTTCTTATAAATTTTGTATAAAATTTACTAATTTATATACATTTTATAAATTCAGAATGTTAGAATTTATTTGGTCTGTCAGTAATTGCTTAGTCTGATGTTCTCTCAAACGTGGGCATCTTTTCCTTAAATTTTTATTTATTAAAAAAAATTTTTCATTGTTCCAAAATTCATTGTTTATGTACCACACCCAGTACTCCATGCAATACATGCCCTCCATAATACCCACCACCAGGCTCACCCAACCCCCCAACCCCCTCCCCTCTAAAACCCTCAGTTTGTTTCTCAGAGTCCACAGTCTCTCATGGTTGTCTCCCTTTCTCCATTTTCCCCAATTTCCTTTCCTTTTCCTAATGTCCTCCATGTTATTCTTTATGTTCCACAATCCTTTTTTATTTTTTTTGTTTCAAGTTTTTATTTAAATTTTAGTTAACATATAGTGTAATACTGATTTCGAGAGTAGAATTTAGTGACTAATGACTTATATATCACACCCAGTGCTCATCTGAACAAGTGCTCTCCTTAATACCCATCAAATGTAGGGATCTTTTTAGTATTCCTTATTTTTTAACAATTTAGGGAGTATGAATTCACTACTTCTCTATTTAGTCCAGTATCTTTGGGCAGGCAGTTATACTTTATATGGTTCTTTTTTTAAATAAAAAATTGCCTTTCTGAAACTTATGCATAATGGCTTTGGTTCCATCCTCTTTGATAACCCACGGTAATGCTTCCTCTTTATCATGCTGTATGCTTTGGCCTACACATATTTGAAGGCTGTCCTATCTCTGTTTATTGCTGAGCTAAATCTCTAGTTCCCTTAACTCTTACCTGACATCTTTTTCAGACTCCTCACCATTCAGCTCTTCTCTGGATATATTCCTTTTCTAATTTTTAATTTTTTAAAAAAATTTGAGTATAGTTGACATACAACATTAACACTGGTTTGACATGTACAGCAAAGTGGTTCACCTTCTTTGTTATGGTGTACTTACCACAACTTTAGCTACTATCTGTCACCATGTGATACTATTACAATATCGTTGGCTCTATTCTAAATGCTATGCTTTTATTTCTGTGACTTACTCATACCATGACTGTATCCCTGTATCACCCACTCCTCTTCACCAACTTGACCTACCCCCCCATTACCTTGCCTCCCCTCTGACAACAACCATCAGTTTGTTCTCTGTATTTATAGGTCTAATTCTGCTTTTTGTTTACTCATTTGTTTTTATATATTCCACATGAGTGAAATCATATGGTGTCTGTCTTTCGCAATCTGATTTATTTTTACTTAGCATAATATCCCCTGGGTCCATCCATGTTGTTGCAAATGGCACAATCTTTCTCTCTCTCTCTCTCTCTTTTTTTTTTTGAGAGTGTGTGAATATCTTCACCCATTCAGTAGTTGGCCTTTTTGTTTTGTTGATGGTTTCCTTTGCTGTGCAAAACCTTTTGCTATTTTGATGAAGTCCCAGTAGTTTATTTTTGCTTTTGTTTCCATTGCCTGAGGAAACGTGTCTTAAAAAATGTTGTTAGGGCTGATGTCAGAGAAGCTACTGCTTATGTTCTCTTTTAGGATTTTTATGAATTCATTGCTTTAATCCATTTTAAGTTTACTTTGGGTATAGTGTAAGAAGGTGGTTCACTTTCATTTTTTTAACACATAGCTGTCACATTTTCCCAGCACCATTTATGGAAGAGGCCATCTTTCCCCCATTGTATATTCTTGCTTCCTTTCTCATAGATTAATTGACCATATAGGTGTGGGTTTGTTTCCGGGGTCTGTATTCTGTTCTATTGGTCTGTGTGTGTCAGTGTTGGTGTCTGTACCATACTATTTTGATTACTACAACATAGTAGTATATCTTAAAATCTGGGATTGTGATGCCTCCAGCTTTGTTTTTCTTTTTCTGGATGTGTTCTGGTTAACAAAAAATGTCTCTTAAGATACAGTACCCAAAACAGCATGCCGTATTCGTGAACTTGTGAATCTGAAATTATAGACCTAAGTTCCTTTTCATGATGTGGAGGTATAAGCAGGATTGATAGATAACTTCTTTAGTATGAGTGCCCTAAAGGGAAGGTGCCTGATACACTATAGCAGCACCTAATACAGATTTGGGGGTTGAGGAAAGCTTCCTGAAGGAAGTGATGGCCTTATAAATTCTGAAGGGTATGCCAGGCAAGAGATGGACAGCAAGTGGGATAGCCTGTAGTCACAACAGAGAGAATCTGGTGTTTCGTGGAACACAACGAAATTGAAAATGGTTGGATGGCACAGTTATGGGGCATTGAGTGGAAGAGGAAGTGAATGATGTTAAAGGGAAAACTGGGGACCACATCATAAAGACCCTTAGAAATTGTACTAACTGAACTGTTCCTGAGGATAATAGTGAATCATTAATGGCAGTTTTAAGTAAAAAATAAACAAACACCCCCAGCCATTCATTTTAGAAGGATCATTCTGTCCCAAATGCCAATGAATTGGAGGGGCTGAGATGTGCCTGGAGATGGGTTAACAGCTATAATGGTATTTTTTAGATATAATGGTGGCGCTTGGACCTTGACCAGTGGCTCTTGGGTTGGAAAGAAACAGACTGGAAAAATAGTTCAGGGAATTCCATTGTTGTTTGGCTATAGCTGGGAGTTATGGAAAGGTAGGAGTCAAGGATTTGGTTTGTGAAACTGGGTAGATGGAGAATTTAATGAAAATCATTTGAATGGGGGGGGGCACCTGGGTGGCCCAGTTGGTTAAATGTCTTCCTTCTGCTCAGGTCATAATCCCAATCCCACATTGGGCTTCCTGCTCAGCAGGGAGCCTGCTTCTCCCTCTCTCTGCAGCTCTCCCTGCTTATGCTTTCTCTCTGTCAAATAAATAAAACCTTTAAAAAAATCATATGAATGGGATTGGGATAGAGGAGTGCTGGGGAAGAAGTGGGGTTCAGTTAAGCTTGAGACAGAGTAGCACATGGGGGTGGGGTGTACTAGATGCCTTTGGTTATGTGAGGTTGAACTGAAAGACATCTAGGCTGGAGAACCTTGGATAGAGCTTTGCTGGGAAAGTAGGTTTGGCTGTCATCAGTATACATATGGTAATTGAACTCAGGAGAGTGATCTCAAATAACTTAAAAGAGCATTTGTACAGTGAAAGAGGAAGGCACAGGCTGAAACTCTTAAAGAACTGTGACCTTATTATATTTGAGCTAAATACCTTTGGTGTTTCTGATTGGATTATTTGGGAACCAGCAAAAAGAAAGAAATCAGGGCTGCTCCAATTTATTTATTTAGTAGAAACCCACCCAATCCTTTGATTGGAGTAATGAAAAATGGTTCCTAAAATATTTCCCTTAGTCAGCTCTCAGTGTCTGAAATTCATGTTACTAGAGGTTCTCTACTTTGGGGTAAGGCATTGTTTCTCAAGGAGTTAACCTGTTAAAATGTAGATATTCCTAAAGACAGCTAAAATATTAATTGGTGGTGGTGATATTTCTGGGTCAGTAGGGTTTTTTTCTGGAATTCAGACTGAAGGAAGAGATAGGAATTTGAGATAGATTAGGCTTGGAAAAAATATGACATTGTTGCGGAGTATAGGGCAACAGAGAGACCTGGAGGTTACCAAGCACCTGGATAAAGAGATAAGGAGAGTGAGGGCCACAGACTGTGAGTGTGTGTGTGTGTCTGCGTGTGTGTCTGCGTGTGTCTGCCAGTGTGCGTGCAAAATGGGGATGGTGAGTTGGAGAGCAAAGAGGTAATGCCATTAAGAAGAGATAAGAGGGGCGCCTGGGTGGCTCAGTGGGTTAAAGCCTCTGTCTTCAGTTCAGGTCATGATCCCAGGGTCCTGGGATTGAGCCCTGTGTCAGGCTCAGCAGGGAGCCTGCTTCCCCATCTCTCTCTCTGCCTGCTTCTCTGCGTACTTGTGATCTGTCAAATAAATAAAATCTTAAAAGAGAGAGATAAGAGAACATTTAAGAAGAACTAAATAGATGGAAAATCCTGAAAGTATTTCAGTTACAAATTAGGGCAACCATATAATTTATCATCTAAAACTAGGACATATTGAGAACATATTTTATCTAAACTGGGACATACTGAGGTAGGGGAATGACTTCTGAGTAATCACATTGTGAAAACTTGCATAAACTGGGGCTATCATAAGCAAATAACAAATGGTCACTGTAGTTATAATGTGCTTATTTCAATATAGTATAATAAAATACTGTCAGTTTTTAGCTACTATGTGTCAAGCATTGTTCTAAGCAAGCACTTTATACATCTTAATTACATTCTTTTTTTTTTTTTTTCTTAATTACATTCTTAAAATAATCCTCTGAGGTAAGTAGCTGTTGTTTCTTTATAGTTGATGAAACCAAATCTCAGGGAAGTTTGCCTATAGTTCTCCATGGCAGTCAGCCTTGGAAACAATGAAGTGACATAAACAAAATCCAAGTAAACTCTTAAACACTACATTATACCGCACTGGCTGTGGGTGTGCGTCTGTATTTTAAAATGCCCTTTAACTTGGCTCAGAAAAATTACTCTTGTCGTGTTACATCATGTATTAAATCCCATTCCCCTTCTGATTGCAATTTATCTGAAGGCTTACTTTGTGCCAGGCTACATTTGAGGCATTTTACATGTATTAACATAATTTAAACCTCACAATAGCCTTATGAATTACTTCCTTTTTATAGTTTAGGAGATTGAGGCATGGTGAGTAACTTGTCTAAACTCAACACATTTAGTAAGTGGCAGAGCCAGAATTCACACTCTGACAGTTTGACTCCAGGGCCTGTTTTTTCTTTCTTTTTTTTTTTTTAAGATTTTATTTATTTATTTGACAGAGATCACAAGTAGGCAGAGGGGCAGTCGGGGTGGGGGTGGGGGGGAAGCAGGCTCCCTGCTGAGCAGAGAGCTCATGCGGGGCTCGATCCCAGGACAAGATCGTGACTGGAGCCTAAGGCAGAGGCCTGACCCACTGAGCCACCCAGGTGCCCCCAGGGCCCGTTTTCTTAATTGCTATCCCCTACTGCTTCCTCTAGTCTGCATTCTTTGTATGGACCTGTTTTCATTTCTCTTGGGAGTGGTTTGTTTTGGTGCCTGGTAAAGTGTGTGTATACCTATATAAGAAAGTTTCTACAAAGTGGTTGTACAACTTTGGGTTCCCACTGGTAGTCCATCTTTATTACCTCATCCCTCCTTTTCTGTTTTTTTATGAAGGCATATGCAGCCTTTTCCATTAGTTTTGAAACTCTGGTAGTTAGAAATACATTCATTCTCCCTGTTTAAAAGTTTTGCCTAATTCACAGCTACTCGTGTACACACCGTCGCTTCTATCTGTTTGTGTAACCCTACCACATCCTACACTTGTAGGGTCTAGGAATGTTAACAGCACCAGTGAACAGTACCAAGAAGCAAAATGTCTTGAGTCTTTAATTGTATCACCACTGCCTATGATACTATTGCCCAGATAACTTTTCACTTAAATTGTGTAACTGAATGGTTATATGCCTTTCTTTACAGTGTACTTAAGGAGGAAATAAATGGTAGTGATTTATTGCGGTACTAATAGGTATTATAGTGTACTGATTAGTTAAGAATTTTAGGACAAATTTCTTTACCTTTCTGAATGTGTAAAATGAAGTAATTGAACTAGATTTCTCATAGATCTTTATTGTTTTTGCCAGGTCCATATTTCTTTGGGAAGAAAGAAAGAATTAGCATTTGAAATTAAAAGAGCAAGGAGATGGAACACATACATAGTACATATTTTTCTTTCAGTATCAGAGTAATTTAATAGGGTCAAGTTCTGATAATTGAAGCCATTATACATTGAGGAAAAGTGGAAACCAAACAGAAATGTTACTGTAAGACTTAGGGCTTTAGCTTCTTGTAATTTGACTGGCTTAAACCTAAGACTTTTGAATTGCAGTGGATTTGGGGACTTAAAAATGGATTTTTTTTTTTTAAAGATTTTATGTATTTATTTGACAGACAGAGATCACAAGTAGGCAGAGAGGCAGGCAGAGAGAGAGGAGGAAGCAGGCTCCCTGCTGAGCTGAGAGCCCGATGTGGGGCTCGATCCCAAGACCCTGGGATCATGACCCGAGCCGAAGGCAGAGGCTTTAACCCACTGAGCCACCCAGGTGCCCCAAAAATGGATTTTTATTTTTAAAATCAGAAGAGCATTTGAGGGTTGCAAGGAATCATAAAGCTGGTCTAGATCAACTATCTGATATTTTCAAATCACTGCCAGTAATATCCTGACTGCTGATGATAGGTGTCCCAGGCAGGACATCCCCTTTGCGGCAGCAGTGGCTCAGAAAGATATTCTAATATGTGGAAAATAGAGCCTCTGCTCATTCATTCTAGTTGTGTCATTTGTGCTGATGCAGAACTAGCATAATTTTTTTCTGTGACTGCCCTAAAAGTATTATAAGGTAGCGCTGTTAACTCATTTCTCTAAAGATAAAGCCCTTCTTTCATAGCAGTGTCATGGAACTGAGCATGATAGCTTGGAGAATAGATATCTCTGGATAGAGATGGGCTTACACACTTGTGATATTACCTAAAATAAAATTTAGTGATTAAATTCACCTGAAGAAATAATGTAATGTGCTCTGTTATCACTATAAATAACAGGCAGATGGGGGTAGAGGTGCCATTTAATAAGGTGTAAAAAGCACCAAGCCATGCCAGCAGTTAACAATTAAAATGGATCTGATTTCATGTTTCTTCATTAATTCTAAGCAGAATGTGAAATACATTGTAGTAGTGATACTGAGATGAATGCTAATAAAATTCCTATATTAAAAATGTTTTTGGTTGACAGGGAAAATTTTTTTTTTTGTCTGATTCCTACCAAATGTAATGAAAGCCTGGGGTACTTTGTGAACTGCATGTGAATGAATAGTAATGAAATCCACTAAATTTTCTTTATGCGCATGCCAAATTATATGGGGTTAGCTAGAGTGCAGTTTTTGGTATATGCTTTCTTTGTGATTGGTAATTATGGTTTTGATCTTTAGCATTGAGATAATACACTTGTCAGTGGAATTATTTTCCAGAAAGAAAGATAATGGCCATGATTTTCATAGTTAATACATTGAAAGGGTCTTGCCTTTCATATTAATCAGTTTTGCTACCAGTTATTAATATGCAGTCAATTTGTTTTAAACTTAAAATGAACTGCACCATTTAAGTGTTCAGTTTAATAAATTTTGAAGTTTTTTTTTGTTTTTAAGATTTTATTTATTTATTTGACAGACAGAGCTCACAAGTACACAGAGAGGCAGGCAGAGAGGGAGGAGGAAGCAGGCTCCCCGCCGAGCAGAGAGCCCGATGCGGGGCTCGATCCCAGGACCCCGGGATCATGACCCGAATGGAAGGTAGAGGCTTTAACCCAATGAGCCACCCAGGCGCCCCTAAATTTTGAAGTTTTTATACCTGTGGACTTAATACTACATTCAAAATAATGAAAATATCTGGCACCTCCAGAAGTTTTTTTTTCAGCCATTGTAGATCTTCTTGTCCACCATCCTCTATTCCCAATCAACTGAATTGCTTTCTATCCCTAGAGATTCTAGAGTTTTGTGTATATGGATTTTACAAAAGGTACTCTTGGTATGGCTTCCTAGCACAATTATTGTGAGATATATCCATGTTAAATAGTGTATAATAGTTCATTATTTTTCTTAGAAGTAGTAATATATTGAATGGTTTTGCCATACTTATTATATCAATCCACCTCTTGATGGATAATTGTGGTGTTTCCGCTTTTGAGTATTAAAAATAAAGGTGCTAAAAACATTCTTTTGTGGACATAGACTTTCATTGCTGTTAGGCAAATACCTGGGAGTGAAATAGCTGGGTTTTTTGTTAAGTGTGTGTTTAATTTTTTAAGAAACTGCCAAACTATATTCTAAAGTGGTTTTACCATTTCACATTCTCATCAGTAGGATATGATAGTTCCACTTGCTCCATATCCTTGCCAACGTTTGTATTTTCCTAATAAATGATGATGTTAGGTATATTTCCATGTGCTTATCTACTGTGGGTACATCATTAGTGAGTATGTTAAGATCATTTGTTCCTTTTTAAAATAGGGTTTTCTTAATGAGTTTTGAACATTTCTTTCTTGTATTCTTTCTGGATACAAGTCATTTTCAGATAATGAGATTTGCATCTATTTTTTCCCCCCCAGCATGTGGGTTGTCTTTCATTTTGTTAAGTGTCTTGCAGATAGCAAAATTAGTGCTTTTGATGAAGTCCTGTTTGTCACTTTTGTCTTTTACGTAACATGCTTTTGTGTTTTATCTAAGAAATTTTTGCCTATGTTAAGACCACAAAGAATTTCTACTATGTTTTCTTCATGTAATTTTATAGTTTTAGGTTTTACTTTATATCTGTGATGGATTTTGAATCAGTTTTTATATGTGGCACAATGTATGGACATCCAGACATTCCACCTCCATTTGTTGAAACGGCTGTCCCTTTACAATCAAACTGACTTTGCAGAAAATCAATTGACCGTATATATGTAGGTTTATTTCTGGACTCTCATTGGTCTATTTGTTTCTCTTCAGTACCACAGTGCCTTGATATTTGCAGTTTTTAAACAAATCTTGAAGTCAGGTAGTATAAGGCTTCCAGTATTAATGATCTTTGAAGTTGTTTTGGCCCATCTAGCTCATTTGCATTTCTATGAATTTTATTTTATTATTATTTTTTAAAAGATTTTATTTATTTATTTGACAGACAGATCACAAGTAGGCAGAGAGGCAGGCAGAGAGAGAAGGGAGGAAGCAGGCTCCCTGCTGAGCAGAGAGCCCCATGCGGGGCTCGATCCCAGGACGCCGGGATCATGACCTGAGCCGAAGGCAGCGGCTTTAACCCACTGAGCCACCCAGGCGCCCCTCTATGTGAATTTTAGAATCAGCTTCTCGGGGCGCCTGGGTGGCTCAGTGGGTTAAAGCCTCTGCTTTCGGCTCAGGTCATGATCCCAGGGTGCTGGGATCGAGCCCCGCATCGGGCTCTCTGCTCAGCAGGGAGCCTGCTTCCTCCTCTCTCTCTGCCTACTTGTGATCTCTGTCTGTCAAATAAATAAATAAAATTAAAAAAAAAAAAAGAAATACATGGAATCCTTTGCTCAAGTTGGAGAGAACTGACATGTTAAGATCATTGACTCTTTGAACATAGTAGTGTATCTCTTCATTTATTTGTCATGTTTACACATCATTTGATAATTTGTAATTCATATTTTCCAGTGGTAATATTTCCAAAAGTGGATTTTTTTTTCTTTAAAGATTTTATTTATTTATTTAACAGACAGAGATCACAAGTAGGCAGAAAGGCAGGCGGAGGGAGAGAGGGAAGCAGGCTCCCCAACTGAGCAGAGAGCCTGATGCAGGGCTTGATCCCAGGACCCTGGGATCATGACCCGAGCTGAAGGCAGAGGCTTTAACCCACTGAGCCACGCAGGTGCCCCCAAAAGTGGATTTTCTGATTGTTATTTGAATAGTTCTATAGAAATGGTTGATTTTTAAAATTCTAACTATCTCTTTTCTTAATTTTGTTTTCAGATGAAGCATAGCATCCTAGTTTAGATTGGAAGAAACATATAAGCTTACAAAATGTAATGGGTCAGTATCTTGCAAGGAATGATAGGTATTACCCCCAGTATTTTGTCTTCATTTTTTTTTTTTAAAGATAATTTCTTTGAAAGAGAGCATGCATAGGTGGAGGGGCAGAGGGAAAGAATCTCAAGCAGACTCCCTGGAGCAGAGAGCCCCACGTGGGACTTGATCTAACCCAGAGATCATGCCCTGAGCTAAAATTGTCAGACACTTAATTGAGCCACCCAAGGCACCCCATTTTTTTAAGTAATCTCTGCACCCAACGTGGGGCCTGAACCTACAACTCTGGGATCAGCAGTTGTGTGCTCTACCTGCTGAGCCAGCCAGGCACCCGCCATCTTCATTTTCTTAAAATGAAATATTAGTATTCCTCATGATATGCAACCTTGAAACTTCAGACTACTTACTTAGTTGAATTTGTAGGTAATTTCGGGAAAGTAATTAATTCTGAAGGAGGAATTATTATTTTTATGGGATTCTGAAAATTCATTCAAATGACGTATTTTAGAGAATCAAGTACCGTGGTACTAGTTTTGGGAGAATGAAAGAAAGCATATGATAAGGACTTTGAGGTTTGAGGCTTATGCGCGTGAATCACGTTGCAGCTTACCAAGATGCAGAAGACTGAGGAATCCCTGAATTTGGGATTGTAAGTTTAGTTTGGACATGGTAGATTTTAGGCCAGTTGTTTGTTGACTGTGTTAAGTGCTTATATGTTTATTAGGAGGCTTGTAGATGAAGAAATATATCTTAGGTTAAAAATACACCTGAGGTCATACAGCTAAGTTATATTCAGAATTAGAACTCAAACCTAGGGCCTGCTGACTCCAAAGTGAATGTAGTTATTAGCCCTATACTATATTGTATTGTCAAGGCAGAAAAACATGCTTGGCTTTGACAGTAAAATATGTTCCCTGTGAGCTATTTTAGAAATATAGGAGAATTTGCAAAGTCAAATGCCAACAGGATCCAGACAGATAACTGAGTTGTGTTGCAAGAGTGATGACATCTGCAGGCAGCTGCAAAGCCTGTGACCCATCCAAAGGATTAGCTGCTCATCAGCTCCACCAGATTGTTAGTTACCATGTGGGAATGTGGGCCCATTATTGCTAGATCTTCTGATTTTTTTTTTTTTTTCCAAGAGAGGTCAGAAATCTTAATTTTCATGTAGAGTCGTCTTCTGATTTATAAATGTAGGCAGCTGTCCTTTAATATACTGTGTGGAGGTCAGCCTTATTTGGGTCCACCACACAAATGTGTGTTGGATTCTATCTAGTGGGCAACTTTTGCTAAGAGTTTTACCTGGTATACTGTAGACACAACACTATGTATGATGTGAAAGGGTGATAACTGTGTAATAATCACACTACAGCTTTTGAAATGCAAGTTGCTTTGTTTGAACATGGTGCTTATTGAATCTGGTATTTAAGTTCAGTTTCCTTATGGATCAGTTAGTTATAGATGGGGGAGGAGGGAATTGTTCCCTGTAGCTTTTTTGCCTCCTAATTGCATGCTTTCATTTGCATATAGGGCTGGTTGTGAAGTTTGTGGACGTTTGA
Organism: Martes martes; assembly: GCF_963455335.1. Taxonomy (NCBI): domain Eukaryota; kingdom Metazoa; phylum Chordata; class Mammalia; order Carnivora; family Mustelidae; genus Martes; species Martes martes. The sequence continues at coordinate 96,921,480 of NC_137892.1, read as the reverse complement.
CTGAAACCTGGAACCCAAATGAGAAGAAACCTTCAAGGAACAACTTCTGTTGATAGTGAGTCTGCAGTCATCTGTATGCATAATATGGGATGTTCTCAACTCACAGATAGCTAAATGGGTGTCTACATTGACAAGGAGTGGTGAGTCTGACTGTCCCCACTGATAATTAACTAAATCCTATCATAAAAAGAGAACTCCTCCTCCTCCATTCTTAGCATTTACTCACTGTTGAATAGTAAGTTAATTTTTGTATTACAGAGAATGACAACAGTGCAGTTTAGGAAAGTTCCTTGTGCCTAACAATGTATTTAGTGTATGATTGCAGTTTGACTTTTTTATTCAGTTACACACATCCTTTCCTTTGCCATTGTATTTTTCTTTTATTTCTTTTCCTAATTATACCATCTTCCAAGGCCTGTCTTCTTAAAATATTCAGCTAACACTAAAATGATGGTCATGATAATTAACAGCATCTACTCAAATCTTGGTTAATGATAGGTGTTCTTGCCTTTGGAATCATTTTAGGAATAGATCCGGTTTTGGCCACTGAGTAATAGAAGGGAAATCTGTAAGAGGATTCTGGGAAAGGTTTCCTTGATTTTGAGAAAGAAGGAAAGCGTAGAAGTGGTTTTATCTGGATGTGACATCTGGAACTGCTGTGGCCGTTTTGCTACTAGCCTGAAAGTGTTGCCCTGATATCAAGGAAGGCAGAGGCAGGAGAACAGCAGAGAAGTAGAACTGGACTCTACATAACACATGTAAAATCACCCTCACTGTGCATTCCTTGTTAGCTGAGATAATACATTTCCTTAATGTTAAGCAGTTTTCCTATAGGTTTTCTGTTACTTGCTGTAGAAATCCTCTCATTTGATTTCTCCTCTTTCTGATTACCCATTGTCTTTAGTGTCTCATGCATTTATTTCTCCTTGATTATGTTCTGTGCTGTCCAGTGATGCTCCTTTGTGTATGTTGCTTTTGAGGCACATTGTAAACTTTGTGAAGTTAAGGGCTGTGTTTATATCCCTCCTTTGTCTAACACCAGTACTATCTTCTTAATAAAGCCATCAGAGCTTATTTACTGAGTTGAATTATTTGAACAAATGAGTATTTGAAAGACCAGTCTACAGAATTGAACAATTATAGAGATTTTCCTTCCTTCTTTCCTTCCTTCTTTCCTTCCTTCTTTCCTTCCTTCCTTCCTTCCATCTGTCCATCCATCCATCCAAATTTTTATTTATTTCAGAGAGAGAAAGAGCATGTGAACTAGTGGAAGGGCAGAAAGAGAGAATCTCAAGTAGAGTCCCTGCTCATGACGTGAGCCAAAACCAACTGACTAAGCCACCCAGGCGCCACTGCAGTGATTTCCTTTTAATTCACATCCTCTTCTTTCACCACTTTGTTTCTCCTTGGGATTATAAATAAAGTTTGGCTTTTAAGATGATTATTGTATAACACATATTCAAGTGGTTAATTCTTCTCTTGAGAAAATGGTGGTTGTATTTTGCCCTTTGTTGTTTTTTTCAATTTTATTGTAAATATCAGCTTTTCCTATATATTTGAGTTCTGGCTTTCAGTGAAATAAATTTCGCTCTCTGTTATAAAAACTGAATAGTTTATGGTTCTGTTTTCTCTGCTAATTATAGAAATAAGGGATGTTAAAAAGTATGGAACATAGTAATTTGGAAATAATTAGTATTTGGCTTTGAAATGCACATTTACAAAAAGGTTCCCTATGCTGTACATCTCTGCTCTGTTCTTAGGACCTAGTTGTGTGTCTGTGTGTGGAGGTAGGTTTCATGGTGAATCTAGTAGCTTGTAAGAGGAGTCTTGAGTTACAGGATGGATTATTTACTTATTTTTTTATAGCTCTATGAAACAAAACCACTTTTTTTCCTAACTCAAGATACTCATGTACTCTGCACTCTTTATTTAAATTCTACTGTTGTAATCTTGAAAAAGTTGAATGTAAACCTCTTTTGCTTTGAGAAAATATATGGTCTTGGTTTCTGTTGTATTAAAAAGGGAAATCATAAAGCCTGTGGCTAATTTAGTAATACATTTTGAATCCTTGAAAATGTGATTTTCACTTAGGGAAGGGTTAATTTTTTTTTCCTTGATGGATTGTTATTAAAATTTGGGGGAATAACTTTTTAAGAGGGAGTGAAAGGTGTATGATATGCTTAACCTATCAATTTTAATTCAGTAATACCATTCAGTAATACTAGAAGTTGAAATCACTAAGGTCAACTCTAATGTGCTTTATTTCATAAATATTATGAAGAGTTTGTCAGAATGGAACATGTGCCTTGACCCCGGGCAATCACAGCAGACATGTGATCTAAGCTAGATGAATCAGAATGATCTTAGGATATTTGCTAGGAATGCTGGGATAAAGGCACTGTTTTTTGTTTGTTTGTTTGTTTGTTTGTTTTGGGGGGGGCTGTATTTCAACAGAAATCAAAATATACTGCCATTAAACTCCTGGAAGCTACCTTCTGGCCATAAAAAGAAACCTGTTAAGTAAGAAGTAAACACTGAAGGAGTAGAACAGAGAAAAAGTATGCTCTGACCGCTAGATCGAGTCCTCCCTGAAGATAGTATACCCCTAGACTTTATTTATTTTATGTGAGCCATTAAGTTCCAGTTTAATCCAGTGTGCTTTGGATTTTATGTTTCATGTATATGGAAACATCTTAATTGATACATCCTTTATCAGCACCCATTCTAAACTATATAATGATAACTCAAGGACTTAATAAAACTTGTGAATTAGGCAAGTAAGTCTGTGATAATGCAGTCCATTATCAGGTGTATAGGTGGCAGATAAGACTGTTCATTGATTGATTACAAGGATTCAAGTATTAAGTAGAAGAGTTAAGGTGGTGAATAAATACTTAGTCCATGCCATTGCTAAGCAGTTTATTGTTAATTGGAATAGACTGACATGATGTCCTAAATACTAGTAGGATTGTTAACAGAGATTAATAATCTCTTACTAAACAAGGTTAGGGTTGTGGAAGAAAAGGAGTATCCATCATCTCTTATGACTAGCTCTTTGTTGGAGACTCCTGCTGAACCCTTCCTACCTCTGAAGCTGCTGAAACAATTGTGGGGAACCTGGAATTGGCAATCTTTAAAAAATATATATATAAATTATTATTATTTTCTATATAAATTATTCATTTTTTCTAATAAACCATTAGAAAAAGGTATAGTCCTCAATCCTTTATTCAATTTTTGTTTGTTTGTTTGCCTTATTCAGAATCTTGAGGCCAAATATACAGGGGGTTTCAGAATTCTTCTAATTTTAGAAAGGTTAATATAGTGCACACATTGTATTAATATCTCTTTTTTACTTAAGGAAGGGACAAGGTGGTTTCTGTTATTAATAAATACAAATAATAATGCCTTACATGAGTTGAACTGCTAAATGACATACTCTGTATACTTTCAACATTATCTTAACTATTTAACAGTTTTTTTAGTAATAGCCATAAAACATGAGGGATATGCATTCCGTTTCTTTTTCTGTTCAGATTATCAAAACATAACTTTCTTCACATTTGAAAAATCCCCTTTCTTATGATTTCACCCATTTCTTTAACTTCTTTATTGCATTGTGTGCACCTTTACCTGACTACAGAATCTACATCTGACACCTAACTAGAGCTTAGAAAGTCAAAATCTTCTCTCCCAAAGGTTTCCTTACTTCACTGATAAGTCTTCAAAAAAGAAAAAAAAATGCTCTTCACTCATACATTCCATACTTGCACATTTCATCCACAAATCAGCAAGACAGGCTTTTTCTTCTCATTCAGAACAGGATTAGATGGAATTCTTTTACTGAGCATTTTGATGCTACATTCCACGAATCTGGGAACCCTGGGTACTGTTCTACTGTATAAGAAGGTCTCTTAGTGGAATAAAAATCTATATAATTTATGGTTAATTTCAGTCCATACTGTGTTGAATAATTAGTAATAGCTGGGAAGTAAATTCAGTCATCAGAATAAGGATCTTTGGAGCTATGAGGAGACGGCAAATACATCTTAGTATGTCAGGGTTCTTTCTGTTGGAATCATTTTGACTACAATACAGCTGTTGGTGCAGTAGCCTTCTGTTTTCTTGCTGGTGAGGAACAAGAACTCATGTAAGTAGGTGAAAATTTGCTGGAGCCAGAGTAAAGGGCTTTATGCTTGGTTTTCTTTTGGCTATTATAATACCACATAGGTGGCTGGGTCCTATTGTGTTCAGAGCAAGGGTTTCTGATTCTTTTTTTTTTTTTTTTTTTAAGATTTTATTTATTTGACAGATCACGAGCAAGCAGAGAGGCAGGCAGAGAGAGGAAGGGAAGCAGGCTCCCCCACTGAGCAGAGAGCCCGATGCGGGGCTCAATCCCAGGATCCTGGGATCATGACCTGAGCTGAAGGCAGAGGCTTTAAACCACTGAGCCACGCATGTGCCCCTGGGTTTCTGATTCTTAACTGGGCTGGTGAGGAGGAAATGCTGCTGATGGGTGACCTTTGTTAATCAGTGGTAGACAAAGAAGGATGCGAATTGAATGCTAACGTGAAGTAAAGGTATAACAAAAATAGTTCTGATTGCATCCATTCTTTTTAGAAGTGCTTTGGAGGTCCTGATGCCTAATGTATTCAAGACCTGGGCTGCTTTCTTCACCACTTTCAGCAATGATCTGTCTCCTCTGCTCTTGGTTATGTTTACTACCTTCTCTATCTCCCCTGAGTTGGCCAGGACTTTGCTGTTCTCCATGTTTTTGCTGGTAACCTCATGCAGAGCACAGCAGTTGGCTTGCTTGGTCTCATCAGACAGTACATGGGGGCCATTGCTACTGGGAAGGTGGTTGGCCAGTTCTCTCATGCTGTGAACTCCTTGTTCCAAACATCTAGCACCATATCCCTCAAAGCAGTTACTTCAGATGGACCATCTATCATATCTGCTCTCAGAAGTCCTAGAAGCATGGGTCTTTGTGGGTGGGTCACCTGGATGTACCCTGCAAACTAGTTTCCAACAGGGAGGCTCTGGAGAGTTCAGTAGAGCCTTTCAAGGTAGCTGGTGTGCAACTTTCTGGTAGAAGAGTCCGGTAGCATCTTAAACCCGTTGGAGGACTTCGGCAGCCTCGGGATATGACCAACTCCATCCCATTGATCCTCTTGTGTCCTTCTCTTTTTCTTTGTCCCCTGACATCCGGGATCCAAGTCCTTGCTGGGAGAGTCTTTTCCTGGTAAGGCATCCAGTTAATTCAGCCCCAGCAGCTGGGCCTGAGGGCCATTGGACAGGTTCCATGGAGTGCAAATGCAGTACACCACAGTCTTGGTGTTGTAATCACATGTGTTCACACATGTGTAGATCCCATGCAAAAGTGAGTTTACTAGCACCTCACAAGGTCACATTGCTTCTTCACTTCCTCCCCTTTGGAGCTGGCAACCTGTCATATTAGGCAGAACAAGTAAAGTCTGAAATTTAATTTTGTGATCATCATGAAAAGAGCTATTCCATCCAGAATAAGTGGAACATTCACAGTGTTTGTTAAGGCTGAGAGAGCACCTTGATTGATTGTTGTCTTTATAACATCACATGGAAATAAATTCCAAAGAACTCCTGTAACAAATTCCTGTACTTCTGCATCAGTAGATTTGTCTCATCAGTTGGAACAAGGCAGGTATCTTACCCCAACCAATATTTTTTATTGCCAATTTATTTTATTTTCATCTGTAGACTTGGCAAAAACAAGGTTTCCGAGGGCACCACAGCATTTCCTCCGAACTTCGTCCAAAAAGTCTACCAGATGCTTGATTCTTCCTTACCTGTACACCTCCATCTGTCCTTTGTTGTTGCCAAAGCACAGGTGCTGCAGGTAGGCGGCTGCATTTGCCTCACCTGATGGGAGGGGTGCTGCAGCATGTGAATGAGTTCAGGTAGCTTGGGGTCATGGCAGGCAAACTCCCTGGGGTCTTTCTGAATATTGTCTATTGATGAAGATCTTGTGCCAGCTCCACATGTGCTGTTGCATGCTGAAGCCTGTTAAAATGACACTTCTGCACTCAGTGCTTTATTGGCCTGTAGGGCTCCGTGCAGGTAGCTGTTGTGTTCAGAGCATAATTATTTCTTTGGTGTATAAGGGTGCTCTACTGACTGGACATCCTTTGCATGTTTCCAACACCTACTGTACCTGTGTGATACAGTGCTGCCTGTGATCTTTGGATCCATGGTTCCGAGGTTTGGTCTGTGATAACATTGAGCTGTAACAGGTCTTCCCCTTGTATATAGGAGTGATGAGCAGGTTGGGAGACAGAGCTGAACTAGGGTCTTTCCTAAGCTGGTTGTACTTACTAGCATAGGAACTGTAAGCCTTTCAGCCTGTCTAGCCAATGTGGAGCCATACTCTTCATAAATGGCATACTGCTGCTGTCCAAGTTGTTCCGTGTCATGAACTGCCCTTTACAGTGAATGTCACAGGTGTTGTGGTGCAGTGGTCATCCCTGAGTGTTTGGGGGACAAAGAGCCCACTTGGCCTTGGGATGGGAAGCTACTTGAGTCTGTGCCTCCCATCAGGATCAGTGGGGATCCTACTTTGGTGGTGATTTGGTACTGAAAGGTTGGTTGGTCTCTTTGGATTGGACGTCTGCTGGGAGGTTATTGATCCAGCCCAATGGACAGCTACTGGGGAAGAGAGTCTGTATGCGGAGTATGGAGACTTGCCTGCTGAACAAGTAGTGGGGTGAAGGAATATGCAGTGGGGTTCATTGGTCAGGAGTCACTCACTGACAGCCAAATCTACTCTCCAGAGAAGTTTTCTTCTCCAGAGAAGTTTCCCCTTTGAAGGAGACATGCCTCCTGATAACAAAAGAAAGACTGCTCTAGATGGAGCTGGACTAACCCTTCTCGTGGCCTGATTGGCTACTGATGGCTGAACCAGTGTTTGTCCTTCAGCTCTTGAGTTTCTCACCAAATGGTTATTAGTTGACCTATGAATGAATGCTATGGTCTGTTGTCTGTCTTACTCAAATTCTAGCTGTTGTGAAAACTCCTTGTTTCCTGGTATCTACTTTTGGAATAAGAATCCGTATGTGTTGAACTTCTTGAGTTATCTGGTGATGTTTCATGGAGAGATGTCTGTGCTGGTGAATAGAAGGTCCCTTGTGCTGATGCTGTCCTGATGACATCGTTGTTGGGATGGACAGTGTCAGAACTCCAGGTTCCTTTATACCAGTGTTTGGCACATCTGTTGATCTCTAAGGAAATGACTTCTCTGTTGCGCTGCTTCTTCAGGAAAGCTAGAAAGGTAGTGGCCGTGGTGTTTGGTTTCATGCCTGGGCCAGTGGAGGCAGATTTCTTTCCATGGTTGCCCCTCCTGCACCAGTGAGGGCTGCTCAGGAATGGGTATTCCTCCTGCTAGGTTAGGCAGTGGCTATTGTCACTCTGGGAATGAGGTCTCTCTGCACTGAGGAGTTGCCGCTGCAGCACTGGAAAAAAATTAAAAAGTGCGTAGGGGGCTGCCCAACCCTCTCTCCCCATGTATACCCCTTTCCCTAAACTAGCTCTCCCACCACCCGTAGCGGTGGGTTGGAGGGACTAACTTGCCCCTCTACCCTGTGCCCATGGTGTCACCTCCATGGCCAACATTGATAAGCACTCATTTTTATACTTGAGAAAACTTAGAGGCATTAGGTGATTTTATGGAGGTTTATGTAGCTACGAAGTAATAGAGTTGAGATTATACTCTGCATCAGTTTGGCTCTGATATGCATGTGCTTAACCTGTGTTGCCCTGCTGCTTCATGGTGCTGTACTGCTTAAATTCATCTGTTTATCGTTAACGTGAGTAAGATGATTATTCTTTGTTAAGTTTATTCAGCCAGCCTAACAAATATACTTAGTATTTCTAATAGTCTTGGAATTGATTCACTTAGCTTTTCTGGGAATATAGTCTGTTTGTAACTAAACGTAATTTTAAATTTTGCTTATCCTTTTCAAATTTTATATCATATTGGTTCACTTACTAGTTACATTGGCTAGAACTTGTGGGACATTGTGATTACAGTGAGCATGTTGTCTGGTTAATTTAATGCATCTAACATTTCACTAAATGCTTACCATTAATTGGAACATTGATCATTTCACCCCTGAGCATGAAGCCAGATGTTAGTATTCTTTATAAATAAAATATGAAAGGGATTGAAGTACTTCTGTTATCTTAATAGCTTTTAAAAATCTGGAGTGCCAGGGTGGCTCAGTCAGTGAAGGATCTGCCTTCGGCTCAGGTCATGATCTCAAATAAATAAAATGTTTAAAAAAAAAAAGCTATTAAAAATTCTATTTGGACATTTTTGTAAGCCGGATTTTAAAGTCTTAATTGTTGCTGTGTCAGAATTGCTATAAACTAAAACTTGCTGTTACTTGTACTTGCTTATACTACACTTCATTTTTCTTTTTCAAGATTTAATTTATGAGAGAGACAGCGCGTGCGTGCATGGGGTGGGGGGGCAGATGAAGAGGGAGCAGGAGACTCCTCGCTGAGCCGAGAGCTTCATGTGGGGCTGGATCCCAGGACCCTGAGATCATGACCTTAGCCGAAGGCAGAAACTTAACCAACTGAACCACTTAGGCACCCCATACCGCACTTCATTTTTAATCTCTCATAGTCCGTACATACATCTTTTAAATCTTCGGTATATTCATTTTTATACATTTAAAAATCTGTTTATTATGCTGTATAACTTGCTGAGTTATATTTGTCTATGTATTTAAAAAATTTTGTGGGGGGATAATACGTAGTGAATATTCTACATGTATATAACATGTAGTGAATATGTCGAATAAGTTAGTTTTTATCTTTTTATTGTCTGGTTTAATTATCTGATTTAATTATCTGATTAGTGAGGCATCTTTATAAGCCTGTGTTTTGGCTAATGATAGGAAAGTATTATATCAGTTTTAGAGATGGAAAAACCCCAGAAAGTACATATTTATTATTGTTGTAGTTTCTTGGTTTCATGGTCATGTGGCTGATTTCAAATTTGCAAGTTTTGCTGACTTGATAGCATCTTGCTGTGGATGCCAGTCTTTAGAAGCTCTCTGGTGGGTTTAGGTATTTCTCTCTCTCTTTTCTCTCTCTGTCACACACACAAACACATGCACACACATGTGAGGAATAATTCATTTACCAAATGTGAGAGCATGAGGAAATGTGCATATAAAGAAAAAGGAGGTAGAATGGGATTCCCCCATTCAGATATTGCTCCTGAATGGTTCAGAGTTTCTCCTGTTAAACTTGTAATTACCTGTGAAGTACTTTTGGAGTTTTTTAGGGAATGGAATAATTTGGTATTAGCTCTTTAATTTTGTCAGTATGATCCAAAATATCTGTCTCTATCTATAGCTAGAAAATATTTTTGAAAAGTCTGATAATAGTGTTACAGTTTAAGGGAATGAAACTGATGTTAAATTCCTAGTTACTTTGGCTGATGATCCAGGGTTTAAGTATCTGGAAATAAATGCCATTTGAGGGGGCTGTGCTTTGCTTAAGTAAATAGAATTGGGGCTCAGTGTTGGGCCCATTCAGCAGCTAACCATAGTGTAATCATCCTTACCACAGCAGCTGGAATTTATTGTAGCTGTTGCTCTATGTTCTCACTGTAAAGGCTATGATTTCCATGAAGAAATCATAAAGGCAGGCCTTTTGTGGTTTTGATTACCGAGTATTTTTCTGACCAGCATGAGAAAATGCTCTGCATGTTTTGTGCTATGTGGATATAAGACACGCACACTTTTATAAAGGAAGCCATTTCTTCTTTGGAAAGTAGTCACATGCAAGAAACCTATTTTCATTTATTGTTAGCATCTAATATTTGTGAATGGTTTTAATGTACATGTTCGCTGAAAAATACTTAGAGGAAATGTTACTAATTTTTTTTTTTTTTTTAAGATTTTATTTATTTATTTGACAGAGAGAGATCACAAGTAGACAGAGAGGCAGGCAGAGAGAGAGGAGGAAGCAGGCTCCCTACTGAGCAGAGAGCCCAATGCGGGGCTCGATCCCAGGACCCTGAGATCATGACCTGAGCCGAAGGCAGCAGCTTAACCCACTGAGCCACCCAGGCGCCCCGGAAATGTTACTAATTAAAGGAAATGTGTTGATCTTAGGGTGGATATAGAAATTTTCCACTCAAGACCATATTCCCATTGTCATCTTTTTCTGTAGTTTTCTTTAAAAATGGTTGACCCATAGAACTGACCACAAGTTGAGTGCTATGTGTATTGTCATTGGGTATTTTAATTTTTTTTAATTACAGTGTAGTTAACATACATTGTTGTTTTAGTTTCAGGTGTACAGTGTAGTGATTCAGCACTTCCATACATCACTCAGTGCTCATTAAGATAAGTGTACTCTTAATCCTCTTTACTTACTTCACCCCCCCACCTCCCCCTGGTAACCCTGTTTGTCATCTCTAGTTCATAGTGTGTTTATTGGTTTATCTCTCTCTCTCTCTCTCTTTTTTTCCCTTTGCTCATTTGTTTTGTTTCTTAAATTAAACATATGAGTGAGATCATAAGGTATTTATCTTTCTCTGACTGGCTTATTTTGTTTAGTATTATACTCTCTAGCTCCATCCATGGCATTAAAAATGGAAAAATTTTACTCTTTTATGGCTGAGTAATACTCCATTTTGTGTGTGTGTGTGTGTGTGTGTGTGTGTGTGTGTATACACACACACACACACACAACCTCTTTATCCATTCACCTATTGTTGGACACTTGGGCTGCTTCCATAGTTTGGCTGTTGTAAATAATGCTGCAGTAAAATAGGGGTGTATATATTCCTTTGAATTAGTCGTGTTGTATTCTTTGACTAAATAACCAGTAGTGTGATTACTGGATCATAGGGTACTCCTATTTTTAATTTTCTGAAGAATCTCCATATTGTCTTTCATAGCGGCTGTACCAGTTTGCAGTCCAGCTAACAGTGCACGAAGGTTCCTTTTTCTCCACATTCTGGTCTACACTTATTATTTCTTGTCTTTTTTATTTTAGCCATTCTGACAGGTGTAAGGTAAAATCTCATCGTAGTTTTGATTTGCATTTTCCTTATGGTGAATGATGTTGAACATCTTTTCATGTTGTCTATTGGCCATTTGTATGTCGTCTTTGCAGAAGTCTCTCTTCATGTCTTCTGCCCATTTTTAAATTGAATTATTTTTATTTATTTTGTGTTGAGTTGTATAAATTATGTATTTTGGATACTGATTTTTTAAAAAAAGATTTTATTTATTCATTTGACAGAGATCACAAGTAGGCAGAGAGATAGAGAGAGAGAAGCAGGCTCCCTGCTGAGCAGAGAGCCCGATACGGGGCTTGATCCTAGGACCCTGGGATCATGACCCGAGCTGAAGGCAGAGGCTTTAACCCACCGAGCCACCCAGGTGCCCCTGGATACTGATTCTTTATTGGATAGGTCATTTGCAGACACCTTCTCCCATTTAGCAGGTTGTGTTTTATTTTGTTGGTTTTTGCCTTTGCTGTGCAGAAGCTTTTTATTTTGATGTAGTCCTAATAGTGTATTTTTGCTTTTATTTCTTTTTCCTTAGGACATATCTAAAACGATGCTGTTATGGCTGATGTCAAGAGAACTTACTGCCGGTACTCTCTTGTAGGATTTTTATGGTTTCGGATTTCTCATTTAGGTTCTCAAACCGTTTTGAGTTTATTTTTGTGTATGGTATAAGAAAGTGGTACAGTTTCATTCTTTTGCGTGTAGCAGTCCAGTTTTCCTAGCACTATTTGTCGAAGAGACTTTCTCCCATTGCTTATTCTTGCCTCCTTATTGAAGATTATTTGACCATATAATTATGGGTTCCTTTCTGGACTTTCTACTCTGTTCCACTGATCTATGTGTCTGTTTTTGTACAAGTACCATAGCATTTGGATTTCTTCAGCTATGTAACATAACTTGAAGTCTGAAATTTTGATACCTCCAGTTTTATTTTTCAAGATTGCTTTGGCTATTTAGGGTCTTTGGTGCTTCCATATAAATTTTAGGATTTTTTGTCTAGTTCTTTTTGTCTAGGCTCCCCGTTCAGCAAGTAGTCACTCTTCCCTCTCCCTCTGCCCCTCTCCCAGCTTGTGCTCTCTCTCAAATACATAAATAAATAAAAAAAATCTTTTTTAAAAAGTGAAATAAACAGAGGTCAAATACTATGTTACAAAGTGAAAATGACATGAGTTTTTTATTAAATCACAGTGTTTATAATGCTGGTACACAGTAGGAATTCTCATAACACATAGAACCTTCGAATTTCAACTACTGGCAAAATTCTTTGGGAATAAATATAGCCTAGTCTGTTCATGGTTAAATAGAAGGAAAAAACAGGGGAGGCACAGTAAAGGGTACCAGCCCTTTAAGATCTGATTATACAACACACACCTCAAGTTACAACAACAAAACATACTGAAAAAAAGTTCTAAAAAGTGGCTACTTGTTGCATTTTAGGTAATCAAACTGAAATCATTAGGTTAAATATACTTGATAAACTTTTTTACATATACAATAAATATATGATTATAATGCTTGTTAAAAGCATGTATTGAGATCACCTCATATTCATTATGATGGCTGGTAACCTAAATCAATCAATCAACAAATAAATAAATAAAAGAGGAAAAGGAAAAAACAGACAATTAGTACTGGTGAGAACATGAATAAATTGGAGCTCTTGTGTGTTGTTGGTAAAACCATAAAATGGTGCAACTCCTATGGTAAACAATAGACGATTCCTGAAAAATAATACCACCGAATGATCCAGCAATCTCACTTCTGGTTATCTATTTAAAAGAACTGAAGGCAGAGTCACCAAGAATATTTACACGCTTATGTTCAAGGCAATACTAGTTATAATAGCCAAAAGGTGGAAGGAAGCCAAATGTTCATCAACCAATAAATATATAAGCAAAATGTAATACATACATATAATACAATACTATTCAGTCTTAAAAAGGCAGGAAATCCTGTCACATGCTACATGAATGAACCTTAAACACATTATGCTAACTGAAATAAGCCAGTCACAAAGAGAAAAATACCATATTCCACTTATATGAGTAATTCCACTTTTATCTAAAGTACTCAAATTCATAGAAACAGAAAGTATGATAGTACCAGGGGCTGGGAAGAAGTAAATAGAAGTTTTTGTTTAATGGGTTTTAGAGTTCACTTTACAAGATGAAGATCTGTTCACAACAATGTGAGTATATTACTAAACTATACTTTTAAAAATGGTTAAGATGATAATTTTTATGTTATATGTTTTATATCACAATAAAAAAAACCTTCCTAATGTAACTGGAAGGGAGTCTCACCCTTAGCGATTCTTAGAGATTCTGATGAGTTGATAAAGATGAAAATTTGGATAAATATGTTTTGTTTCTCAGTACTACATATTAATGTGTGTGTGTGTGTGTGTGTGTCTCTCTCTCTCTCTCTCTCTCTCTTTGGTAAGTAATACGCCAATATATTACCATGGCATAAAACTCAAAAGATGCAAGAGTAAATCATGAATAATAAATCTTCTCACCATTATCCCTAGCCATCCAATTTTCCCCCAGACAAAGCCACAAGTATTAGCTTCTTGTGTAATCTTTCACAGACACTCTGCACACATAGAAGAATGCACATATATATTTTTTCCTTTTTAAAATATTTTCATGTGATTGCACACATCATTAGGCACCTTGCTTTTTCACTTAACACTTTATCTTAGAAATCAGGCAGTATCAGTAACTTCTAAAAAACTGCCTCCTTCTATTTATAAAGGCTGTGTTTTATCATGAGTATAACTAGTCTTCAACGAGTATAACTAGTCTCCAACAGATGTAAAGTTATTTCTAATCTTTTACTTCTATAAACATGATGCACAGAATAATACTGTATATTCACACATGTACAGTATGATGGTTTACAGATTTAAATTTTGGTAGGCATTTTAGGTTTTCACAAATATTTTCCAAATTTCCTCCTAACAGAATATACCAAACTGCACACCCACTAACAATGCATTAGAGTATCTATATTTCCAATCTTTGAAAAAAATTCCTAACTCCAATAAATAAAGAAAAAATGTGTTTTCTTCCTCTGAAGGATCTATTTTTTTTTTTTAAATTTTGGACTACTACCTTGCTATAATATTACAACTTTAAAAAAATAATCCTTTTCTCTGCTGATCTGAAATGCATTTTTTAAAAAAGATTATATTTATTTATTTGACAGACAGAGATCAACAAGTAGGCAGAGAGGCAGGCAGAGAGAGGAGGAAGCAGGCTCCTTGCTGAGCAGAGAGCCCCATGCGGGGCTCGATCCCAGGACCCTGGGATCATGACCTGAGCTGAAGGCAGAGGCTTTAATCCACTGAGACATCCAGGTGCCCCCTGAAATGCACTTTTATTGTATTCTAAACTTCCCTATGAATCTGGAACAACTTCTATTCTGTACTACTGACCTAGCTCATACACAGAATCACTGTGTTTCCACTATTTTATTTTTTTCATTATAATTTTATGGGTTTTTTTTTTAAGATTTACTTATTTTAGATAAAGAGAGAGTGAGTGAGCAAGAGGAAGAGAAGAGGGAGAGAGAATCTCAAGCAGACTCCCCACTGCTCATGGAGCCCAACACTAAGCTTGATCCCATGATCAAGAGAACATGACCTGAGCCGAAACCAAGAGTCCAATAACCAACTGAGCCACCCAGGCGCCTCCATCATCATTGTTTTAGAATACATTATTTTTTTTTAAAGACTTATTTATTTATTTGACAGAGAGATCGATCACAAATAGGCAGAGAGGCAGGCAGAGAGAGCAGGGAAAGCAGGCTCCCTGTTGAGCAGAGAGCCCGATGCGGGGCTTGATCTCAGAACCCTGAGATCATGACCTGAGCCAAAGGCAGAGGCTTAACCCACTGAGCCACCCAGGTGCCCCTAGAATACATTTTTAATATATGAAAGAACTATTTCCTTTTCTTTCATAACTTTTCTGGGTATTTTTTGTCTTTTAAATTTTAGATTCATCTAGCCTAATTCTTTAAAACCTTTCTGGTATTTTTATTGGCATGATGCTGTATTATAAATTAGAACAGTATTTTTCAGATACTGAATTCTAATAATGAGTCTCTAAGTCTCTTTGAGTCTAAGGTGATTCTACTACGGGTCATCTACTTTTTGAGAAATAAACTGTGTGTCCAACTGAAAAACTGTACTGGTTAAGGGACAAGGGGAGCCATTACACAGTGTGGCTGTATCTAGAAGGGAAACTACAGCCTTTATGTTTCATCTCAATACAGATTTGTCATTGTTCATGAAACAAAAAGAAGTTCCTTCCAGAGGCAGAAACTGTTCTCCAAATCACTTTCTGTGGCTCTAGTGTAGAGAACTATAGTTGAAATAAGTGGTTTAGAATTCTATCCTGTATAAAGAACTTTAAATGAGTGGTTTACTACATGCTTAGAACACCAGGATGAAGTGGGACCCTGAATCTGAGGGAGAAAAAAAATTAACAGTGGGAACCAGAGGATGTTTGTCCCATCCCCTACTCCCCACTCATTTAAAAGACCAGAATTTCATGTCATTTTCACTTTGTAACATAGTATTTGACCTCTGTTTATTTCACTTTTTAAAAAAGATTTTTTTATTTATTTATGTATTTGAGAGAGAGCACAAGCTGGGAGAGGGGCAGAGGGAGAGGGAAGAGTGACTACTTGCTGAACAGGGAGCCCGATGTGGGACTTGATCCCAGGACCCTAAGATCATGACCTGAGCTGAAGGCAGACTCTTTTTTTTTTTTTTTTTAAAGATTTTATTTATTTATTTGAGAGAGAGAGAGAGAGAGAGCGCGAGCATGAGAGGAGAGAGGTCAGCAGGAGAAGCAGACTCCCTGCCCAGCAGGGAGCCCAATGTGGGACTCAATCCCGGGACTCCAGGATCATGACCTGAGCTGAAGGTGGTAGCTTAACGAACTGAGCCACCCAGGCGCCCCTGAAGGTAGACTCTTTTTTTTTTTTTTAATATTTTATTTATTTATTTGACAGACAGAGATCACAAGTAGGCAGAGAGGCAGGCAGAGAGAGAGGGGAAGCAGGCTCCCTGTTGAGCAAAGAGCCCGATGCGGGACTCGATCCCAGGACCCTGGGATCATGACCTGAGCGGAAGGCAGAGGCTTTAACCCACTGAGCCACCCAGGCGCCCCTGAAGGTAGACTCTTAACCGATTGAGCTGTTAGATACCCTTGTTTACTTTTATTATTATTATTTTTTTTTATTTTAAAGCTTTTATTTATTTATTTGACACAGAGAAATCACAGTAGATCGAGAGGCAGGCAGAGAGGGGGGGAAGCAGGGTCCTTGCTGAGCAGAGCCTGATGTGGGGCTCTATCCTAGGACCCTGAGATCATTACCTGAGCTGAAGGCAGAGGCTTAACCCACTGAGCCACCCAGGCGCCTCCCCTGTTTACTTTTAATTGAAAAGTTTTACCTTCATAGTGAAAGTTTTATGTTAACTCTTCTCAAAAGATGAATTCAGTCATAAGTTGTCTTTTAAGAGGAAGGTCAGTCTTGAAGGATTTTATCCAGAGAACAAAAGTACATGAAATCCTAGTGAAAAATGGAAAAGGGGTATAAATTGTCTTCCAGTTTTTTGGTTTTTTTTCCCTCCAGGAAAATTTTAGGGGCATTATTTATTTGAGAGAGAGAGCACAAGTCGGGGTGGGGGGGTAGGGACAAAGGGAAAGGGAAGAGCAGACTCCCTGCAGAGCAGGGAGCCCAATGTGGAACTCAAAACAAAATTAATGCCTGGTAAGATATTTTCCATTTTAAGTAAATTAATTGCAGTTTTCTTTTCCTGACTTGAAGTTTCTGAAGTTATTTTTTTGGCATTACTATCACAGAATCACCTATTCTATCTTGCAAGTATTTATTCTTTAGAAGTATTTAGTAGTGGTATTTAAAAGTATTGCATCATTGTGTGAGTATCTAGCTATAACCTAAAATTACACTCTAAGTATTAGAAGTCATTTAAAAATAATTTTTGCTAGACTTTGTTTCACTACTGTGCAGTTTATGATTTTTCATTTAAACATTTAAACTGAGCAGTTGGATTTATGATATTTGGTGTGCGAGTTGGTAAAGAAGGCTGCTAAGTGGTAGTATGGCTTGGGAAGGGTGGGGGTTTAATCCTCACTGTCGGTTTTGAGAAAGATAATGAAATCCTTTATATCCCTTTCCATAGACATGCATTTCAAAGACTTACATTTTAATAAGAATTGGTTGTGCAGCTGCAACCCTGGCAACACAGACTAGGAGAGAAGAATTGGGGCAGAATTCCAGAAATCAAGGCAGGCAATGGTCTCATGTGGAGCTGAGCTAATGAAAACTGATAAAAATATAAAGCACTTAGTAGAAATAAGACCAGTCCTTTCTTTGGCATAGTGGATGTTGAAATTTTCCATACTGTATTTTATTATTTAATAAGTCAGAAAGCTGTCATAAGCTGCTTACTCAATAAAAGTAGCTGCATTATATTGTCCTTTAGTATAAAAACACCCTACAGACTCTGGGAAGTTAATATTTCTGTGCAGTATATCTAAAAAGTAATTGTTGCTGGCCCATTCTTGGTAAAGTATTGAAAACACAATGTACCAAGTTTGTCAGATTTTTAAAAATAAGTTTTTTTAAGTTTTAGTAATTTAAGAAGTAAATGCTCACAGTAGTTTTAATGTAAATTTCTTGTGGTTTTGGGCTCTTGAGGTGCCCTCAAACGATAAAATTTGTAAACATAGTCTTCTCTCTCAACGCTATGATAGTGGTATAAAATCTGTCATGAAACGGTAATTTAATTATTACCAATATTTAGATTGTGTCTGGGATTTTCCCTGCTGTCATAGTATTGTAGTAAAACATTTTTTGTGCATATAAAGATTTTGCTTTTTTTTTTTTCTGGATTAATTTCAGTAACTTTTGGATTTTCAGAACTGATACTAACACAATACCTGTAAAAATTTTTGGTATTTTCTAAACAAACTACCAGTTTACATGATCTTAATTTTTCTAGGAATGAGTTTTTTCCTTAATAGCTTATTTGAGCTTTTTAAATCTTGACTTTTAATTCTGGAAAGGTTTATTCTCATCATTATTTTAAAAAAGATTTTATTTATTTATTTGACATAGAGGGAAAGGTCACAAGTAGGCACAGAGGCAGGCAGGGAGAGAGGGGGAAGCAGGCTCCCCACTGAGCAGAGAGCCCGATGTGGGGCTCGATCCCAGGACCCTGAGATCATGACCTGAGCTGAAGGCAGAGGCTTTAATCCACTGAACCACCCAGGCGCCCCCCGACTCCAGTTTTAATGAGCTTTCCTTCCTTCAGTTTTATAGTTACTCCGTGTACATTTCTGGGTTGTCCAGGTCAGGCACTCTGCTTCAGATGGTGGAAGTTGTTTAGTGTTGATCTTTATTTTGCAGTAGTTTTCTGATCCAGATGTCTCTTTATTGTGGTTAGTAAGGTAATGATCCCCTGGGGTGGGGGTTAGGGGACTATTATCTCCTGAATCTAATAGTATGTAGTGGGAATGACTAACAGCCACATCTTAGTTTGTGTCAGTCCAGGTAATTTTAAGGAGTGGGAGGACTTGAGTCTCAGTACAAATAGCCACCCAGCAGCACCAAATCGCTCTTGTTTTCCTGTTGGTTGCTACTGCATCAGGCAACTTCTGTTCAGGATTTATTTTTTAAACTCTTAGAAATGAGTAGTAATACTTTCTGGAGATAAGAAATACTTATTACTTAATAGAAATAAGAAATAATACACTAAGAGGTAATTTCTTTAAGATTTTATTTAACTACCAGATCTGTAGGGTTTTGGTGGTGTGGTGGGGGAACTTAACTGAATGGAACCCCAGAGTGAATTGTATCATCCGTAGATAGATGAAATAGAGGGTGACCCTATAGATTTATGCATACTATATATTATATGTAACCTAGTTAGTAATACATTTTTTGAAGTGTTCGAATCTCTTTTAATTACTCTGTTGATAATTGCTATGTTGCTAGGCTTCATACATGGTTATTGCTAAATAATACCTGCCAAGGGGTTTGGATGTATATTGTGGATTTTTTTTATTATTTTGTTCTGAAATTAAAGTATGCAAAATAAAAAATCTGTCAAAATAAATGCATGTATATGTACATATATATACCTTTATAGTGAAATCGTACATTCAAAAATATATGCTGATTTTTTTTAATTGAAGTGCAGTTAACATAATATTGTAATAGTTTCTTATGTACAACATCGTGATTCAACATTTTGTATACATTTGGAAGTGATCACAGAGATAAATTTAGCTACCATCTGTCCCATATAGAGTTGCTAAATGTTAGTAACTATATTTCCTGTGCTGTACATTGTATACCTATAGTTTGGCCTTTTAATCCCCTCCCCTTATTTTAAGTATTTCCTATTCCTCATCCCTCTAGCAAACACCAGATTGTTGTCTATATCTGTCTGTTTCTGTTTTGTTACATTTATTCATTCATTTGACTTTTTTAGATTCTATATAAAAGTGAATTCATAGGGTATTTTCCTTTACAGTTTGACTTACTCGTTACTAAGGATTTTTCTCTAGGTCCATCCGTGTTGCTGCAAATGTAAAGATTTCATGCTTTTTTATGGCTAATATTCTAGTGTGTATATAGAGTACATTATCTTTATCCTTCCATATTTGGTGGACATTTAGATTGTTTCCATATCTTGGATAGTGGAAGTCATGCTGCAGTGAACATAGGGGCATATATTGGTCCAAATTAGTATTTTCCTTTTCTTGGTATGAATACTGTGACGTAGAATTGATGGATTATATGGTACTTATATTTCCAATTTTTTGAGGAATCATTATGCTGTTTTGTCATAGTGGCTGCACCATTTTGTATCCCCACCAAATAGCACATGAGGGTTCTCTTTCCTCCACATCTTAGCCAGCACTTATTTCTTGTGTTTTTGATACTAGCCATTCTAAGAGGTGTGAGGTGAGATCTCATTGTGGTTTTGATTTACAGTTTGCCGATGGTTAGTTATGTTGAACATATGTTTATGTGCCTGTTGGCTCTCTACATATCTTTGGAGAAATACCTATTCAGATCCTCTGCCGAATTTTAATAGATTTCTTTGGATACTGAGTTGTGTGAGTTCTTTCTGTATTTATAATATTAACCCCTTTTTGGATAGATCTTTTGCAAGTATCTTCTCTTATTGAGTAGGTTGCTTTTGTTATGTTATGGTTTCATTTGCCATCCAAAGCTTTTTAGTTTCAGGTAGACCTGTTTATTTTTGCTTTAATTGCCCTTGCTTGGTGAGATGATCCAGAAAAATACTGTTCAGACTGATGTCCAAGAGCTTACTGCCTGTGTTTTCTTCCAGGAATTTAATGGTTTCCAGTCTTACCTTTAAGTTGTTAATCCATTTTGAGATTAGTTTTGTATATGGTATAAGAAAGTGGTCCACTTTCCGGGGTGGCTCTGGCTCAGTTAATGTAGCATGTGACTCTCGATCTCAGGGCTGTGAGTTTGAGCCCTGGGTATGGAGATTACTTAGTTTAAAAAAAAAAAAAAAAGTAAAAATATTAAAAAGGAAAAGGGAAGCTGGTCCACTTTCATTGTTTTCTTTGTAATTGTCCATTTCCTCAATACCAATGATTCAAGAGACTTTTTCCCATTGTACGTTCTTGCCTCCCTTGTTGAAAATTAATTTACTGTATGTATCTGTGTGTGTTTATTGCAGGACTCTATTATCTTCCATTGATCTGCGTGTCCTTTTGGGCTAGTACCATACTGTTTTGATTTCAGTAGCTCTGTAGGATAATTTGAAGTCAGGGATCATGATATATCCAGCTTTGTTTTTTCTTCACACTGCTTTGGCTGTTTGGGTTCTTTTGTTGTTCCATACAAATTTGAAGATTCTTTGTTCTAGTTCCGTGAAAGATGCCATTGGTATTTTGATACAGATTGCATTGAATCTATATATTTCTTTGGGTAGATGGACATTTTAACAATTTTGATTTATGCTATCCATGGGAGCAGAATAGCTTTCCATTAATGTCTTTTTCAGTTTCTTTTGTCTTTGTCTTACAGTTTTCAGAGCACAGGTCTTTTTACCTCCTTGGTTAAATTTACTCCTGCATATTCTTTTTGATGTGATTGTAAATGGGATTGTTTTCTTAATTTCTCTATCTGATAGTTCATTATTAGGGCATAGAAATGCAACAAATTTGTGTACATTAATTTTGTAACCTGCAACTTTGCTGAATTTATTTAGTATTCATAGTAGGGTTTTTTTTTTTTTGTAGAATCTTTAGGGTTTTCTGTATATAATATGTCATGTGCCAGTAGTGACAGTTTTACTTAGTTTTTTAGTTCGATGCCACTGATTGGTTTTTCTCATCTGATTGCTATGGCTAGGATTTGCATTACTGTGTTAAGTAAAAGTAGTGAGAGTGGGCACTTTTTTTTTTTAAAGATTTAATTTATTTATTTGACAGACAGAGATCACAAGTAGGCAGAGAGGCAGGAGGAAGCAGGTTCCCCGCTGAGCAGAGAGCCTGATGCGGGGCTCGATCCCAGGACTGAGATCATGACCTGAGCTGAAGGCAGAGGCTTAACCCACTGAGCCACCCAGGCGCCTCGAGAGTGGGCACTTTTGTCTTGTTTCTGATTTTAGAGGAAAATCTTTCAGGTTTTTACCCTTGAGTATGATGTTAATTGTGGGTTTGTCACATATGGCCTTTATTAAGTTCAGGTATGTTCCGTCTATATCCACTTTGTTGAGAGTTTTTATCATAAATGGTGGTTGAATTTTATCAAAAATTTTTTTCTGTATCTGTTGAGATAATAATATGATTTTTATCCTTTTTTGTTTATGTGGTTTAACATGTTGATGGATTTGAGGATATTGAACCATCCTTGTATCATAGAATTCGGTTCATTGATGTTCTGTTGAGGATTTTTACATCAGTGTTCATCGGGAATTTTGTTCTGTGGTGTTTTTTGTCTCATTTTGGTATCAGGCTATTTCTGGCCTTATGGAGTGTGTTTTGGAATAGTGTTCCTTTTTCAGTTTTTTGGAATAGTTTGAGAAGGATAGGTATTAACTCTTTTTTAAATGTTTTCCTATAATTCAACTATGAAGTTCTCTGGTTCTGGACCTCTGTTTCTTGGGAGTTACTTAATTACTCACTAAGTCTTCTTAATAGTAATGGGTCTGTTTAGATTTTGCCTCAAGGAAGACTTAAAAAAAATTTTTTTTTAAACCTTTATTTGAGAGAGTGTGCGCACAGCATGCTCATGCACAAGCACCAGTGCAGAGAGGGCAGAGGGAGAGAGAGGGAGAGAATCCTCAAGCAGACTGCCTCCTGAGTGTGGAGCCTGATGCAAGGCTCAATCTCAGGACCCTAAGATTATGATCCATATTGAAATCAAGAGTCAGGCACCTAACTGACTGAGCCACGAAGGTGCCGCTCTTTGACTCAGTCTTGGCAGATTGTATGTTTCTAAGAATTCATCCATTTTTTTCTCTTGGTGGTTCATTTGTGCGCATAGTAATCTCTTATGATCTTTTGTATTTGTGTGGTATAGGTTGTAATTTCTCCTCCTTGAGATTTTATTTGTTTGAGCTCTGTATGCTTTTCTTGATGAGTCTGTCTGCAGATTTATCAGTTTTGTTTATCTTTTCAAAGAACCAGCTCTTAGTTTCATTGATTTTTGCCTATTTTTAGTATCAATTTCATGTATTTTTGCTCTAATCTTTATAATTTTCTTCCTCCTCCTAACCTTGGGTTTTGTTCTTTTTTTATTTGCTTTAGGTATAAGGTTTGATTGAGATTTTTCTTGTTTCTGGAGGTAGACTTGTATGGATATAAATTTCTCTGTTAGAGCTGTTTCCATTGTGTCCCAAAGATTTTGGATCATTATGTTCGTTTTCATTTGTCTTCATGTACTTTTCGATTTCCTCTTTGATTTTTTTTTTCTTGACCTGTTGTTTAGTAGAATGTTGTTTAGCCTCCATGTGTTTTTTTCCATTTTTTTCTTTGCTTTGTGGTGGTGGTCAGAAACCCCTAAAATGTGAACATTAGTATACTTGATGTCCTAGTGTTGACTTAAAATATTTTCATTTTTTGGATTCCTTTTTTTTCTTTTTCTGCTGTGCTTATTTTTTTAAAAATTTTTTAAATTTTTTTTAATTTTCAGTGTAACAGTATTCATAGTTTTTGCACCACACCCAGTGCTCCATGCAATCTGTGCCCTCCCTAATACCCACCACCTGGTTCCCCCAACCTCCCACCCCCCACCCCTTCAAAACCCTCAGGTTGTTTTTCAGAGTCCATAGTCTCTCATGGTTCACCTCCCCTTCCAATTTCCCTCAACTCCCTTCTCCTCTCCATCTCCCCATGTCCTCCATGTTATTTGTTATGCTCCACAAATAAGTGAAACCGTATGATAATTGACTCTGCTTGACTTATTTCACTCAGCATAATCTCTTCCAGTCCATGTCGTCCATGTTGCTACAAAAGTTGGGTATTCATCCTTTCTGATGAAAGGCATAATATGCCATAGTGTATATGGACCACATCTTCCTTATCCATTCGTCCATTGAAGGGCATCTTGGTTCTTTCCACAGTTTGGTGACCATGGCTATTGCTGCTATAAACATTGGGGTACAGATGGCCCTTCTTTTCAGTACATCTGTATCTTTGGGGTAGATACCCAGTAGTGCAATTGCAGGGTCATAGGGAAGCTCTATTTTTAATTTCTTGAGGAATCTCCACACTGTTCTCCAAAGTGGCTGCACCAACTTGCATTCCCACCAACAGTGTAGTGCTTATTTTTTAAAGATTTTAAAAAAATTATTTATTTGAGAGAGAGAGTCAGAGTCGGGGGAGAGTCAAAGGCTGAAGGAGAAGCTGACTCCCCACTGAGCAAGCAGCCTCATATGGGGCTCTATCTCAGGACCCTGGAATCATGACCTGAGCCAAAGACAGATGCTTAACCATCCAGGTGCCCCTCTTTTTGCTGTTTTCATTGGGTGTTAACCACTATACTGTCTCTCAGATTGCTGATCTGCTCTTCTGCATCATTCAATCTGCTGTTGATTCCTCTAGTGTATTTTACATTTTAGTTATTGTATTCTTCCACTTTGATTTTTTTTCCCCCAAGTATTTTCCGTGACTTTACGTTTTTAAACTGTGTTCATTCTTTGAGTTTGGTTACCAGCATCTTTGGTTAGTTACTTTCAACTCTTTATCTGGTAGATTGCTTATCTCTGTTTCATTTTCTGTTCGTTTTCTGAGGTTTTGTCTTGTTCTTTCATTTGGAGCATACTCCCCCTGCCTCCTCATTTGCTTTAGTCTCTGCTTATTTCTGTTAATTAAGTAGATCATTTCTATCTCCTGGTCAGTAAGGAGTGTCTTCATGTAGAAGATGTTTTGTGGGGCCCTGTAGCACAAATTCCCCTGGTCACCCGAGTCATGTGATCCAGGAATGTTCTCAGTGTGGTTTTCATTTCCCCTCTTGCTGTGGATGGGTCATGATTGATGCGGACTTGCTGGTGTGCAGGACTTTCCCTTGGTCTGTCTCTTGAGGTCTAGCCACTAACTGCTGCATGCACGAAGGTAAACAAGGAGGTCCTATGTCTTATCTGGCTGAGAGGTCCAATCATGACTGCTGTAGGTGCACTGATATATATAGTTGGCCCACAGTGCGGCTGGCTATAAGGCCATGCTGCAACAGCTGGGGTTTGCTGGTCTTTTGAACAGCTTGCTATGAGGTATGGCTGTGTTGGTTATGGGAGTTTCAGTATTTGGGACTGGTCCCCCAGGGCAGGGTGTTTAGGAGGGGCTCAGGGCCAGCCAAGGCCAGTTGCCAGTTGTGGTGAGGGTGAGAGGGGTACTGTTTGGGAAGGACTCCCAAGTTGTGCGGGTGGGTTGGGTGAGGCGAATACACAGGACAGTGTTGGATCAGGGTTAGTGGTACTCCCGCAGTAAATGGAAAATATCAGAAATTGTTTTCACAGGCCGGCTAAGTAGAGGAGGGCAAGAAAAGGGACACCCACAAGCAGTTTGCTCCCCAGAAAACTTGCCATCAGATGGCTATCCCTCTTTTACTAAAATTTGTTAGTGAATTTCCTTCACATGTAGCCCAGGCACTGCTGCCTCTGTGCTGGGACTCTGAGCCACTGAGATGAAGCATGCCCTTTAAGAGCAGAGTCTTGGTTTCCTGCTGCCTTCTGGCTTTCTTGGATGTAAGCCCCATTGGTGTTCAAAGGCAGACATTGTAGGTGCTTGTCTTTCCAGTGCAGGAACCCCGGACTGTGGAGTATCATGTGGGGCTTGGACCCTCGTCTATCAGGGATGGCTTTTCCAGTTGTGATATTCCTGATGTGGGTCACTGTGCCTGTGGTGTGGATCCTGACTAAACTGCTTATCTGGCTCTTCTACCCTCTCAATGTGGCTAATTTTTTTTTTTTTTTAATATATCGGTGTGTATGATCCATTCTGCTAGTCTTGAGTTAATTGTCGAAGATAGTTGTTAAATATGTTTTTGTGGATTTTGGTGTTTTCCTGAGAGAAGGTGGGCTCAGGATCTTCCTATTACACTTTCTTGATCCCACCTTCTGAAGTTTGTTTCTGTTATCCAGTTAAGAGGTATTACTAGAGGGTTATTGATTACGTGATTGGAGTAAAATACTTTAAAAGATGCTAAATGTGAGTGTACTTTTTAATTTTCTTACTGATACACTGCACTTTAATAAAGCAGTGAAAGACTTCATTAGTAATATGATATTACAGGTGTTTTATACTTTGTGTTTAAGTATTCTTTGTCTTATACTCAAATTGAACTTGTTTGTTATCTTTGAGATTATCGTACTATAAGATAATCTATCCTAAATTTTTTTTTATTTTTTTACATGTAAAGTGTCAACACCATTTATAGAAATAATTTTTTTTTAAGATTTTATTTATTTGACAGAGACATAGCAAGAGAGGGAACACAAGCAGTGGGAGAGGGAGAAGCAGGCTTCCCAACAAGCAGGGAGCCTGATGCGGGGCTAGATCCCAGGACCCTGGGATTATGACCTGAGCTGAAGGCAGATGCTTAACCGGCTGAGCCACCCATGCACCCCTAGAAATAAATTTCATTTTGGGGCTAGAAGATAAAAGGTGATAGAGAAGTATTTTTTCCTTAGTTTTTCTCTAAGCAACCAAAAGGACAATAACTTTTAACCACTAATTAGAATCCCACATAGATACATTTTTATCATTTCATGTGAATTCTAACTTAATTTTTCTTGATTTTAGTAAAACATATATCTTACTCCTGTAAAGTTCATGTGTGGGCAAGGAACGAGAATAGCACATTAATTTTGGGGAATGTCCTGTAACTTTTGGGAGTTTTCATTTCATTATGTTTTTAAAGTTTTATTATGTAAATGCACTGAGGATGTTCATAAGAAGAGCTTTTTTAAAGATAACAGCAGGTTTTCTCCTTTGACAACTTGAATTTTTCTGTTATTTTACTATGCCAGACACATTAAGTTTTAATGAACTTAATCTTTAATCTGCCTATAATATATTTTACTAAAGAGTTCAGTGATTTTTCTTTTGGGAAAATACAAACTCATTACCACAGGCAGCATATTGTATTGCTTTTCTGTGTTCGTGAGAATACAGGTCGAGATACTATGTTCTGATTTGCAGTTGATGGCATTGATTTAATTTATTTTTTCTCATGGCTTCTGTAAAATTAGCAAAGGATTTCAGTATGATATTTTCTAGAATTTTTTTTAAGGCCTGTGGAAACAGTTCTGTAGATCTGTAGATAAAAAATCTCTTTGGTAAGGGTGAGAAAGGTCAGCTTTTTGTATAAATTTTATCTTTTTGATACCAGAAGCAGTAGTTCAGTTACACATTATTTATTTTTTGGTAAGGATTCCTGTGGCTTTTATTTTTACTAAATTTGGTATATCTTTATTATTTTTTCTTTGTAATAAAGCTAATGGTTTATTTTTTGATTCAGATTTTCCCAGCTTCCTAGTCCAGCTCTGTATAACTTCATGTAGAGCATATTTTTCTATAGTAGTTTCCTTTTCTCCTCCCTGTCTACCCTAAGAAGATGAGAACCTATTCAGCCTTAGTGACAACCACATACAGACCTAAGCAACTATTGAAAAAATAATAATTAATGATTAGTTTGAGAGCTGTAAATAAATTGTAGTCTAGCAGTGGGCAATGCTTTTTTTGCAGGTGTTGTCATTGTTGATCTTTAACTTACTAATGATGTGAAATATTTAAGTAAAACATGATGTATACAGCTTTTTTGTGTGAGCTCATATCTTCCATCTGGAACTTAAAAGATAGTATGTATGTATGTAATTCTTAGAAAGTTTTTTTCTGTAGACATTATTGGTCTCTTTAACAAAATCTTTGAACCATTTTAAACTTAGAGGATGTACTATGTTTGATGCTTGACCTTCTGTTGATACTGTTTGATGTTTGACTTGAGAGGAAACTGATAACCTAATAACGTAAGTCAGCTCTTACCTTGTGCTAGGTAGAATGTTAATCACTTTGTTAATACAATTTGATGTTAATTTATGGTGGTGTTGGGGTGGAGAAATTTAAAACAGCTAAGAGAGCTCTTTAAGGAGTGACAGAGTTCTCTCTCTCTCTCTCTCTCTTTTTTTTTTTTTTTTAAAGATTTTTTTATTTATTTGACAGAGAGAGATCACAAGCAGGCAGAGAGGCAGGCAGAGAGAGGGGGAATCAGGCTCCCCACTGAGCAGAGAGCCCGAAGTGGGGCTTGATCCCAGGACCCTGAGATCATGGCCCAAGCCGAAGGCAGAGGCTTAACCCACTGAGCCAACCAGGTGCCCCAGGAGTACCAGAGTTCTCTTGTCTTAGCAAATTAATCATGTAAAAGTTTGTCCCAGCCAAAGAATCACTGACAGCTGAGAATACCTTATTTATTTAGGGAAAAGACCAAGTTAGCAAAAAATGCTCAGGCAATTATCACAAAGCAGGTAAGGATCAAATATAAATCACAGTGATCTTTTCTCTCTGGGATGAATCTGGAATACAGTATCAAAGCCTGGTCTCTGCCTACCTAGTTCTAAACCCAGATAAATGACTGCAGTTTGTGCTCATTTGACTTTCACCTTCTCAGGGGATTGATAGGAGAGTCCATGCCTGAGTAAGAAGCCTGAATTACACATACTTTTAATTCTTCAAGCCTTTTAATTACCTTCCCTCAGCCTTGCTTTTGCAAAATAGATTTGGCAGCGAGTTCAGGCAGTAACTAGGTATGGACAAGCATTCCCTTCTGAAAGTTAAAATCTCTGATACCAAGGCCTTTTATACCAGGGAGAGAAACCCTGAATAAATAGAGCTTATTATAAGAATGTATCTTTAGGGGTGCCTGAGTCATTAAGCGTCTGCCTTCAGCTCAGGTCATGATCCCAGGGTCTTTGGATCGAGCCCCACATCAGGCTCCCTGCTCAGCATACCCCCTGCTTGTTCCCTTTCTCACTGTGTCTCTCTCTGTCAAATAAATCTTGGGGGGGAAAAAAAAGATAAAAATTTGATTATTGAATTAAAAGTCAATAGTTGGGAGAAAATATTAATGGTGAAAATGAAATAACAGTTGAGAAACAGGTGAAAGAATCATAAATAAATAGAAATGTATCTGAAGCTAGAGAGTCTATGAAATTGGAGTCTAATGGAAAGACAATTTTTAAAGTATCCATAGGGAGAAAAAAAACAAAAGTTTATGTTCAAAGGATCACAAGTCTGATTAACAGTGAACTCTTCTCATCAGCAGCAGTGGAGGTCAGAATGATAACTGCCAAGGACTGAAGGAAAAGCACTGTCAACCAAGAATTTCATTCTTAGCTGTTAAGCTCTCATGAAAGAATAAGGGCACAATAGAGAAATTGTGTTAACAGTGTTTCTGAATAAAGGTTAGGAGATTTCTGTTTTAGCAATTCTTTTGTAAGTAAATTGTTTTAGAATTGAAATTTAAACCCTCACTGTTTTAGAGAAGTGGAAGGTTACCCCTTGCAGATAATTATTAACAGCATGTATTATGGAAAAAAAAAAAAAACTCTTGAAGTATGTACTTCATGAAGATGGAAGTTTATCTTTAAAGGAAGGGTTGAAAAGAAACAATGGTTATCAAAGAAATTAATAAATGTCGATAACCATTGATTATCATCACCATTCTGTACTTCTGTGTGCCAAGTGTAAGTGTTTTGTCTAATTCACATAGCAACCCTATGATATAGGTACTTAACATTTTTCTGAAGTCAAGGACACCATTCTCCTTTTTGAAGGAACTCTTTCAGTCTTTGGCACACTGAGTGAAAAAGGACAAAACCAAGTTATGTGAACTTTGAGAATTCTGAGTAAAGAGAAAATTGTTAAACCTTTGAGAGAAGGAAAAATTTTTCACCTAGAAGGCAAATTAAAATGTCACCAGACTTACTAGCAGCAACTCTGGAAGGCAGAGGATCATGAAACAGTTCCTCTAAAATCCCGAGGAAAAGATCTTTCACCTGATACTGTGTACTTAATCAAATGTCAAATTCAGGGATTTAAAATATTTTCCTTCCTATGTACTCTTTCTTAAGAAGCTACTGGACTTGGAAGGTACAAGTAAATGAACTATTTTCACACACAAAAAGCTATTGGAATATGTGATTTTACAAAATAAGCTGAGGAGGATGAAGAAAAAGGAATACGTAATAACTAGAAATAGGAAAGGAACTGAGGGAACTTGTTTAAGGAGCATCTAGTCAGACTTGAAGCAGGAGGCCAGATTTTGTGAATAAACAAAAAAAAATTTTTTTAATCAATATGTCTACATGTATGGTTAGGTATTTGGAAATTACAGGTCTTTTATAGCTCTAATTAAAGTATTTTACAGTTCTGATACAGATACACAGAGAAACTAAGCAAATAAAAAAGCTTAGGACTTATTAACCTCAGGGAAAACAAAAGATGATTCAAGAAGGGATAGCTGATTCTAATATATTACTTGTTTTAGCAGTAGCAGTTACAATAGCAGGAACACTGAATATTGATTTGCTGAAAAATTATAATTATCTAGTGGTGATGGTGACAGTGACAAGGAGTTTGAGGGTAGGAGGTGATGTGATTAAAAAAGATCTGTCATAATCTGTTTTAACAGAAAATTTAAATTATTTAAAAATCAACAATTTAAGAAGTAGCAGTATCTTATTTATAAGTACCAGAGGGAAACATGTTGATAAGTTAAAAATGACTACAACCAACAGATGAAAAGGGATAGGTTAGAGATTTGTCTTTCTTCTTTCTTTCTTTGAGATTTTGCCATTTTTGGTGGCTTTTTATTAGTTGAATTTTAAAAATCTATGTGCTTGTATTATTTTGAATAACAGTAAAGATTTGTTTAAACATAAGAAAGTATTGTACAAGTATGGTTTTATTCAGAGAACTGCCAGTAGTAGGATAGAACTCAAATGTGTGTTCCTTGGTAAAGAGTTTGTGGTGGTACCACCCACCAAGAAAGGTAACATAAAACCAGATATAGGGGAAAGGGCAATGAATTCTGTTTTTTAAGTACCAGGTTTCAGGTAAGTAGTAGACTAAGTAAGATGTTCTTTTCCAGGTGTATATAAATGTGTCCCTGGACTCAGGAAAAAAGTTTAGAGTGATAATAGAGATTTCAAAAAAATTTTTTTTTAATTTTTTATTTACTTATTTGACAGATCACAAGTAGGCAGAGAGGCAGGCAGAGAGAGAGGAGGAAGCAGGCTCCCCACTGAGCAGAGCGCCCGATGTGGGGCTCGATCCCAGGACGCTGGGATCATGACCCGAGCCGAAGGCAGAGGCTTAAACCACTGAGCCACCCAGGCGCCCCGATAATACAGATTTCAGTCCATCATCTAATACATTGAGAGTCTATTACATAATTGTTACTTCTAATCTAGGCTGCTAAAGAAGTGTTTAAGGAGAGAGAATAATACAGTGGAAATGGGAGAAAGAAAAAGGGAGAGAATGAAAAGAAGAATAGTAACAGAAAAGGAAAAGGAGAAGGATTGTTAAGGAGAGGGAAGGAAAACATGGCAGTCATTCTCATACAAGAGGGAGAAGAAGTGTGGGGTGTAGGGCATGAGAGAGTGGTATTCATGAACGGTACTTTCACCTGTGTTCATATTGCAAACTCTTCACATTGCAAACTCTTGCACATTTGAGCCAAAGATATCCCTAAACATAATGTATATGTTTAGTGTTAAATACTTAAGTTTTAATTAAGAGGGGAAAAGGAAGATGTGAGGGGGTAAAAAGCCTGAGTAGACTGTGAAGATGTTACCTAATGAACAAAATATCAGTGATTAATGTTCTGGGTGGCTCAGTTGGTTAAGCATCTGCTTTCAGCCTAGGTCATGATCCCTGGGGCTTGGGGTTGAGTTTCACAGCATCAGGCTCCTTGCTCAGCCCCGAGTCTGCTTGTCACTCTCCCTGTGCCCCTCCCCCTGCTTGTACGTGCTCACCCGCTGTCTCTTGCTCTCTCTCAAATAAAATCTTAAAAAAAGAAAAAACCCCAAAACTGATGAAAAAACACATGTAAAGCGTGTACACTGAAAACTACAAATTATTGGGTATGTCGTGTTGATGAATTTGAATACTCAATATTGTTAAAATGTAACTATCAGTTATGTAGTTGTTAGTATAAATGCAGTCCCAATCAGAAGTGAAGAAGGCTTTTTTTGTAGAAATCGACACAAAGTGAATCTAAATATATATGGAAATGCAAAGAACCTAGACAATCCACAAAAAGCATAACTTATAAAAGATAAAATTGATAAACCAGACTATCAAATTAAAAAAAAAAAACTCAGTGGCTCAGTGGGTTAAAGCCTCTGCCTTTGGCTCAGGTCATGATCGCAGCGTCCATGGGATTGAGTCCCCCCCCCCAATTGGGCTCTGCTCAGCAGGGAGCCTCCTCCTTCCCTCTCTTTCTGCCTGCCTCTCTGCCTGCTTGGGATCTGTCAAATAAAATAGTAAAATCTTAAAAAAACAAAAAACACCACTTTGAAAGATTTTTCTTTTCCAAGATTTCATTTCTTTATCTGAGAAAGAATGAGAGAGAGAGAGAGCACACAAGCAGGGGGAGGGGCAGAAGGCAAAGCAGGCTCTGGGGCTAGGTCCCAGGACTCCGAGATCATGACCTCTCGCTTAACCTCTGAGCCACCCAGGCACCCCGAAAGATGTTTAAAAAAAGAAAGCCCAGGAAAAGATATTCACAGTACATATTTTGGACAATGGACTTTATCTAGAATATATAAAGAACACAACTGAATAAGATAACTAACTTAAAAATGAGCAAAAGATCTCAACATATGTAACCGAAGAAGATAGATAAATTGCCAATAAGCTTAAGACTATCATTAGTTACCATCAAAATGCAAATTAAAACTGCAGCAAGATACTACTTCATACCACTTGAATGACCAATATTGAAAAGACTGACAGTTGTGAAACAATGGGAATGCTCACAGATTGCAGGCACAAGTGCAGAATGGTACAATGGATTTGGAAAATGGGTGAACAGTTTCTTACAAAGTTAAAATTAAATTAGCGTAAGATCCAGCATTTCTATTCCTAAATGTTTACTCTGGAGAGATGAAAACTGATAAAAGTGCAGAATGAGGAGAGGAAAGCTGATGGTGGAGAGTACTACTACAGGGTTGTGGGTTTTTGTTTTTTTGTGTTGTTTTGTTTTTGTTTTTTGATTCATGCCAGTCTCTTTAAAAGTGGGGAGACTGAACTTTTAATTCAAGAGAACTCTGCCAATCACTAAATGGCTAGTTAATTTAATTTAAGCTGTTCTAAAATTGTATGTCTTGTGAATCTATGCATTTGTGAAATAACCCGCTGGTGCTATAGAGCAGTCTGACCCCTTATATATGTGTGGAATGTGCTGAACTGTGTTTTAAGCCAAGTTTAGATGTTGATAATTTTGCAGAGTGACACTCCTTTCATTGTCTTCAGATTTTAAAAGTATAAGGTTTTCAGAATGGAGATTATTAAGCACCTGTCAGCTTAAAAAATGAAAGTAATTGAAGTTTATATATTATTAGGGATATTGTGATAAATTTAATACTTCTCTCAAGTTGTTCATATATAAATGTTTCAAGTCTGTATACATTTGAAAAATAATTCTGACAAGGAAGTTCGTTTAGAAAAGCAGGAAGATGGAAATGTATTAGCATGATATTCCAAGGCATGTTTGAGACATTTTTAGATTTATATATTTACTTAACAAATACAGAGCTGTGGAGTTGCAAATATCTGCTTGGTTTGAAAGTACATTTCACCAGATTGATTATCTAGGTGGAAATAACTTAAGCTGTATATCCTGTCTCTCTCTTATTTCCCAAAATGAGGCACAAATTATTGTACTTTTATTTATTTATTTATTTATTTATTTATTAAAATATTTTATTTATTTATTTGACAGAGATCACAAATAGGCAGAGAGGCAGGCAGAGAGAGAGGAAGGGAAGCAGGCTCCCTGCTAAGCAGAGAGCCCGATTCAGGGCTCGATCCCAGGACCCTGGGATCATGACCTGAGCGGAAGGCAGAGGCTTTAACCCACTGAGCCACCCAGGTGCCTCAAATTATTGCACTTTTAAAAATCATCCTTCAACTAAACATGAGAGAAGAGGAGGTCTTATGAATGTCATTTTCCAAGATACATGTGAGTGGGAAATTATATATTTTAAAATTCACAAATTTATGAATAACTTTGTTCTAAATGGGAAGGAAGTTTAAATTTGGAAAAATGCAGGGTGATAAGTGATAAAGTATTACAGATTGTATATTAGGAAGCTATTTATTTTAGTATTAAACAGAAAGAACACTTAGTTAAAAAGAGAAGAAGTAGATGCCTGGGTGGCTCAGTTGGTCAAGTGTCTGCCTTTGGCTCAGGTCATGAGATTAAGTCCAACATTGGGCTCTTCTCAGCGGGGAGTCTGCTTCTCATTCTCACTCTCCCTCTACCTCTGTGCTCAACTTCTCTCTCTCTCTCTCAAATAAATAAAATTTTTAAAAAGAAGAGACTACACGTCCCCATCCAAAATTAATATTTGAAGATGGTTTCTGGAAAACATAATTTCCAAGTAAAAAGCAAATTTGCCTGCCTTTATATGTAGAAAAGAAACTAGAGTAAATTAAACCATAGATTTTTAAACATCAGATTTTAAATCCAAAAGATGTGAAGTTTTTCCATGTGTGTGTTGCAGCAATGATGAACATAAAGAATTTTCAGTTTCAAACAAGTTTGTTTTCATAGATAGAATTGGTTAAGAGAGATTTCATTTCATGTGGTTCAGTGGGTTAAGCCTCTGCCTTCGGCTCAGGTCATGATATCAGGGTCGTGGGATCGAGTCCCTGCATCAGACTCTCTGCTCAGAGGGAAGCCTGCCCCCCCCGGCTCTGCCTTCCTCTCTGCCTGCTTGTGATGTCTGTCAAATAAACAAATAAAATCTTAAAAAAAAGATTCCATTTCAAAATGTCATCTTTTTTCATTAAAAAATTTTTTTTTATAATGAAGTGTAGTTGACATAGTAGTTTCTGGCTTGCAGCATAGTAATTCAGCAATTATATACATTATGAAATGCTCATCAGGAGAGAAATGTATTTACAGTGTTTCACCACCATTGTTATTACCGTATTATTGACTGTATTCCCTATGTTGTGCTTTTTTCATCTTCATGACTTACTTATTTTACAGTTGGCACAATGACTTCTTAATGCTTGAGGTCTTTGATCAGGGTGGAATTAAACTTCTTCGATGCAACACTAAAATAATGTTCCTGTTATTGTGAATTTTACCCTTTCCTCTTAGATTCTTCCTAAGAAGGAAGTAAGTGAAACCTAATGTTCTCTTGAGCTTCTGAACCTTCACAGTATTTACCTAGTTCACTGGACAAAGTCAGTTACAACATTGCCACTTCTTTGTTTTGGAAGTTTGGGTAAGATGAGGAATATTCATCCCTACTTAAAGATAAATCTTCCAGGTTCTCAAATTTTAACTATGGCAAGAATGTAAATTTTCTTCCTTCTGATCTTCCTTCTTGAACATAGGCTTAAGTCTGAACTTGTCATTTTCCTGTAGTATGTTAGGGCACTTGTCCACTGAGCTCTGTAGAATCAGAGTCCCACATTTGTGACATTAAACATATACGCGTTTGTGTTATTGAAGATTTTCATCCATACAAATACAAAAATGACTGTCATTTATGTCTTACCACGTTTCCAGTCATGGCTTTGGAGAACACAAAAGGAAAGAATGTAATTTCGCTTAGTGTTCAGGGTCTGTGATCCTGTAATGTAGCTAGCTGTCTTACTGATTTATAGTTGGCATAGCTTATAAATGTATGGTATCTTTTTCAGAGATTTGTAAGTATGTGGTATCTGTTTGATGACTTGGGACAAAAATGTTAATACCTCTTTGAGTAATCTGGTTAATGCATCTTTGGTCTTTGATCTTTTCATTCCCGGATGGCTTTTTTCTTCCCTGTATCTACCACCCTACCATGTCTTTTCTGGGAAATATTTCCTACATTTGTTGACTCTGCTTCTTTCCCTTCACTCACTTCTCAACTCACTCAATCTGATTTCTGCCTACACTACTTCAGTGAAACTGATGTAGCCAGGGCCACCTAGTTTCTTCTGCCCATTCTGATGGACATTTCTCTGTCTTTGCTATTTCTTTAGCAGTTAATACTATTTGCAACTTCCTCCTTGAAAGAGGCTCCAGTGATACCACATTAACTGGTTTTCCTCCCCTCTCTCTCTTTGTGGTAATACCCAAATATTCTTGGTGGACTTTTTTCTCTCTACCCATAGTTAAATGATTCTATTACTTAGAGTTCTCTATTAGGCCCTCTTTGCTTTTCATGATGCAGCTTTCTTTAGAAATCAGGATGCAACAGCGCTTGGATGGCTCAGTCAGTTGAGTGTTGGTGAGCTTGGGTTCTCTCTTCTCTCCCCTGTTTTCTCTCTCTCTAAAATAAATAAATAAATCTTAAAAAGGAAAAGAATTTAGGATTCATATCTTGATTTATGGTAATTCCAGCAGAATTTCATTGGCTTCAGAACTGTACATCCAGAGGTCTAGTGGACGTCTTTACCTGATGATTGTACTAGGCTGCAGGTGATAGAAATCCACTTCAATATAGCTTCAGGATCAAGAGAGAGAAACACAGCCTCACAAAACTAAAGCTCAGGCTCATAGGTCAAACTGGTCTTAGGGATGAGTGGAAGTAGAGGCTTATGTCCTCTAGACTTGTTCCCCTCTCTTGTCTGTGCTTGTCAGCATTATTATCTCAGAACAATCATCTACATGAAGTTTGGAATTTACTGGGCTAAGGCCTTTCTTAAAGTCAACAGCTTTGGCATCACGAAGAAAGCATAGGTTCACTCTTTGCCCAGCTCCACATAGTAAATTGCCTGACATGATTCTGAATGACTCAGCTTAGTTGGCTACCAGTGGGATATAAACTGTTTTTACTGACACTGATTCTGGTGATGGTGGTGGCAGGAATCTAATGTCTTAATTCACAAAATGAAGCCAAAATTAGACCCTGTCCATCTTTCATGTTCAATTTCAACTTCATTGGAGAGGCTGCTACTTTTGTTTATGGTTATTGATGAGTTAAACAGCTACTTAATTATCTAAGAGGAGTTGATTGCTCTACCAGTTACTTCCTGGGTTATCTTTGAGAACAGAAGCTCAGGTGAATGAAAATGAAAATTCTCTTGGAATTTCAGACTTTTGTATGTCTATCATGGTGTTCTAGTTAATGATTTAAAAAATAAAGTTATTAGAGTAATTCAGAATTTTATAGTCGTAAAATTGGATGCTCTGTGAAGTCAAGGATTTCTTATTTCACTGCTACATTCCTAATACCTGACATTCAAGAGTATTCAGAAAATTTTGTTGGATATCAGTTTATTAAAATATTGTTTCTTTTTTCAATGCTTACTTTTTGGGGAAATATTTTTAATTTTGTCACAGAGTTAAAAAATAAAAGCATCTAAGGATAAGTAAAGTACTTATTTTCTTCTATTTTTCCTTCTTTTTAGACTACCTGTTAGACGCCCTGTGTCAAGACAACGATTTTTGTACCTTCCTGGTGGTTGAGAAGCGAGTCTCTGTAGAACAAGAAGGAAAGAAAGGAAAGCAGATTGACTTTCTTCATTAAATTGACTGTATAAGATACTTGACTTCCAGGAACAAGAACACAGAAGTAATAAAATTATTTTTTTGGCATCATTGGACATTCAGCATATCAAGGAGCTTGTTTTGTGAAGTTTCCTGAGCCAAGATTTGAAAACGTCATTGGTGCTCATTTATACCGTGGACTATAAGCATGAGTGAATTCTGGTTGTGTTTCAACTGCTGTATTGCAGAACAGCCTCAGCCTGTAAGTATGAACTAATATGTGTACAGATTGGGTGGGGTGCTTATTAAATGTACCACTGGTTCTCAAGCTGGGAGTCAGGCCCCTGGTGGTAATTGCAGGGCAGATCTAAGAAGTGTCAGAAAGTAGTTCATGGAACTCTGAACATCTGGTTAAAAAAGGAGAGAGAAAAAACTTTAAGTAAGTACTGTGTGTCAGGAACTGTGCTAGACATTATACATGACTGAGGAGATTGTCTCCTCTACCAAGTAGACGGCTTCTAGAGGAACAGTGAGAGGTTGACACCCCAGCTTGAAGTAAAACAGTGGAGTCAGCCTTGAAAGTCATTGGGTAAAAGATGTGGCAGCCAGATTGTTCACATCATTCTTGACCTACCACTTCTTTTTCCTCTCAGCTACCATCCGAGGAAGATACCATTACCCTTATTCAACTGGAATAGATACAGTTTTTGCTCAAAGTTCTATAGATAGTAATGGGTCTTAGGTGAATTTTTGGTGCATGCCCCGCTTTTGTGGCTTCTAACCTGTGCACTTATATTGTTGTTGCCAAATCTTGCCCTCCAACTCTAATTTTATGTTCATCTTTTAAGATGCCTAGATCAAATGTCACCTCTGTCAGATCTTCATCTTTTTCCTGACTTAGCCATTACCTCGTGTATTCCCACTGGCTCCTTACTTTATTTTTCTATTACAGCCTAGAACTTCTCTACGGTAAATAACTGTTCTACAGTTTTTCCACCACGTTTTTAGTTCTTTGGGGGTCCTGACCATATTTACTTTGCATTTTCAGGAGCAAATCTATTATCTTGGAGCATGTAGCTTTACATGCCAGTTGGTTAGCTGGCTGGCTGGCTGGCTGAATAAGTGAATTTATATTGTCTCATTTACATTTGTAAGAACATAAATGGAAGAATGAGGTGTAATCTTGACGTCTCCTCAAATATTTTTAGAGCCTGTTCCTGGGCATATGCAGTCACTTTCTAATTTTCCTCAGGTATGCAGTGTTTTTTGAACGTCCTAGTCTTTCATGTCTGGCTCCCAAAGGGAGAAAAAGTGAAAAATGTAGGGGGTTGGAGGGAGAGGAGAAAGGGTGCTGGCTTTTAAATCCCCTACAAGTGATTAACTAGAGGGGGGAGCACAAAGGCTGCCCCTCTTTGCTCCTTCATGATGAAAAGCTCAGGTAATTGAAGGAGAGGTTCATTGTTGCCCATCCTGGTTCCACAAGATGTGCGTTAAGCTGCTCTAGGAAACAGCTAGGAGTGGGTGGGGATGTTTAGCTGCTACTGTAGTAAGAGCTGAAATTGACTGAAATTAAATGTAGTTTATTTTCCAGGTCTTCCTTTGGAGGCTGCAAGCCTTGAACAGACTCCAGAGTTCTCAAATAGTTGTATCAGACAGATTTTGCCAATGCATTTGTTGCAGAATCCTTGTGCTACTTACTCTGCCATTTGCCCTTTTACAACTTTTATAATTTTGTTTTTCACATTTGGCTCTTTGGCCCATGGAATAGGGAAGATTGTTCTATGTGGTGTGAGGCAGGGGTCTATTCGTTCATGCTAGTCAGCTACCTAAAGACAGTTTATTAAATAATCTTATGAGTGTTTTCGAATGTCACTTTTGCTAAAAACCATGTTTTCGTATATTGAAGGGTCCATTTCTAAAGTCTTTTATTTTTTGGTACATGTGTTTACACCTCGGCCACTACCATACTGTTTTAACTGCTGTAGTTACTAAGTAAATTTTTGCTGTATCATAAAGGAAATCTCTTTCATGGATCTTTTTCAACAGTATTGGTAATGTCTTGTGAGCTGGCTTGTTGTTCTGTGGTTCCTTATCAGGTCTTTCTCTATCTTTTTTCTCCATACAAAGTATTTTATAATGAGTATTTTTAATCTTGTAGGTGCTATTGTGTTATATGTAGGTGTAAATGAGTGAGATTTGATGTCTTCAAAATTCTGAAGCATCCCTTTGAGAAACATGGCATATGTTTGGTGTGCCTGGGTGGCTCAGTGGGTTAAAGCCTCTGCCTTGGCTCAGGTCACGATCCCCTGGGCCTGGGATGAGCTTCAGGCTCTGCTCAGTGGGGAGCCTGCTTCCCTTCCTCTCTCCGCCTGTCTCTCTGCCTACTTGTGATCTCTGTCTGGCAAATAAATAAATAAAATATTTAAAACCAAAACAAAGCATATATATATGTTTTATATAGTCCCTTTCTATTCTTTCAGTAAAGCTTAAAAATTATATCATTAAATTATGCACATTTCTTACTAGATTTGTTCTAAGTATTTTGGGGTTTTTTCTTACTGTTGTAAATCAAATTCTGTTCTTTAATTACATTTCCTAAGAGAATTTTAATAGTATATAGGAAATGAATAATATTTATCCACTAATTTTCTTAACCATACATCTTACTGAATAGTTTATATTTTCAAAATACCTTTGTATGGTGACAGGTTCTTTTTTTTTTTAGTCTTTTTCCTCACGAGTGAATGTCTTATCCTGGTGTCTTATTGCATTGACTGAGGTCTCCAGCTTAATGTTGAATAATGCCAGTGATGTGTGGGAAAGAAAGAAAGGAAATGGGACAGATTCTAAATAAAGCATAATATGGGTATATATAGCGAATATATGTTTACCTGTACATTTAAGTTATTGTGTATAATTTGTTATCCGTGATACTATCAAGAATTTATTTCCAACAGTTTTTTTTTTTTTTTTTTCCAAAGAGAGAGCACAGTCGTGTGCCAGTGGAGAGAGAGGGAGAGAGAATCTTTTTTTTTTTTTATTTTGTTTATTTATTTGACAGACAGAGATCACAAGTAGGCAGAGAGAGAGAGGAGGAAGCAGGCTACCTGCTGAGCAGAGAGCCCGATGTGGGGCCCGATCCCAGGACTCTGGGATTATGACCTGAGCAGAAGGCAGAGGCTTAACCCACTGAGCCACCCAGGCGCCCCTCCAACAGTTTTTAAATTAAGGAATTTTAAAAATCTGTTGCCATATTGTTTCAGTATGCCTTGTAAAATTTTGTTGAAAGTCAGACATAGGGTAACACTGAGTAAAGGACCTAAGGTAAACATGAGATTTTAGCATGAGGTTTTATGTTTATCTGTCGTAGTGTTGGGCTGTGATTACTGAAGCTATAGGTGTCAGGATAAAATTTCCACTGGTGTCCTTGTTTTTGTGCCTTGTTTTCTTTGGGTTTGCTTGGAGACTTCTTAAAAAAGGTCTGAGATGTCTCCTTTCAGTTCTCTCCTTTTACTGTGAAGCCTTATTGATGTGTTGATAAGGCGTGGGGGAAGGGGAAGCTTTATGTGCTGTTGTGGTTAGGTTTCAGTTTTTTTAGTGAGTCTGTGCCCCTGGGCTGTTACTCAGGGAAGTGCTCTTTAGTGTTTTGTTTTGAACTCCCTGGTTGAAGCAAAAACCTTAGAAGGGACTGGAATTAGGTATTTCTCTTTCTCTGTATGGAAGGCTAAACTGTGGGGGTGGGGTGGGAGTCTGGGATTGGATAATTCCCTTCCCAGGAGTTGGTTAGTTAATGGTAAAACCCCAGCCCATTAGCTCTGGTAAGAGTGTGTCTTGAGGGTTGGCTTTTGTTTTGTTTTTTTAAAGATTTTATTTACTTGTCAAAGAGAGAGCGTCTGCACTCGTGCACAAGCAAGGGGAGTGGAAGAGGGAGAAGTAGGCACCCCACCCGGCAGGGAGCCTGATCTGGAACTGGATTCCAGGACCCTGGGATCATGACCTGAGCTGAAGGCAGATGCTTAACTGACTGAGCCACCCAGGTGTACCAAGGGTTGGCTTTGTTAAGAACAGAATGGCCTGCCTTACTGAGAAATGTCTGTATTTCCTTTTTCTTTGCTGAAGCACAAGGAGATGTTTCTCTATCTTCACTTGAGAATAGGGTAGAGTTTCTGGAGGTAAACCTAAGACTGCCCCCACCCCCGTGGCTTTTAACCCTCAAATTCATATACATTCTTCTTCCACTAATTCATCAGATACAGTTTACATTTTCCTGCACTGGTCCTGGATACCTGGAAGTTTCTCATCTTGAGTTTCTGCTCCCATAAGTTGTGATTTTCTGTGTCTGTCTCTCTGGTTTTGGAAGCAGTGATTCTCTCTGTGATCTAGATTCTCTAATGGATCTGAGAAGAGTGGGTGGTTTTTAGTTAGTTCAACATTTTTCTTGTGTGTGGATAGGAGTGAAATCTTACTAACTCTTTATGTGCCACACCAGAAATCAGTATTTTGTATTTTTTTTTTTAAAGATTTATTTATGTATTTTAGAGAGAGTGAGAGCACAGGGGAGAGTGTGTGTGGGAGCAGGGGGACAAGAGGGAAAGCGAGAACCCCAGGCAGACTCTGCATGAGCATGGAGCCCAGTGCGGGGCTGGATTCCACAATCCTGAGATCATGACCTGAGCCAAAACTAAGAGTTGGATGTTCAACCGACTGAGCCATCCAGGCTCCCCAGTATTGCTTTATTTTTTTAAGATTGATTTTTTTTCACTTTGTGTTTTTCCACTGGGTATTCTTATTGTTTTTGTTTTTATTTTTTTAAAAGATTATTTATTTATTTATTTGACAGAGACACAGTGAGAGGGGAACACAAGCAGAAGGAGTGGGAGAAGGAGAAGCAGGCTTTCTGCCAAGCAGGGAGCCTGACGTGGGGCTCAATCCCAGGACCCTGGGATCATGACCCGAGCCTAAGGCAGCTGCTTAACAACTGAGCCACCCAGGCGCCCCATTGTTTGGGTATTTTTAATCAAGTAAATTATGATGAATACTCATGGCACATCAGGAAATAAAAAGGAGTTCCATAAGTTATTCTTTATAATTTACTGTTATCACTCAAAACTGACATTTTATAGTCATTAATTCCTAAAGACAATGTAATAATAATTTTCAGAGCTCACATTCTACTGTCAAACTTTCCACTGGGGTTATAATTAAAATGTCAACTCAAAAAGAAAAGACTGATTTTTTTCATGACTAGTATTTGTAATGTGTATAATAAAGTGAGTCCTGTTGCAGTATGTGATGTAGGTATAGTCACTAGTAGCTAAAATAGGGAAATATAGATTAGGAGTGCAAACACCAGGAACAGAAGGCCTTGGAATTACAAATATGAGACTTTAGAAATACATTTTCTGCTACACAAAGGATTTATAGCTTGAGTTTTTTGCATACATATAACGTGTCAGTACTGTGTTATTGTTGAATAGTACATATTTGTGTGAAATACTCCATAAGTGTTCCATGGGCATGTGATTTTTTATTCTTTTTGGCCTGCTGAGAAAAATAACACAAAACTTAACAGGGCCATGTGGTTATTATAGTACAAGAATAATAGCTTATTGGCATCAGAAAAGCATTTAAAGGATGCACTAATAATTTTACATATGTTTATAGTTTACAAAAACATATCCTTGTAGTTCTATAAGACAGTGCCTTTTTTGAAAGCTGCTTGGTCATCTCTAAAGTTTTCTAAAGTATTTACTGAAATGAAGTGTTGAATGCCAACTCTCCTACTCGTTCTTTGCCACCCCCTACTCTTGCACATTCCATGTGTGAAAAAGAAACAACCCAATATGGGAAGAAAACAGAATGCATTTTTCTGTGAAGTGGCATAAGAATCATACTTTTTCTTCCTACTTTTTCAGTTTAGCACAGCAGAGTACAGAGTATAATAGA
Source organism: Martes martes (assembly GCF_963455335.1). Lineage (NCBI taxonomy): Eukaryota > Metazoa > Chordata > Mammalia > Carnivora > Mustelidae > Martes > Martes martes. The sequence continues at coordinate 96,878,222 of NC_137892.1, read as the reverse complement.
GTCCCAGTTTATTTGAGTCTTGGCAATCCAAACTTTTCAAGTTAACTGTATTTTATAAATGCTGTAGTTGCTGTTGCTAATTATAGCTAAAGTTAGAAATTTAAAAGTGGGTGGTTGCTGCCTGCGGTTTAATTTTTTTAAAAAATGAAAAGACAGGCAGCTCTTTATAGGTTTGTAGTGATTATTTGCCTTTTTGATTCTTTACCTTTCTGATAACCTTTTGATTTACCTTTCTGATACCTTTCGATTTTTTACCTTTTTACTTATTGTTGCGTGTTGGAGTACTGGTGGACTTTTATTAAAGTATAATTGGTATACCAAAAACTGCAAATAATTCATGCATACAATCTAATGAATTTGGACGTATATATGCACTTGTGTTAACCATCACCACAATCAAGGTAATAAACTTCTAAGGTATCCTCAAAAACAATGAATATTAATTACGACCTTCCCCCACTTTTCATTTCATTTTATGATATTTTGTAATGCTTTTTGTCTCTGAAATGTGTTACTTTACTTAGACATACACACACAGTCATCATATGTTTGTGCATATACGAATGCTCCAGGATTTCTGCAGTGAGCTGGGTACTGATGAAATAACAATGAGTAAAGCAGACATTGTTACTGCCATCATGGGTCTCATTCTAGTAAAGGAGAAACTTAGTGAATGAATAAGTGTATGTGATATCAAGTGATGATAAATGCTCTTTGGAAAAGGAAAGCAGGGAATGAAGATTGAGAAGGAGAAATAGGGGTATTAAGGTTGTACAGAGAAGACCTCTCTGGTGAAGTGTTATTTAAGCAAGGATGTAAGGGAATAAGGCATATGATATTCTAGTCAGACTAGAGAGTGCAGTGCGTGCGTGTGTGTGTGTAGCATCAGAGAAGGCCAAGTGGCTGTAAGCACAGGGAATGGTGCTTGGAGATGAATTCACAGAAGTTGCTAAGGGCCTATTCACGTGTGGTCTTTTAGGCCATGAAAAGACTTTATGGTATCTGTTCTTTATGAAATGGGAAATCATTGAATGGTTTTGAGCAAAAATATCAAGTAGAACATACTCTTTTTTTTTTTTTTTTAGATTTTATTTATTAGGCAGAGAGATCATAAGTAGGCAGAGAGGCAGGCAGAGAGAGGGGAAGCAGGCTCCCTGCTGAGCAGAGAGCCCGATATAGGGCTCGATCCCAGGACCCTGAGATCATGACCTGAGCTGAAGGCAGAGGCTTTAACCCACTGAGCCATCCAGGCACCCCAGAACATACTTTTTCTAGTGGTTTGAATGTTCCTGTAAGCCCAGACTGAGAGTGAGCCCTTACTGACTATACTGTAACACTCTGGGCTGGTGAGTTACTCCCTTATTGCACATTCAGCCGGCAATTCTTTTTTTTTTTCTTTTTTCTTTAAAGATTTTATTTATTTATTTGACAGAGATCACAGGTAGGCAGAGAGGCAGGCAGAGAGAGAGAGGGAAGCAGGCTCCCTGCTGAGCAGAAAGCCCGATGTGGGACTCGATCCTAGGACCCTGAGATCATGACCTGAGCTGAAGGCAGCGGCTTAACCCACTGAGCCACTCAGGGGCCCCAGCCGGCAATTCTTGATCAGCCTATTGAGTGTTCTGCAATAAGGCTGTTTATTCCCTCCGTAGCTTTTCTTTCTGCCATTTTTATTGTTGTTATTGTTGTTCTGATACAGTTTTAACCTATAGTTGTATGTTTGTATGTGTGTGATGATGCTGGACAGGCCACACCAAAACTAAGAACATTGTGCTCGGTGTTCTCAAGTGCTTGAGGTTTCTTCAAGGGAAATGGTTGAGGAATTGGGAAGAGGATGGCATGTGTCACTAGATGTTTAGGAATTGAAAGAAGACCATAGATATCCTGACGAGTATCAAAGCCGTGACTGCAGCCTGAGAGGAGAACTAACAATTCTGTGGAAGGCTCTAGAGGAAACTAGCTAAGGGCGCTGTATGATTTCAGGTGCTTTATGTAAAGTCGAGGAGCACTTACTCAAGTGTGGTGCTTTTCCAGAGGTGCTGTATTCTGTGACCTTAGGTGGTATGTTCATTTACAATGAAGTTCCTCTTTTTATGAAGCACATTCTGTATGCCACATATGCAGTGTGAGTATGAGAAAAGTGTTATCTTCATTCCTTTTTCTGAAAACAAAAATGTACATGCTTCTGATTTAAGTACATTTAAAATCATGTTATATAATCACAGGAATCTCAAAACACTTAACAGATGAATTACTTAATAAAAAGGCAATTATCCTTATCTGTTGAGACATGAAAAATATCCCTACTTTTTAGAAAGGTATTGCAGAGGACTGATTAAAATGTTTCCTGATAGGGCGCCTGGGTGGCTCAGTTGGTTGGGTGACTGCCTTCAGGTCAGGTCATGATCCTGGAGTCCCGGGATCAAGTCCTGCATCGGTCTCCCTGCTCGGCGGGGAGTCTGCTTCTCCCTCTGACCTCCCCTCTCATGCTCTCTCTCTCTGAAATAAATAAGTAAAAATTTTTAAAAAAATGTTTCCTGAGACTATTTTATGCCCTGTCTCAGGAGTGGCCACCGTGTTTCCTCAGAGTCAGCTGCTTTGAGGTGTGGTGGTTTGTATTCCCTGTGTACTTCATATCCTGAGGAGAAAGCTGAATTTGTGTGTGCTTAAATGTGCTTAAAGACAAATTAGAATATGTGCTTAAAGACATGTGCTTAAAGACAAATTAGAAAGGCTCTTGACATGAGGATAGAGTGGAAGGTTTTTGCCCTTAACCAATCAGGACGCCCTGGTAGTTAGTGTCCCTAGCAATTCATGTGAGTTCAGGTTTGGAGATGAGTGGGGGAAGATATTAGAAAGCCATTTCTTTTCAGAGGTTACAATGCTCTTATAAGTTTGTAAATGTTAGGTATTTTTGCTTATTGCTTTTCTTAAATTGATCTTTGTTTAGATTGGAGGTTTTTACTCTGTTCCTCAGAGTAAGCAAGCTATTTCTTAGCAAGCCATTGATGATTGCTGCCATCTTTTGTTACTTAAAAAGGGGTAACAGTGGGATGTGCAGGGGTGGCTCATTTGGTTAAGCTTCTGACTCTTGATTTTGGTTCAGGTCATGATTTCAGGGTCCTGGGATTGAATCCCATGGGGCGCTCCTCCCTTTGGCCCACCCCCTGCTGTGTGCTCTCTCTCTCTAATTAAATACATCTTTAAAAAGGGGGAGAACAACAGCAAAGGTAATAAGTATTAAATGTAGACAGTAGGTTATGAATTCCATGTACCCATCTCTCAGCTTCAACAATTTCATTTCTTATGTGATCTTGTTTATCTTACTAGATCCACTTTTGCCTTTATTATTTTGAACACCACTACCAAGTATTATATAATTCTATCCATAAGTATGTCAGTATTTATTCCTGTAAATGACTGTTATTTAACATAACCACACTACTTTTAACCAGAAAATTAATAATTTAAAAGCTTATTTTACATCTAAACATATAGTATAATAATTATGAAACAAAAATATTAGGAAGAACATATTACCTAAATTAAGAAATGGGGCATTACATCCTAGAAACTTCCTAATGTGCTTTCCAAATACACCCCTACTCCAACAGTTGGAGGCAACACTACCTTGGGTCTTAGAGTAATCACTTACATCTGTTTTATTATTTTACCATCTATATATGTATCCCTAAACAGTGTAATTTAGTTTACCTGTTCTAACTTGAAATGAATGGGGTTCTTCTGGATGTCATTTTATGTTTTCTTCTTTAATTCAATATTAACTTTCTGAGATGGGTCCATGTTCATCCAGGTAACTAAATTTCATTTTTCTTGCAAATTTTCTTATATGACTACACCATAATATATTTATCCACTATCATCCTTTTGAAAATCTGAGTTGTTAGCAGTAACCTTCTTGTGCCTTTCTGTGAGCATGTTGTCTGGTGAATACGTGTTTGAGTTCCTTTAGGGTATATACATAGGAGTGGAATTGGTGGCTTTGAAGTGTAAGGGCAGTCATTTTTACCATGCCAGAACAAATTGTTTTAATTTGGTGTTGTCAGTTATATTTCCACCGGTATTTTGAGTGTCCCATTGTTCCATATCCTCATGAATATATGGTATTGACAGACTTTTACGTTTTTATCAGTCTGGAAGAAAAGTAATGGCATCTCTTTGAAGTTTTAACCGTGGTGTGTTTTCTTGGATTTTAATGTAAGGGAGTGAAAAGTAACCTGACTTTTTTCGACTGTTCAGTTGGGAGACTCGGGATTATACACAGATCAGAGATTTCTTAAAATAGAATTCCCCAATTCAGCTCTTGAAACTTTTGTTCATCAGCATATTCTACTTTTGTTCTAGGATAAGATCACTTCTCTAAGTGTACAGAAAAGACACATTTAGATAGGGGTGTCTGGGTGGCTCAGTCGGTTAAGCATCTGCCTTTGGCTCAGGTCATGATCCCAGGACTCTGGGATCCAGCTCTGCAGCAGGCTCCCTGCTCAGAAGAGAATCTGTTCCCCCAACCCCACTTGTGCTCTCTGACTCACATGCTCTCACTCTCTATCTCAAATGAATAAAATATTTTTTTAAAAAGAGATACATTTAAATAAATCTTAAAAATACTGCTAAAAGGAGAAGAAAGTCAGGAAGAATTTTTTGTATGAACCAGGAGGGGAAAAAGACCATTGTGGTCAAATAATTAAAAAGTATGTATGTATATGACAAATAATCCCCCATTTTTTTTTCTTTATGCTAGTTAGAAAATCCATATCCTTATGTTCATAAAGAAAGTCTTCCTCATCTAGGAGGTCATGTTAAGTAGTGTGAACTTGTATTAACTAGCTACTTACAGGAATACTGAAACATTTCTTAAAAGGTCTGTTGTTTGCAAATCAGCTGACCACATCTGGGATATTATTAGGTTTATTTAGAAAACATGTCTTCAGTTATAACTTGTGTCATTTGTGTAAGTAGTGTGAAAGTCTGTATCATTTCATTTATTTGAGAGAGTGTGCGTGCGTGCTCATAAGGGGGAGGTAGGAGCTGAGGGAGAGGGAGAAGCAGATTCCCTGCAGAGCAGGAAGCCTGACTTGGGGCTTCATCCTAGGATCCCAAGATCATGACCTGAGCTGAAAGGAGATGCTAAATTGACTGAGTCACCCAGGTGCCCCAAGGTGGTAAATTTTTAAAATGGCTAAAATAAAGGCCCTTCTAAAATAGCAGCATAAGTTTTGTTTTCTTTGACTGAATCTTAGGGTTTTTTAAACCCAGAAAACAGCAAGAATGAAGAAGGATAAGTCTTTATATGTCTAGAGTTAGTGTGGATTGGGTTCTGATTCTCACATTGTCTTGGTATTACATACAAACAGGAAAGAAAATAATAATACTGTTAAGGATCATAAATTTTATTATTTTAAAAATTTTTAAAAAGTGAGTATACCAGGCAGGTAACAAATTATTCACTATTGTAGAAAAATGTAGAAAAATCTTATGTACTCTATGATTAAGGATAAATTAGAATTTAAATATTTTCTGGAACCTCATGCTATAGTGGTATTATAGTAATTGTCTGGGATAGATACTTATGTTTATAGTATATTGAACATTTTTAGAAGCACTTCTTAAGAATATGTTTATCACTGATGTAAACACATAGAAAAAACCATTCTGTTTCTTATCCTTCTCTACTTTAAACTTATTTGTAGGCTCCTGGGTGTCTCAGTCAATTAATTGTCTGCCTTCAACTCAGGTCATGATCCTGGGGTCCTGGATTGAGCCCTGCATCGGGCTTTCTGCTCAGCTGCAAGGCTGCTTCTTTCTCTGCCTCTCTGCACTCTCAATCTCTCTCTTTCTCTCTTTCACTCACTTTCTCTCAAGTAAATAAACAAAAATCTTTAAACAAAAACTTGTTTGTAATGGATAGAAAATATTACAGATAAGTTTTATTAGCAGCGATTGTAAGATCTCAGCTGTTATCTCCTTTAAGTCCAAGTACACTGAATGTGGTCCCTTAGCATCTTTGTACATAGTAAAAATTCTTCTGATTTTTTAGATAAGACATTTCTGGTACTTAATATTCCATTTGCTTTTGTACAATGAACTTTCTTTTAGTTCATCGAAAAGCTAATTTTCTGTTTAAATTCCTCTGTTTTAGAAGGTATGGTGTTAGTTGTTTTATTTGTGATTTTTCTGTTTATATTTGTGAACTGAAAATAAATTTTGTACAGACATCTAGTCAAATGCTCTTTTGTGCTGACATGCAGATTTGGAAACTCTCGAGTAAAGTAAGTTGAGACTAATGAGTTAATGGTAGAGCCTTTGCATTTTAAGATTGGTTTACTTTTTATTGTGTGTTTCCAACTTATATCCAAATGGAAATGAATAATGTATTGGATATGAAATTAAATTATGAAAGTATGCAAATACACATCAGTAGTTTTAATAAGTTAAGATGAAGCCAGCAGTTTCAACATTTTAAGAGGCTCTCCTTACCATCAAATGTTAATTATTATCTGCCATTTTTATAGACCTTCTTAGTTCAAATACTTTCATATATATTAACTTAATGATATACATATCTGTCATTTTCATTCCTTCTTTGCATTTTTCCTTCTGTCCCTCTTTGTATGGTTTTGAATTTGGTTTTATTTGTTACTGCAGTGTCTACTTGGGTAATTTCCTCACTGGGATCTTAACATACACAAGTACTTCTGCATGTACTCATATATGAATATATTCAAAAGGCATTAAAATACTGGAAAAAGTATTAGCTGAATGAGTTCTGTATATAGATGAAGTAAACAGAACTTTCTTTTCACTTAACACAGAAAAGCTATTACTAGGTACCATATTCTTGCCTACTTTAAGAACAGGTAAAATTAGTAAGGAACATAAGAGAAATTTGCTTTCAGTAGTAGTCAGCTATGGGAAATTGATCTCATTTTTAGGAACCCCAGAGTTAAGGGTAGTTATGAAAAAACAAATCACCCCCCCTTCTTTTTCTTATGATACCTGGATTTCTGGGGGGTTTAGAGTTGTTCAGATAAGGGTTTGAATTCCAGTGCCAATACTTACTTACTCTTTGACTTTGAGGAGATTAAACATTTGCAAATAGGAATAATGATAGGAAAAATAGGAGTAATAATCCTAACTCCTAGAATTGAATATATTAAAGTAGATAATAGGTTAAGTATATCAAATAAGATAATTTATGTAAAGTGCTTAGTGTAATGCCTGGCTTACAGAGTGCTCCTATAATAATGAATGTTGAGTTGATACATTGTGGGTTCCTCTCATTTAAAAATATTTCTTTCTGCCTTTTCTTGTTTTTATCTCCATTGATTATTTCTAAGTACATTGTATTTGAAATGAACAGGATCTTTCAGGTTAGAAGAGTTGGTCTCTTGCCGCAAGTATTTTGGCTTGGTTTGCAGTTACCAGGAAGAGAGATCCAGTTGCCTAACTTAAGAGAATGTTGGACTTCCTCACACACACTTCCCCCATTTCTTTTCTCCTGAAACCCACTTTACACCACATTAAAGGAATTAAAAAACAAAAAGGTATGAAAAGATAAAATTCACAAAGAGAAAGAGGTTAAAGAGGTAATTACCATGGAAGAGAGATAATAAAAAGTGGTTGATAGAGTAGGAATTGGCTGAGCGACAGCCACAACCTAATTGCCTACAGAGGGGATACTGACAAGAAGCAGCCTCACGCCCTGCTCTTTAGAATTCCTTCAAGGATAAGTTACCAAAGTAACAATACAGGAACATGTTCCTGAACTGAAATAACATTTCAGACTGTGTGGGCTAGCTGTTTGGCTGTTTAACCAGTTGTACTGTAAGATATTTATGGACAGTATTGAAACAAAGAAAAAGCAGCAATTCAATATACATAGTACAAGAAAAGAAATTAATTCTAGAACTCTGCTTGGCTCACTTGTGAACAATATTTAGAATATTTACAAAAAGTTAAGATAAACATTTGATCTTTCTCTGTTTCACATAGTGTGTGGGGAGAATTATAGGACTTTCTTTGAAACTAAGATGTTTGTTTATTTGAGAGCAACTGTCAGTACGGTAGAGAAGGAAAGACTCAAGGACAAGAAGATTCCCAGATGTGCTTTAGTAGGAGCTGTGGAACCTCGTGCAGTAAGACGACCTCCCTAGGAACATGAGTTTCCTGCTGCTGAAGTGGCAGATTGTCTATCACATTTAGTAGGTGAAAGCGACACGAATTTATTATGTATACTTAGAGGTCGGAAGTCCAATACGGGTCTCACTACTGAAATCAGTGGAGACCATCTTATTAAATCATGTTTTTTGTGCAAGATATACAAGGTGTTCTGCCAGTCTGAAGTTAGCTATGCTATGCATGCCTACACACATGCTTGTGTGTACCTTGTACAGAAACAGTCTCAGTTGGATTGGGGGGGGTGGGCAGAAATCTCTCATGTTGTAAAGGCTTTTATACTCAAAAGCTCTGAAAAATCTGTCATTAGTACTTAGAAAACAGATTCCAGATTATTTTTTAAACCTGTTTTGTGCTTCAGTTTTTCATACTTGCAGTGTGTCACTTTAATCCAGATACTAACTTTAAATAGGAGAAAAAGAACTTCCCATGTTCACTTCAGGTTTCTCACTGAGAGATGAGAACAGCTAGTTCTTTCAGTTTTGCTTTTAGCCATTTCACCATTGGAAGGTCACTATAAACTTGCTTAGAGATTGCTTTTAAAAACAAATTTTGGGGGGCACCTGGGTGGCTCAGTCATTAAACGTCTTCCTTTGGCTCAGGTCATGATCCCAGGGTTCTGGGATCAAGCCCCACATGGGCCTCCATGCTCAGCGGGGAGCTTGCTTCTCCCTCTTCCACTCCTCTTGCTTGTGTTCCCTTTCTCACTGCCTCTCTCTCTGTCAAATGAATAAATAAAATCTTTTTTAAAAAATTGGGTGGGGGGTGCCTGGGTGGCTCAGGGGGTTAAAGCCTCTGCCTTTGGCTCAGGTCATGATCCCAGGATCTGGGATCAAGCCCCACATTGGGCTTGCTGCTCATCAGGGATCCTTCCCCCCCCCCCCCCCCCCGCCTGCCTCTCTGCCTACTTGTGATCTCTCTCTGTCAAATAAATAAATAAAATTTTTTTTTAAAAAATTGGGGGCCTCCTTCAAACCTCTCATCTGTTACCAACTGCAAAATTTATAGTGAAAGGGGGAAAAGGTTAGTTATCTATTAAACTCTAAAGGGCAAAATAAAGAGGTCTCTACTTAGGACTGGATTTTGAGTGCATTTTCAGTAACCCACCACTGGTAAATATTTCTAGCATGAAATATCCTGCCTTTTGTTACTTTGAGAGAATCCCTTGCTTGTAACTCTAGCTGGGTATATGTAGTGTGGCTCTCATCTTTTATTGAAATGTCTCCTTAATAAAAGCCCTTTGACCTGAGGGCTACTGCTGCCTTTCCAGTGAGTGTACCAAGATCTAGAAACCAGAGGAACAGAATTATCACTTATTGCCCCAGAGTAGGAGATATCGTATAACTTGGTATACTGAAAAGTATTAACTATTTTTGGAAGTTTTGACCTAAATATAAGAATATGGAATTTAAAGTAGGCTACTAGTTATTGAAGGGCAGATACTTTTTTTTTTAGTCTCTGCAGTATCTCACTTTTGGTTTCTCTTCACTTTGCACCTTAACCTATTAATGGGGTGGTTTTGGGTTATAATCTTACCAGACTTCCACAGGTGGTTCTATCAGCTGTATTACTAGTCATGGGAAAACTGGATCTGGCTTCTTAAACTTCTGTATCTTGGGCCTGGGGCACTGTTCGGACCCACCTCTGTCGCTTTCTTGATTCTTGGCACATTGGCTTCTTACCTTCTGACTGGAGGTGGGTGTTTTTCTTCATAGGAAACATTGTTGCCCTCAGCTTCAGGTTCATCATCTCAGTTTAACAACCGTTAGGAGCAAAGGGCTTTTGTCTCCATTAGTCCTTCCCAGTGAAGGATTCTGGCACGGTTTGTGTCATATGCACACCCTTGGAATCAGGGTTGTGGACTGTTGTCGTTGGCAGCCTATCAAAATCGTATGGTTGGGTTTGGGAAGAGATGACTTCCTGAAAGGAAAGGAAGGAGACTGGTGTTTCCAGAACAAAAAATATGCAGAAAGAAATGGCATGTGTCCACTATAAAGATTTGTATCTATTTATGCACAAGAATAAATCTCACTTGGTCACATTGGATATCTATTATTCTTTCTGGTAAACATGTTAAAAAACTGCCTTAAATCATTTAAGAACAACAAAAAAATTATTATTGTAAGTCTGGAATACCCTAAGCTACTATATGAAAAAAAGAAGTTACCCAAATCAGTAGAATAGGAGCTAAGGGTAACATAACTCTTTATCTTTTGGTAAATGATAGCTTTACTGTCAGAAACTTGTATCTGTTTACCAAATACTGAAATAAACTTGGAGACTATTTTACGTTGACAGAATAACTGAAGTGAAGAAGTAAAAGAAGACTAAAGATCTAATGCTAGTTATATATCTTTGGTAGGGTTTTAGCAAAGCTAAGGTCTGGTAAGCTCTTTTGACTTTTGTGCCATATTTAATAAATTTTGGTATGAAAGATAATAAAAGATAGAGGCCTCCTATATTATCTTACACACTTTATTCATATGGTTTTCACCCCCTTTCCCTTAAATTTCTAAGTGTTGTGTCATTTTGAGCAGTGTATTGAAACTCATTAGATACATGTTGATGGATTAATGGGTAATAAAATCTTGTGAGGAATCATATATTTTTGTATATTTTAAGTGACAATAACAGTGCTTATTTTTCCAGAGTTCCTTTTTTATGTCTGATTAGTGGAAAAACTTTTCTTGCTCTGTTATGTTTTCCTTACTATTAATAGAGTATAGGGCGCCTGGGTGGCTCAGATGTTTAAGTGTCTGTCTTCAGCTCAGGTCATGATCTTGGGGTCCTGGGATTGAGTCCCGCATCGGGCTCCCTGCTTATTGGGGAGCCTGCTTCTCCCTCTGCCTCTCTCTCTCTCTCTCTGTCTCTCATGAATAAATAAATAAAATCTTAAAAAAAAAATAGAGTATAACATACTGTCATTTACAGACTATCTTCAAAGTTGGTCTGACTCATCAGTAAAAGGGCTCATGGACACAGATGGAAAATAGTAGATTGGGTAGGTCAAATCATCAGCGATACCTGTAAATAGGTTTTTATGACCTCTGTATAATCATCCTGGTATGCTTATGATTTATCAAATCATTATTCAAATAAAACCATGACTCACACTGAAAGTATGTTTTAGAAAATTTGGTTAGGGTCCACAGGTAGGGAATGAAAATGGTTAGAGGTAATTCTTATGAGAGAACAATGGAGCTATTTCCCTCTGTGAGATAGGCTCTTCTCTTCCCCTACAATTTTGAAATATAATTGATATATAACATTATATTTGTTTAAGGTATACAGTGTAATGGATTTGATGTACATATATGCAGTTGACCCTCGAACAGTGCAGAGGTGGAGGCAGATCCCCCACATAATCGAAAATCCATGTATGACTTTTGACTCCCTTAAGACTTAACTGCTAATGGTCTACTGTTGATCAGAAGCCTTACTGATAACATAAGTAATTAACATATACTTTATATGTTATCTGTATTATATATTGTATCTTTATAATAAGGAAAAAAGAAATATGATTGAGATCTTTAGGAAGAGAAAATACATTGATAGTACCATACTATATTTATTGGACAATCTCCACATATAAGTGGACCTGCACAGTTCAAACCTCCTGTTAATCAAGGGTCTGCTGTATTGCAAAATGATTACCATGGTAAGTCCAGCTAATACCCATCACCTCATATTAGCTACAGATGTTTCCTGTGATGAGAATTTTTAATATCTACTGTTTCAGCAGCAGTCAAATACACAATACAGGATCATGAAGTGTGCTGTACACTGGGTCATCCACCATGCTGCTCTGTAGTACATCTCCAGAACTTAATATCTTGTAACTGGGAGTTTGTACCTTTTGACCACTTTTACCCATTTCCCCTACCCCCCTGACTGCCTCTGAAAAACTGGTATGTTCTCTGGTTCTGTGAGTTTGGTTTTTTTTTAAGATTGCTCATATAAGTGAGATCATAAGGTATTTGGTTTTTTCTAACTTAACTTCATTTAGCATGCCTTCCTTCCAGGTTCACCTATGTTGTTGTGAATGGTAGGATTTCCTTCCTTTTTTAATGGCAGAGTAATATTCATGTGTATGCATAATACATCTTTGTGTTCTGTCCCTCCATCATCAGTGGTTGCTTAGGTTGGTTTCCATGCCTTTTGGCTATTATAAATATATTGCAGTGAACATGAAGGCACATACCTTTTGGAGCTAGTCATATTGTTTCCAACAAATATATACCCAGAAGTAGAATTGGGGGATCACGTGGTAGTTTTAATTTTTTTTAGGGACCTCTGAACTGTTTTCTATAGGAGCTAACCCTAGTTAACATTCTCACCAGCAGTGTGCTAGAGTTTCCTTTTCTTTCCGTTCCTGCAAACATGTGCTATTTCTTGTCTTTTTTTTTTTTTAAAGATCTTATTTATTTATTTGACAGAGATCATAAGTAGGCAGAGATGCAGGCAGAGAGAGAGGAGGAAGCAGGCTGCCTGCTGAGCAGAGAGCCTGATGCGGGCTTGATGCGGGGCTCGATCCCAGGACCCTGAGATCATGACCTGAGCCGAAGGCAGAGGCTTTAACGCACTGAGCCACCCAGGCGCCCTATTTCTTATCTTTTTGATGGTAGACATTCTAACAGGCATGAGGTGATACCTTACTGTGGTTTGAATTGCATTTCCCTGGATAATTCCTAATGTTGAGTACCTTCCCATTTTCCTGTTGGTCATCTATATGTCTCTTTTAGAGAAGTATCTGTTGAGATTCTCCACACAATTTTTAGCCAGGTTGTTTGTTTTTTAGCTGTTGTATGAGTTCTTTATGTATTTTGTGTATTAGCCCCTTAATATATAATTTGCAAATAATTTGTTTCATTCTGTAGGTTGCCATTTAATTTTGTTGACAGTTTCCTTTGCTGTGCAAAGGCTTTTTGGTTTCATGCAGTCCTGCTTATTTTTTATTTTTATTGTTTTTCCTTTTGGTGTCAAATGCAAAAAGGTATTGCTAAGACCAGTTTCCAAGAGCTTATCCCCTATGTTTTTCTCTAGGAGTTTTATGGTTTCAGGTGGTTTTTATTTATTTTTTTTAAAGGTTTTGTTAATTTATTTGACAGAGCGGCAGGCAGAGAGAGAGAGGGGGAAGCAGGCTCCCCGCTGAGCAGAGAGCCCAATGCGGGGCTCAATTCCAGGACCCTGAAACCATGACCTGAGCTGAAGGCAGAGGCTTAACCCACTGAGCCACCCAGGTGCCCCAAGTTGTTTATTTTTAATGAGAAAAACCATTCAACCTAATGGCTTTCTAAGTAATTAAAAAAACAAAGATTGTAATATTTTATTCAGGGAGTATAACAGGTGAACAAGTGAGAGTATAATTCATAGACTTGAGCAAAGGTCAAGATACACTAAGTGAGAGTTGGCCAGAGGCCCTGAGATTTGAAGACAATATTAAAATGTCACATTCTGCTATTCAAGGTATTAGCAATTGAGTTCTTGTGTTTAAAGTGCTTAGAAATGGGCATGACATGTAGTAAGGCTCTTAAGTATTAGCCATTATTCATTTTAAAATATGCAGCTGTAAGTCTTTAAAGCCACTGTTTCTAAACCATGGAGCCATCAGCATCACTTGGACTATTGTTAGACGAGCAGATTCCTGGCCCTTCCCCAACACTGCTGGATTTAAAATTCTGCAAGTGGAGCTCTCCAGCCTGCATTTTAACAAACTCTTCAGGAATTCTGATGTGCACAAAGTTTGAGAACAACTGCTTTTGAGGTTCTACCCAATCTAAAACCAAAATAGTGATGCCAGTTGAGCTCTATATACAGCATTACAGTGAGGCAGAGGGGAAAAAAGCCATCAAATGAGGGATTTTTTGCGCAGAAATTAAACTCCACTAGAATTTGCATTACCCGCCTCCCCCTTTAAACGTGTTCCATATTAAATAGGTCCTTGAAAAACACTTGGTCTGGATACTGGATAAGACCAGTAGGTTTTAGAAAACTGAGCTGAAATTGTTTCTTTATAAGCCGTTTATCATACAGCAGCCATTTATTGTCTATTTTTTGTCAGGCACAGCTATGGTCCTAGAAGAATGTGTACTATGGTAGGAAAATCAAACTACAAGTAAACTATTTTGGTGTTTTAACTGCTGTCATAGAAATATGAGCCTTGTTCTCTGAATGCTCAGATCATGGATTAATCAGTGACCACAACTTACGAGACTGAGTTTGAGCTGGGTCTTAAGGAGTGATAGCCAATTGCTAAGTGGAATAGTTTTGGGGTGAGAGCATTGGTACATTACTACTGTGAAGGTTGTTTCTGTTTTTTTGTGTGAGTGAAGACCCACTTTTCCTTTTCTACAAAGAATGCTAAATCCATTTTTATAGCTTTTGTTATTCTGTTTTTTTCTGTTGTATGAACTGGTTGGACAGTTGAGGCCCCTCAAAGTTACCTCATGTATCCAGGGAATCACTGTCAGTAGTCTCATAGAAAAAAGTAACTATTTGCTTTAGAAATGCCTGTTGCCTAGTCATACTGTCAATATTTCAAAAAAATAAACTTACTTCAGAGGTTCTCAAAGTTTGTTTTTGGTGCCCTTAACACTTGAGTAACGTTTTTTCATGGCACCTCTAGGCCAAGAGAAATTCTTTACAGATTTGGTAACTAGTTTTGTGCAGACAACGTAATAAACACTTATGTCTTAACATTTTGGTCGACTTTAAAAATACAACAAAAGAAAAATGAATTTTTTTTCCTTCTGATACAATCAGGATGGCTTGCAAGATGTGGGCATTAGGTATTTAACATAACTCCTCAAACCATGGAATCAGAATGAAGACTACTACCCTCTCTTCTAGTTCCATGTTATCTTTTGTACAGTACTTGGATTCTTACCACAGCACTGCAGAAAGCACTGCTTTGCAGACATGTGCCATTAAAAAGAGTGGATGCTGTCATTGTAGCTGGAGTGGAGGGCTGCAGGAGCACCTAGCTCTAGCAGTCCCGAGCAGACCAGGTCTGGCCATTTGCTGCTGACAAAATCCAAAGACAGCTGGAAGAGTGGTGGTAAAAGGAATTTATTTCAGTGAGTCCCAGTACTGGGAAGACAGTGGACTAATATCTCAAAGACTGTCCAGAGTCCCGAAAATGCCTCCAGGTTTACATGAGGGAAATGTGGGACAGAGGTTGTTGAGTTCATGCACCGGGTGGGCAGTGAAGATCATGTTGACCATTGTCTTACAGTCTGTTAGGAGGGTCTTGCCTGTTCAGGGCAGTCCTTACTGCTTAAGGGAGTAGTTTCCGGTCTGCAGGGTCTTTTGCTTGAGTTAAGAGATAAACTGGAAAGAAGAACTTAATCAATTAAAAAGTACTCACTGGAGTCCCAGTGTTGGTAGCTGAAGTTCTTTCATAATATTGAAATTTTGAATTATCTTGCTTTACTAGTTCACACAGTATCATACATAAGTTGAGTATCATTGTGTTTCCCTCAAATTGAATATACTGTGTGGGGCTCATGGATATTTGCTGGGGATCATGGGTATATTTGATAAAATACATAGGCAGGGATATACTTTGTCTAGGTCACCAAGTTAAGTCAGTAGCATATCTTTCTTTTTCGGTTGTTCATTTACTTAGGCTGCCCTAGTGTAAGTGATTCCTGTCTTACAGCCTAAAGGTACCAGCTTTTTCACTGCCCCAAATGGCAGGCACATGAATTTTTCTTGTAAGTTTGGTTTGTTTGTTTGTTTGTTTGTTTGTTTTTTGTGATCTTGACGCTGAACGTGTGGCTTAAAACTCAAGACCCAGAGATCAAGTCACATGCTCTTTGAGCCCACCAGGCACCCTGGCATATTCGTTTTCTATTCACTGTGTCCATTTCTAGAAGTACCTACCTATGCTCTTACCTAAAGCCTCCTGTTACCCTGTGGAACCTGGCCCTGAATTGCTCCTCAGTGGCATATGTTTGTGCACTAAATT
Organism: Martes martes; assembly: GCF_963455335.1. Classification (NCBI taxonomy): domain Eukaryota; kingdom Metazoa; phylum Chordata; class Mammalia; order Carnivora; family Mustelidae; genus Martes; species Martes martes. Next base: position 96,862,057 of record NC_137892.1, on the reverse strand, counting down.
GCCCAGACAGAAGTCCTAGAGGAAGTTTGAACTTTTAAGTGATCACTTAAGTGATAAAGTAATCACTATTTTTCTAGAAGCTCTATTTAGTTAATATTCAAGAAATCTGAGGGAGTTGGTGAATTTACTTTAATTTTTGGGGGGAGCATTTATGTTACTGCAGAAATGCGTTCGAAAAATTATGGCTTAAAAACATGAAATGGGGCGCCTGGGTGGCTCAGTGGGTTAAAGCCTCTGCCTTCGGCTCAGGTCATGATCTCAGGGTCCTGGGATCGAGTCCCGCATCGGGCTCTCTGCTCAGCGGGGAGCCTGCTTCCTCCTCTCTCTCTGCCTACTTGTGATCTTTCTCTGTCAAATAAATGAATGGAATCTTAAAAAAAAAAAAAAACTAAAAACAAAACATGAAATGTTGAGGCATGTGGGTGGCTCAGTCAGATGAGTGTCCAATTCTTCATATCAACTCTGGTCTTGATCTCAGGGTCATGAGTTCAAGCCCTGTGTTGGGCTTCACACTGTTATTACTATTACTTCATAAATTTATTCGTTCATAAAAAGTTCTTTTGATGAATTGCTGTACACCATGTACTGGGCCTTGTGGATTCACATTTTACGTGGCAACCTATGTAGGAACACATCTCCCATCCAGGGGACAGTTTAAATTGAGTGTGAGATGCCAATTTACTTTGGTAGGTGAACATGCGGTCCTGGAATACTGAGGGGCCGTAACCCCAGACTTAAGGGTGTAAGGGAGGCAGGACTGAGTTAGTGAAATTAAAGGCAGTCGGAAAGATTCTTCCAGGAGGAGTACTGGAAGAGCACAGTGTATGTAGGAAACCTGAAATAGCAGATGAAAGCTTAGAATGCTTGAAGGAATGTAGTTAAAGATGAAGTTGGCAAGAAAGACAGGATTTCCATAGGCTCTGGAGTTTTGAATTTATCCTTGAAGTTTTGGGAAGCCATTGAGTGATTTGAAATGGATGAGTAACATGATCGGTTTTGTACTTGAGAGAGGTATGTCTAGATTTAGGGTGAAGCATTTTGGGAGGGGAAAGGAGGTTGGAAGCAAGTTAGTGAGGGGCTCCTGTAGGGAGGCAGGTGAGAGGCTCAGGGGCCTGAAATAAGGCTGTGACACTAGTGTGGGGACCAAGAGAGGAAGTGGGCTGACTCCACAGGATGTTTTGCTAATTGGATGTGACCATGTGTGAGGGAGAAGACGCAGTGAGTGAGGGACAGCCCTCCAACCTGACTGGAAATACTGGCAGAAATGTTATTTACCAAACAGGGACTGGAGAGGGGTGTGGGCTTTACGAAGGTTATGTATTCAGTGTTGGACTCAGGAAGCGTGCATGTCCTCTGGATTTGTCAGTAAGCAGTTGAATGTTACAGTCTCAAGCCCAGAAAAGTAGAAAAGAGGCTCAGTAGTCATCAGCATAGCCCTAATAAGATGTGCAGGAGGGAAGAGGAATGTTGGTTTACACAAAATAAACAATAGCACAGAAATGGAAGTAGTAGGAGAGAGAAGTAAGAAACCTGAGAAGAGGGATCTGTTGGAAGGAGAATCTCAGAGTAATTCTTTCTCCAAATGGTATGTTCCAGGGTGTTTTCTTGTTTTGTTTTGTTTTTTTTTTTTTAGGATTTATTTATTTTAGAGAGTGTATGCGTGCGTGCACGTGGGGAAGGACAGAAGGAAAGAATCTCAAGCACACACCCTCCTGAGCTCGGGGAGCCTGCCATGGGGCTCGGTCTCATGACTGGAGCTGTTATCAAGAGTCTGACATTTTAACAGACTGAGCCACTCAGGTGCCCTTCCCTTTTTTTTTTTTTTTTTTTTTTAAGATTTTTAAAATTTATTTATTTGACAGAGATCACAGAGAGAGAGGAGGAAGCAGGCTCCCTGCTGAGCGGAGAGCCTGATGCGGGGCTCGATCCCAGGACCCTGGGGTCATGACCTGAGCCGAAGGCAGAATCTTAACCCACTGAGCCACCCAGGTGCCCCCTGTTTTTTGAAATAAATATTTGACTAGTAATTTTAAGGTTTCATAATAGATGCCTAGATGGCTATAGTTATCATTACAAGCCCAGCATCAGTTTTCCCCCTCCTCTGATATACAGGATCCATAGTTGAAGCTGCTGACCTCTTGCTCTTGGGGACCCGTGATGAGGTCTGTGCTGCTCCTCAGAGACTGCCGTCCTTCAGCAGTGATTGGTTGGGTTCGAGAGTTTGGCTCAGGGAAGACATTCTCTGGATGAGAGGAGTTGTTTCAGGACAGGGCTTAGAACTCAGATGCCAGGGGAAGTTTTGTGGAGACCTCAGGGGAAATTTGCCTTGGTTTTTTATAAAGCACTATTTTTCTCTATGTCTGTAAACACAGATGGAAGGCCTTAGATTGCTGCAGCTCTGTTGGCTACTAGCCTGAGACTGAAACTGACAGGAGGGCAGAGCTGAAAACACTGCAGAGAAACCTTGTGGAAGCTCTTGAGTACACCAAACACCTTGCCACTGGGCCTTACTGCTTAAGCCGTTTTTTTCAGTTGTAGTTTTTTTTCAGAGAAAAAACATGCGATGGGTGTTCATGGATGATGCAAATGAATGGCACAAACCAAATTGATGTTGTAGCTGTTAGCCAACTACTATACGGTAGCTCTGCAGTGTAGTTTTCAAAAACTCAAAATATATCTTCTAATACTTTTGGGAGGAAGACAGGAAGTAGGGAATGATGTTAGAATTGTATCAGAAAGAATGCGGACAAAACTCAGTTCTGGTGGAAATCAGAAAAGAGATGAAGTGTTGATGATTCATTCTCATATCATACAGTTTTTACTTGTAAGCAGTACTTGTTAGGTTTTTGTGTAAAGCTGTAAGAGTAGGAGAGAACTCACATCTTCTTAAAAAAACTTATTTTGAAAAACTCATTAGGAAAATTACCAAATATACACAGAAATAGAGGGAAGAGACCCCCCACCCCCCCATCCATGTACGTAGCACGCAGCTTCAGAGAGTTGTCAGTGGAGGGCATCCTCTTATACTGTCAACCCCTTCCCCTAGTTGGAGAATGTTAAGCAAATTCTGGACATCCCATTTCATCCCCAAATACTTCAGTATGGGGCACCTGGAAGGCTCTGTTGGTAGAGCATGTGACTCTTGATTTCTGGGTCATGAGTTCGAGCCCCATGTTGGGTATAAAGATTACTTAAAAGTGATATCTTAAAAGAAATTTTCATTATGTATCTCTAAGATTAAACCACTTTACTGAGGGATCATTGACATTGAGTAAATATGAAGAGACATTTTCCCTAATCTCGTCCCTAACCCAACTAAAATCCTTGACCTTATGTAGAATAATAGTATTTCAAGGATGGCAAGAATTATTCAGGAGGTCGACAGTCTTAATAGAGTACCCTATAAAGAGCAGGGTATGTTTCCAGGAAAAACGATGACTCTGCTACTGACAACAGTTAATACGCATTAGAGTGAGTGCACCATTTCCTGTTTTTCTTTGCAGAGGCCCAACTCTGGAATTCCCCTTGTTTGCCCATGATTTAAATCTTGTCTCTGTCTTGTATTCTTAATACAACACACCACAGAAGTGTTCTATTTTTTAAGTGTCTGTAGTGACTGAAAAATAGTACATTTTTATATTTTGAAATATGTAATTATACTTAGCATCTAGGTTAATAACGTTACAATACAAACCCAAAGAACATCTTAACCTGTGTCTAGATCTGTCCTTTGTACCCTCCCTGGAATGTTACCATGTTGATGATTATTTTACTTTCAGACTCTTTCACTGGATATTACCAGAAATTAACCTTTAGATCAAGTCTTTCTCATCTTAAAGGGAAAAATTAAGTCCTCTTTTCAGCTCAGCCCATTCTTTCTTGTCCTTATCCAGATAGATGGCCAGACTGTGTCCAGTTGTGTTCGATGTTCCATTTCCTGCCTCTTGCACACTCGTACGGCTCCTCAGAAGTCCTCCACTCTAACCCCTCCATAGGCACTCTTTTCAGTCTTTATCTGACCTCTCACCCGCTTTCAGTTGTGTTTGCCTGAACCCTCCATGACACCTTGAAGAGGACACACACCTGATTTTTCTCCTTCCTTTCAGGCTTTTTTTTAAAAGCTTTGATGGCTAATTTTTCTCCACTCAGTGGTGGGGTGTACTTTCCTTCTTTCTTGTGCTGGTGAGACTTGATTTCTTTTGTCAGAATCCTATATCCATGTATCCAGCTTGCCCTCTTGATAACTTTACTTGGATGTCTCAGACATAACTCAAAGTCAGTGCGTCTTAAACGCTTTCATCTTCTTACTAAAGCCTGGCCCTCTTCCAGTGTTACCTGCCCCTGTGAATTGTGTACATTCTTCTCAGATGGGAAATCTTTGCATCTTTCTTAACTTATGCTGCTCCTTTCTTCTCAAATCCAGTCAACAAACAAATACTATTGATTTTACCTGCTGAATGCCTCTTAAATCTACCTAGTTCTTTCCACCTCAGCTGCTGTAATTGAATCCAAGTAATCTCTTTCCACCAACATTACTGTAATGACTTCTTTGGCTCCTCCAGCCTTCCTGCCAGCTGTATATTGTGGACTGGATTTTAAAAACCAACTTGTCGGGGCGCCTGGGTGGCTCAGTGGGTTAAAGCCTCTGCCTTCAGCTCAGGTTGTGATACCAGGGTCCTGGGATCAAGCCTCACATCGGGCTCTCTGCCTGCCTCTCTGCCTACTTGTGATCTCTGTCTGTCAAATAAATAAAATCTTTTAAAAAAAATAAAAAAAAATAAAAACCAACTTGTCATGGAGCATGTGGGTGGCTCAGTCTGTTAAGCATCTGACTTCTGCTTTTCCCTCTCCCTTTACCCCTCCCCCGTTTGTTTTCTCTCACTGCCCCTCCCCAATAAACCTTAAAAACAACAACAAAACCTGTTGTGTCATTAGGGAAGAAAGCTTCAACCTCTATATTTTAAATTGATGTCAGATTAATAGCACAAAGAAACCTTCCAAAATCAAAGGGGAAAGCCTCTTAACTCAGTAAAGTTGAAGTTAAAATGTATTCAGTGTTTTCAGATTTACAAATTAATTATGTGTCCTTTGGTTTTCAGTATGAGAGTAGTCTTTGTTGAACGTCCTTCCTTAGTATTCAGAATGTTTGTTTTATATATAGTCTTTGATTTTGATTAACCACCTGATCCATTCATTACTTTGAGGAAACATTTCTGGGGAGTTGGGTGGTGGCCTAAGTGCCTGGTGATGATTTCTCTCCCATCATCTTCCTTCAGTAATTCAATTGTTAGAATAAATCATTTAGTGTGGAGATGTGGGCTAAGTGCATAGCCTTTTGCTAAGCCCTGAACACACCATTCCAGAGGAAATTATGAAGTTAGAACCTGAGAAGTTTCTCCTCTGTGTTCATAGGGCAAGGAATGGTCAAGACTCCAAGTGTCCTTAAAGTAGATCTTACTCTCTGAAATGTTCCATCCCTTAACCTGCATGAGAGTGCCCTCCGGCTGAGCCATGTGGAGCTGTCTGACCTGTGAGTGAGTTGCACAAGGCCTTAGGAAGAAAAGTCTGCAGGCCCATAGATGCCATTAGCCCCTGGAACTTCGCAGCTCTCCTTTTTCTTCAACTGGAGCCGTCCACCCTTTCGTCCTGTGTGGAGAGTGCCAAGAAAGTAGAAGTCCTTCTGTCAGTCAAGGGCCTTACTGGGGAAGAAACCCCAACAATTTGTCTGGCCCAGGTATTGAGACAATTCTTGTATTTTGATGGTGAAGATACATTTGGATGTGCCTGGATATACAACTTTCTAACAAAGCAGATCCAGTGGACGATAACAGTATCGCCAAGAAGAAAATAGGCACAAAACTATTAGCATCTTCTTTCCTTACCTTACTCCTAGAAAAGAGAAGGTAGCTTTGCTTCTTATGGCTCATTTATGCTGTGTTATCCTAGAAGAGAATAGTGTGAAGGGGAAGTACACTGAATGGACTGGGTAGAAACCGATAAACTGAGAGTCCGGGGGAACCAGCACCCTGCTGGTATGGGTGTTCCTAGTCAAAGGATGCTGTGGGTGTCAGGTCTGTGCTGAGGGGCATGGAGTCTGAGGGCATGAGTCTGAGGGCACCTGAAGTAGCAGTGAGTAAGATAGAGATAGTAAGAAATCCGTGCCTTGTGCTGACAAATAGAACAATTGAAGAACACAGACAAAAGTTCTGGATCCTCTCTCGGTTTTCTGACACCTTTTTTTTTTTTAAATTTTTTAATAAACATATAATGTATTTTTATCCCTAGGGGTACAAGTCTGTGAATCGCCAGGTTTACACATTTCACAGCACTCATCATAGCACACACCCTCCCCGATGTCCATATCCCCACCACCCTCTCCCGTCCCCCCTCCCCCAGCAATCCTCAGTTCTTAACCTGAAATTTTTCTAGAATCCTAGGGAGGAGGGCCCCAAAAGAATTGAAAAAGGGGCTTGAAGTAAATGAATGAGAATATTTTGCTCCTGCTGTTACAGACTATAATTCATACAGTCAAGCATTTCGAGAGGGAAAATGGAAACCTATAATACAAATTCTCAGATGAAAAAATACTGCAGTGATGTCATTTCATAGCAGAGCTTCTGAAAAAATAACTGTAATTGAAAAATAGTCTGATGTAGCTCCTGCTAAAAAAAATAACTTCTAGAGCTGGGATCTGCTCCCCATTCCCGTGAGTGAATGAATGTTTACTGAAACGGAGCTATCCTTGCTTTGTTTATGCACTGTGTGTAGTGGCTTTCATGCTGCAAGGACCACAGTGCAGTTGCAGCTACAACACACGGAATGGCCTCTTTACGTCGTGGTCTGTAAGAAAAATTTTGTGGGTTTCTGAAGAAGATCAACTGAAGTTAGTTTTCAATACAGCAAAACTATAAAGAGAAATAAAAATATTAGATAAAAATACCAGAAAATTGGAAGATTATACAAACACACACACATTCTCACACACAATCTACTATTTACCTAAGAGTGAAACAAATTGCACAAAGGAGCACAAGGAATGTTATAAAAACACAATAGAAAAAAACTTTTCCAATATGTAGGAACGCCTGTGTTCAGATAGACAGGGACACCACCTGCCAGGAGAAGCACCGGATGGAGAAACCAGTGAACTTGGAGAGAGCCCACTCTCTCCATGAACATAAATATTTCTAAGGAAAAACTTGGGCTTCTTAAGGGATTCTACATGGCATCTGTAAAGCTAGAGGTGGCCAAACAATGTATGCTGGCTTCTGAAATTAATAGATGAGCTCCCCATTTTTGTAGCTTTGTAGAAGATTATATTTTAATCCTGAGGTGGTGTTACTTGGGTCTGTTTTGGTAAGTGTTTAGGATTTTTTTTTTTTTTTTTTTTTTTTTTTTTTTTTTTTAGTGTTTAGGATTTATCAGGATTATACCAGCATTTCAGTTGAGGTAGACACAGTGTAATTTCTGGAGTATATTGTTCAAAGGAAAGTAGCAGCATTGGTGTTGGGACACTGAGCCATGTCTGTAGTGTCCCCTCTCAGATCACAGTATCTTAAGGGGTCATGGAAAACATGGGACTGATTTAAGATAACCTTTGTCTCTGGAAAGATCTCTTGATCAGTGAAACAGTAGGATAAGGAACTTCCTCTAATGAGAATGGGCATTTTGGTGGGGCAAGGATTACAGCTAGTAGCAGAAGTTACTGTGACACAGCATTCTGTACCCTGTAAGAGATGGTTGGCAGAAATTAGGAGGGGTCACTAAGCCCCAGCCTAGTAGACTGAGTTTGGATAGGGTTTCATTCCCAGCCATCTCAGACCAGAGGGGAGTGAACAGACTGTTCATCTCCTCCAAACAAAGCAGCTGATTCATTCCAGTGTGGAATGGTTGTGGGGGTATAATCTAAGTAAAAATAATCAAAATAATGTCAGTTTGTTAATGAAAGCTAGAAAGTGATGTTAAAAATCAATGTTCTATTCAAATCACACTGTATTCTTCGCTAAGCATAAGGGTCACTGGTGATAATTTTAGTTACCTCTTTTGAAACAATAAAACCTAAATAGTTATTATACAAATAAGTCAGTGGCCAAAGCTAGGCAAAAGAATGTACTTTAAGTTCTAAATGATAACCTGTTGTTTTGCTTTGCCAGTCATTTTGTGTGTGTGCGTGTGCCATCTCTCTCTCTTGAGGTAATCCTGATAGTCCCAGGATGTCGGGATCCTGGTGTCCTGGGGAAATTGTACTGTGGTCATTAAAATCATTCATCTACAGTAAATAAACCCAGCAGAGTAAGCATGTTGCTAATAAAAATATTTCTCAACACATTCTTTCCTGTATTTTAGAAAAGGCGCCGGCGGATTGACCGAAGTATGATTGGAGAGCCAACAAATTTTGTGCATACGGCTCATGTAGGATCGGGAGACCTATTCAGTGGAATGAATTCAGTAAGTGTATTGGTGGAAGATGCAGATGGGTGTTGGGGCGTAGACTTAGGTCACCTGTATGACAGCTACATACATTCTTTAAGATTATACAGCATTCAGTGAATTTGTAGATACTGAATATAAATACATAATATGAGCAAAGAAGAAAATGAGCAGTGGGAAATTAATCTCTCCTCTAACTTGCTAAACTATGCCTTTATTTCTACCTTTCTCCTGAAAAAATACTTAAAAGGGGGCGCCTGGGTGGCTCAGTGGGTTAAGCCTCTGCCTTCGGCTCAGGTCATGATCTCAGGGTCCTGGGATCGAGCCCCGCATCAGGCTCTCTGCTCGGCGGGGAGCCTGCTTCCCCCTCTCTGCTTCTCTGCCTACCTGTGATCTCTGTCTGTCAAATAAATAAATAAAAATCTTAAAAAAAAAAAAAAACTTAAAAGGAGTTGAGTTTACAAGGATAGTTAATAGCCCTTTGGCTCTCCTGACTCCTTGCAAAGGAATGTGAATGTCAGCCTTTTAGTAATATTTAATTTCTTCTCTCTTCAATTAAGTTGCCTTTTGCCAACATATTTATTGCATTTACCTTATAAAAGACTAGCCTTTTCTTGATATTAGAATGTTTGTGATTTATTCATAATTAATGTAAATACTTGTGTATATTTGCTATCTTTTATAGAGATTTCAGTGAATTTCAAAACATACTTTAGATTTACTCACTTGAACATGTGTACTCCTTAATGTTCAGCCAACAAAACAGTGCTCTATAAGAGAAGCACTGCCAAGTCAGGGTGTGTGTGTCAGGGTTCTCCCTTCTTTTTGTCCTAAAGTAATAAGCTACAAAGTATCGAGAGCCTCTTTCCCCCAAATGTAAAGTAAACTGATGTGTCTAAATGACCTCTAAAGTGTTTAGAACCAGAAAGTCAAAAAGGCTTTTATAAATATAGAATTATCCATTATATACTTATTCACTGGACAGAATTAACAAAAGACTTAATAAGAGCTCAGAGACTTTTAAAATAGGTAGATCGTATATCCTGGATACAGCAAAGAAGTTTGTCACAGTTACTAGGTGAGCAAAGGGATAACATGTGTAGCTTCCTGAAGGGAAACATCTTGTTTGTTTTAAATCTGTAGGAAAAGTACTTTGTTTTGTTCAACTGCTTTTGTGGAAATGTAAGAGGTGTCAGGTTGCTGTCACAATACAATTCAGTAGCTTTGTTTCCTGGAACAGCATGAAATGAAAAGATCAAATGAGAACCTAAAGCTTTTGTTAATAGGGTTATTATTAAACATGCAAGTAGAGCGAATGGCTTCAAATTTATTATACATGAATTTTATTTTCTTAACAAATGTGTTCTTCCCCATTTCACATTTTTTAAAACTCCAGAATGAAATTTTTAGTTCATGGTATTTAACTTTTGAAATACTGTTTATATATACATTTCAGGATTTCTTTACAAATTCCTCTTTGATGTTTTGTCTGCACTAGGAGCCTGTCATGGATGTGGGGGACGCTCGTTGCCAGCAGCGTAGCTAGAGCTTGAGGACGGTCTCCTGTAGGGCATCCGGGTCTGTGGCTTCAGCTGAGAGCTGGTTCCAGACAGCCCTCTGCTGTTAGTCTACCTGCAGAGTCCAGGCAGCCTGCTCTGCTTACCGACTAGTGTTTTTATGAAGTGTTTGAGCTTGTTAGAACCCACTGTGTCTCCAGGAGGTTTTCTGTCTGTGTGATGCGCACACGTGGTTCCAGGCTGCTGCTTGAGCGGTTGTGTTAGGGTCAATGTTACGGAATCCCCGAGTTCCTGCAGGTGACATCAGTGGAGAGATATCACTGATATGAGCCTGATTTGGTGAGAGAACTCTCTTCTTCTGTGCAATAATAGTATTGCACAGAGTGAGACAAAACCATAAATGTGGTTTATCTGCAGAAATAGGATAGACTAACTTAAGGCAAACTAAGAACTGAGCAGCATGGATGAGGTACTTGGCTCGGTGCCAATGGAATGGCCTGGCCGCACTGGATTCCTAAGGGGCAGATGACTTGGGGGAGTGTCTCTTTTCCTCTAAACACGCTGTTCTTCCCAAGATTACCTTTCATACTAGAAATAGATCCCATGACTCTTTTAATGAGAGTGTTATTGTGTTAAAATACAATATATACACAGTCAAAAATAATCCATTGGAAAATCCAAATTGTATTGTTTGAAATTGAACAACTGACTTTTGGAGAAAAACTAGTTTTTTTCTTGCCTAGAATCAGCATGACATTATGAATGCACTATGGAAAAACACAAAAATGTTACTTTTTATAAATAGCCCTGAAATGCCTAGAAAAGGTAACATGTTAGGTGGGGGAATTTTTGGTACCTGTGTAGAAACAGGTTCGTGCCACAAAATTGGTTACCTGAAAGGAACAGGAAATGACTTTGAACAGATAGCTTATGCTGGTAGCCTTCTCAGACTGAGCAAGGTTACTGAAAATAAATAGGGCTATAGATTTCAGGGTTTTTTTTTTAAATACTTCTAACTGAAGTGGTCATTTGAGTAATGTGAATATAGATAAGGCCATAATTACATGTGATATCACTAGAGTAAGATGTTCCACCTAAGATTTTTCTCAGTGAAACCCTTCTGGATCTAAAGAAGGTATACATTTTATATTTTGCTTTTCTACTAGAATAAATTTAAACCTGCCTTGCTCAGAAAATAGGCAGATCTTACTTCCTTTGCTTAAAACATACTGACTCAGGATCGCCATTGAAAACACCTCACACAGCATATTTTCTATCAAGTGCTCAGTAAGTATTTGATAAGTAGATTAATTAATGGATGTTGTTCCCATCCTCTGTCCCCCAAGGGAACCATGGACAGGTGAGGGATCCTTCGAGCAGATCACCCCTGCTCGGCCTCAGCACTGTTTAGTCAGTAGCTCCAGCACCTTCTCACTGCTCCTTTTTCTGGCATTCTAGCCTGATTCTCTTCTTCTGTACTTACTATTTGTTGCTAGTTGGTATAACTAAGATTGGAGTAATTTTGGTCCACTAAGGGCACTTCTCAGCTTGCCGATAAGTTCATTTGTCTTTGTTTCCACCAAGTAAAAGGAGAATCCAGCAGTTTGGTATCCTACAGTCCATCAGAAAATAGCCCTATTTGGTGGGGAGGAGAGATTATCATGTTAACTATTTCACAGATCTTTAGAGAGGATAAATACTTAACCCAGGTTACAGTGACTAGAGATGAATAAATTTGGACTACCGTACAAGTCTTTGGATTCTTTAAGGCTGTATCAGGTATGTAAGTTTTACCACATGGGACCTTTGAAAATTTATCTTTGGTCTAATTTCATTTGTATTTATTTTTATTCGATTCTCAGTAATTGAGGTGATCATCTATGTGAATGAGGTGTCTGTAAATTAAGAACTGGAGTTGCTCTGTATACTTCTGTTTTTGAAATGTCACCAAGTACATTGTGAATCACAAAACAGTTATTTTGTCACTGCTAAGTGGGGAGAGGGAGTTGAAGCCTGAAATGTGTTTTTAGTAGCCTCACCATTTCCCTATGGGCAATCAGAAATTTAAGTCTATAAAAACAGAATTTTTTCTATAGAAAGGATCCTTCTCAAAACTGCTTAGCTAAAACGTTTAGACCAGGATCAGTTGCATTGTCCCTAGTTCTTGATTTGGTTCTGTTTTTGTCTTATTTTAGGTTAGCTCCATTCAGAACCAGATGCAGTCCAAGGGGGGCTACGGGGGTGGGATGTCTGCCAGTGTGCAGATGCAGCTTGTGGATACGAAGGCTGGATAGCCCCGAGTCCTGTCTCCTGTGAGTATCTGCGTCACATGTTGGAAAAGGCCAAAGTATTTTACCCTGCTAAGGGTTTCATGGGATGGTTGTAGGCACTTTGAGTAGTAGTTTTCGCTTGTTCTTTCCCTCATGACCAACAGCCAGGTGGGGAGGAGCCTTTGACAGATAGTGTCCTTTAAACATGAATGAAATTACTATTTTGAGTATCGATACTTTGGGGAATGTCCTGTGTAGTGAAGTACCTTGATGTTTTAGTTGCATGATTGAGAAATCTTTGACGATAAACTTTACAAATTAAATAAGACAAAGTGTAAAAATAATTTGGATTTTTTCTTTTGGTTTTATAGGTCATTGTGAATTTGTGTTTTCTCTTTAATTTGTTGTTGTGATTCCTTTTCAAATACAAAAAAGAAGTGTGATGGCATCTTGTTCACCCTGTTGTGATTTCTCCAGTGAGATGTTCTTGTTCTGCTCTGAAGAAGCTGTTGTCAGATGAACCTTGCATTTCCGGCTGGCATGCATGCCTTTGGACTCACGGACTTTGGATCGTGGCTTCATTTTTATCAATTATGGATCTGATCTTAGCATGATCTTTTTTTGTGAATGCTAGCACTATTTTGGATTTTCCCCCCCATTTTAAACGTTTCTATTTCCATCTCCAGCCCTCTGCCTTATGAGTTTGTTGGTAAGGTAGGACCTGCTATTGTTAGTCACTGTTTCTGTATATTTTGGAAGGTATGACATCCATAAGCACAATGATCATTTTTATTCATTTGAAACTTGAGCAGAATAGATACCGCATGCTTTATGAAGTTGCTTTGTCTGGGAGCCCAGAAATGAGTGTTTCTTTGCTGCTGTGGGCTGAGGGTAACTGCTGCTGTTAGAGAGAGGTTAGCTGTGGCACCAAGTCACATCAGTTTCACACACACAAAGGTAACCTGTAGCTTACTCTATAATTAAAATCGGCATTCATAAGGTGTTCATTCAGTTGTAAATGTACGATGTATTTATTCTGAGAGTGAAAACCTGTGATTTGCGAACAGGTGTGGTTGTGTGTCAGAGTGTTGTGGTGAGGCCCTCGTCCAGGCTCATTGTGTACTCACTCTGTTTTGACTTATTTTAATATGATGATCTATGTGTTTCCACTATTAACTCCTGGCTGGTACTACTAACTGCAGTGTCAGTGGCCTTTCCATATTCAAACCTGTTTGGGGGTAGTGGAAGTTAACCCAGAGCAATAGAGTGACTTGGCCGAATAGTTGCCAGTGAAGAAATCTGTATGGTGATTTGTTAGGAGATTGGTGAGAAACCATTGCTCAGGCTCCAAAATCTTTATTCTTCATAAATGATGTGTATTTCAGATATTTCTGTAAGTACTTTCCTTTCTCTGTGAGGGCGTGGTGTATGTATTCTTGTTTAAATCCTATGTCCAGCGCAGTCCTAACTACATTTAGTAGGATTAATATTTTATGCAGCAAATGGGACTTAGGTGAAAATGTAGACAGCTAAGAAATTAGATGAGTAATTATTTTCTTTGCATCTTAGTCCCAGGTTCTTATGAACCAGGTAACTGGATAAATAGCTTACATAAGGCAAACCAGGAAAGCGGTGCTTCTGAATAGAACTGACCTGTGCAGTGGGGCGCTGGATTCCTCAGTGCTTATATTTCAGCAGTTGGAGGCTTCATAGGTGTCAGTACCAGAGAGAATCTGTCAAGGAAACATTCATGCTTACTAATAAAAAAAGGCCGTTTGCAGTTTAATTTACGGTGTGTATACTGCATTCTGGCATTTGCTGAGGACCCACGTCGTTCTTCTCAGCCAGAGTCTGTGTCCTGCCATGGATAGTGCTTTGTCCAAGGTCTTACAAGACAGATTGGATTTTCTGGGCCTTGTCCATAGTGATGCTCTTTAGTCTATTTTGACTTTAAAAATTAGTAGAACTTTTATATATGTCCTGTAACTCCAGGATTCCTAGTACAGGAAGCCCTGCTCTTTTGTCTTGAACTCCTGATTTGTTTTACTCCTCTTTTTTTCTAATCGAGATCTTCTGTGTGGACCAAATACGTCACTGAGTTCTGGAGCATATCTCCGTGGTGACCCCAAGGCTATGCTCTTGAGTGTGTAACTGACCTGCAGTAGCCACCCTGTGTGCAAGACCATATGCCGAGGGAAGGTGCCAATAAATTCAAGAAGAAATGACAAAAAATTTTAACACAGTGATCCTAAACACAGATTTCTTAGGGAGGCTTGAAGATAGTGAAGGGTGGCAAGTTCCCCACATCATCAGTGGGATTGTAAATCTTGGGCCATGTGTCTCATTTTAAAATTGAATCTAAAGTAATAGGATTGACTGTTACTTTGCTGAAATACATACTAACATTCAGTGCACGGGAAACTGAATGAAGGTTTAACCAATGCCATGGATTCTGTCAGTGATCTGCATTCGCTACAAGAGGTGCTTTCCCATGATGTAGGCAGGAGTTGGTGCCAATAAGAAATGTTCACTATGGTGACTGGGTTCAGCATTTCCAATGCAGCATTATCGCCTTTAAAGATATTTTGTGAGTATATATTAGCTTTCACTTTTGTTATTAAATTATAGCAGTTTCATTATAGAGAGCAAGTAAGTTTGCCTTGATTTTGTTTAAAATGACTTCTGCTCAGCACCCAGAAGATAAAATTGACATATTTTTATAATGTAAGCATACTTTTTTTGTACATTGTGTTCATTCAGTGTTGGCTTGTAGATATTAAAAGAAAGTATTGATTTTGATTCAATAAATGTTTTCTTTCCATCCTGGTTTGGTTTTTCCTTTCTTAGTTCAGGCCAACTAGAATTCACTTAGAGGGTATTTTTAGCATTCTTATAGTTTCAGTTAAGATTAATGTCTTGCAAAACCACCCCTTTTTAAAAGCTGGGAGCTACCATATTGGGCAGGTATGGACCATTTCCAACATGACAGCAAGTTTGGAGGTAACTGACAGTTTGCTCCTCAGGAAAAACTTCCAGTGTCTAGAGGCACTTTGGGTTGTCACAGCTTGAGGTGGGGCGTGGGGGGGGGGGGCCTGTCTGGTGGGAGTAGGCAGCAAGAGGGGCTGCTAACCATCTGTGGTGCAGAGAACAGCATCCTCCCCTCCCCAAACAAAGACTTACCCAGCCCCAATGTTGTAGTGCCACAGCTGAGAATCCCTGGCTTAGGACAAAGAATATGTATGTACTCACCAAGTACATCCAGTTAGAAACTCCTCACTGTGTGGAACCTTGTGCATTGGGCCGTAGGTTTGGCTGTATTAGGAGATGGGCCAAGTAAGGTTGGTTCTAAAGTAGAAAAATTAATGGGAAAAATGTTAATAGTTCAAAAAATTTTCATAACATTTGTCATTTCATGGCCGAAGACTGAGGTAATTGGGTTAAGGTGAAGTTCTTTCCACAACTAATAAAATAGTAAGAATAAGGCATCCTGATTAAAGTATCTGAAGAAACTGGTAGTGGTTTATCAGGATTCTATTTTGAGCACATTTTCAAAGGACATGAATAAAATGCACAAGGGTTCATAAGATAAACTGTTTTTATAGATCTGTCCTACTTTTTGTGCTTTAGAGACATAGTCGGAAATTTGCTAAAACTTGTGGAAATGCAAAAATCTTCAAAACTGACAGGAAATTATTTACCCTCTGCTTGAAATACGCTTTGAGTACACTACAAAGAAAGCAAAGGAAAGGTTACCTTAGGTTTATTGTCTCCATTCCTCACGGGCTAATAAAACTTAAACCAGTAAACAACTCATGTTGCTCGGACTTTATATTTTTAGCACATTCACTTTTCATTTTTTTGATGTTTTTGATGCTTTCCGCCAGGTAGCTACAGCCTCTGGGCTGCATGTGACCCCAACCCTCATCCTCCAGTCTCATCATCTTAATAATTTCTGTCTGCCCTTTGATGCCCAAAGGAAGGAAGTTAGTATCAGAATAAGGAGAGCCAGATGTTTGATCTGGAACCTCAAAAGCAGTGGGGAAAGGGTGTGCTCCAGGTGTTGAAGACCAGGTGATAGAAGTCTGACAGCAAGCTAACAGCCACAGAGTGAAGACACTGGCCAACTAACCCACACTCCACTGGATCCTTTACAACTCAATTGTGTGGAAGCTTTAGATCAGTGAATGCACGATAGCCTGCCCTGGGGGCCCAGAAAGGACTCCCAAGCAAGGGTTTTTATTTTTGGTTTTGGTCTGTTCAAGGATCAGCAAGAAAGATTATTTAAAATTCCTCAGAACTTCACCTGATCACCTTTTTCTTCATTTATTAATTTCAGCTGCCTCAACACATACCTCCTTTATACCATCTGGGCCTTTCAAATATTTGAGCTGATTCTTTACATTAGATCCCGATTCTGTGCAGCAGCACACTCAGGCACTGTCCACAGACATTTTAGTTGAGGTTTCTGGGTGTCTGGAAACATCACTGTTTCACTGTTCAGAAACTGTGCAGACAAGAGGTTAAGAATCATCGTTGCTGCTTTGAGCACAAGCACCCAGAGTCCAAATTCCAATTCTCAAGTTTTCAATAATGTCTATTTTGTCACATTAACATTTTCATAAATTTCTGCAGGTTTTGCTTATATCTAATTTTTGCTGCTTGGATAGTGGCTTTGTGGGGGCTCTTCGGACAAAATACCCCAGACCAGACAGCTTATAAACAAGAGAAGTTGACTTCTTACAGTTGTGGAGGCTGGAAGTCCATGATCAGGGAGCCAGCATGGTCCTGTGAGGGGGGCTCCTCCAGGACACAGACTCCTCAGATCTTCATGTGCTGAAGGGGCTAGGAAACTCATACGGCATCTCTTCACAAGTTACACGCTCATGACACACGCCTCCTGATACTGTCACCTTCGGGGGTTAGGATTTCATCATAAACTATTGGGGGGGGAGCACAAACATTCAGACCATAGCACGCAGCTATAGGAGGTGAGTGACTGCAACTGCCCCTCGTGAGATGTGGCCACCTCCAGCGTGTGCACTGTGGAGCCGAGGCTGCAGGCCAGGAGCCTCTCGGGGTCAGGTACGACTGCAACTGAAAAACAACTGTCCTTTCTCCTCCCATCCACCATTCTGATCCTCCCCTAGGACACTAACTTGACAGGTAGACATTTCAGGAAAAAAACCAGCCTGTGAGGTCATCTGAGGGATGAGAAGTTAAAGGAAATGGAAGAGTCCAGTGATTCAGCCTCTGCTGAGCAAGGAAAATGCTCTGAAGGAGAGGGAATATCAAAAAGAAATGCTCTTTACCTGTTTTGTGTGTTGAAATTTTAAAAAAACTTTATCATTATACTTTCCCACTTCACAGTTTGTTCAATAAACCTTTTGTTTGGAAGATGTGTATCCAGCTCTGGGAAATTATTTCTCTGATTATTTCTTGTGAGGATTATCAGATTTCTGAGTAGGAACAGTGAGCTCTAGAATATAAAGGAGTACTTTACACATACTGGTGAGAGAAAATTATTTTGAACGAGTATATTCTATCTAGACCAAACTCTCAAGGAGGTGAGATGGTAAAATAAAGATGAACAGGCAAGCAAGCAGTCAGAAACTATGCCACACACCCTTTCTGAAAATACACCCGGGAAAGTATGCTCTGCAAGAACCAGCAGAACACACTAAGTACTATCATTTAAAGGTATCTCAGGACTTCGACATCTGAGGCTGACCTAAACAGCAATCTATCCAAATAAGAAAAAACATTAGGAAGATTTTAGGAAAACTGGTCCTAAGAAGCATAATTAAATAGATGCCATTTATGAGCTGCAAGATTTGGCATTCACCAATCTTTTTTTGCACATTATGTGCCCAACGCGCTGTTTATGCACTGGGGGTACAACAGTGAGCAAACCAAATCCCTTTACCCTCTAGGAGTTTTCATTCTAGTGTTGGGGTGCAGACAGATGGACATGAAGCCAAACAAATTTTGTCAGGTCAGAAATTGAGACCATGGTACGAAACGAAGACGATCTTAGTAATATGGTGAGAAATGTACTGTCAGGAAGCAAAATGACAATTCTTGGTATTCTAGTATAAACCAAAAACTTGTCTGAAGGTAAGACAGGATTTTGAGTGAATGACACATGAAAGTCAGGCTCCTAGAACAGCATCAGCCATGCAAATTAAGTTCTGAGTGAAATTTAAGAAAACTGTCATTTGAAAGATACAGGTTTAGTGACAAATAATTGCCTTTCAGGGCCCACAGGTACATCACCACAGGATTCAGATCTTTTAAAATCAAACCATAAAAGACAACTACTTTCACAGAACATAAAGTACAGTTTAGAAAACTGGAAACCACATTCAGAAGATGGTGGCGGGGAAAGACAGGGAGAGCGCAGAGTACTAATCTCTCACGTACGTACTGGGAGTGCGTCAAGTATTTACCCCTTTATGGTTATAAACAACAGTGTTTCATGTCAGTTGTATCTCACAACTAGGAAAAATTTAATTCTAAAACTAACGAAAGAGGGGCGCCTGGCTGGCTCCATCGCTAAAGCATGCAACTCTTGATCTTGGGGTCATGAGTTTGAGCCCCATGTGGGGTGCAGACCTTACTTAAAAAACAACAGAGAAATTTACATGTAAAAATAAAACCATAACTGGAATGAGGGAAAAGGAAGTTTATTGCAAGTCTCCTTTTTTGTTCCATAAAATCATTTGTAGCATTCAAAGTTGATGAGTGAAGAAATTAAACTATGCCATCACTTACAATTAAGGAGGTGACCTGCAGAAGAATTCAAAATGTAAAGACCTGTAAAAGTAGGGATGGAATGTTAGAAGTGGACATGGAGACTTATTTTTTAAGTACTTCCAATCTGTCCTGTTTGGGTTTCATTTTCTTTATACTACCAATTTCTTGATAATATAAAACAAAATAACATTACATTTTAAGCAGATATTAGAGAGATAGGTATCTTTAGTGGGATGGCAGAGTAGGAAGCTCCAGGCTGTTGTCTCCCCCGCGCCCCCCAACACACCAAATACTAGAGGACCAAAATAGCTTTGTGAGAATGCTAGTGATCAGTTAAGCTGCAGCAACCAAGTGAACACCTAACAGAAAAGGCCACACTCAAAATGGTCAGAAATTTTGAGGCGTCCCTGTCCCACCCTTGTGCTGGTGCAGTACACCTCAGTTGTGAGGGAACAACCCAATCCTGTTTCTCCCTTGGGACTCAAAGAATGAAACTTGCTTGTAACTTTCTGACTTGCGTGGGGACTGGTTTGTCTTGCCTGACTCAGAATGTTGCTGGAAATGATGGCATCGGGTGGAAGGCAGGCTGGAGGCTGCTGACTATAGGCACGGGTGCGGTAGCAGGTTAGAACTCCAGGTGGTCTGAAGACCCATGGATGGCTGTGGACAAGAAATCACAGGCAGAGGAATAGAAAAAATACCAACTAGAATTCAATAGCACTGTAAAGGATTATGCAGGATGGCCAGGGGAGATGTATTCCTAGAATGCAAGAATGGTTCAATATGAGAAAATCAGTGTAATATACCACATTTACAGAATGTTGGAGGAAGAATCAGTAGGATCATCAAAGTACAGAAAAAAGCATCTGACAAAATTCAACAGTTTCACAATGAAAACATTCAACAAAGTATTAATAGAAAACATTGAACAAAACAAAGACTATAGACGGAAAGTCCACAGCTAACATACTCGGTGGTGAAAGACTGAAAGCTCTTTCTCTAAGATCAGGAACAAGACTTCATTGCCTACTTTCACCCTTTATTCAACAAAATACTGGAATTGCTAGCCACAGCAGTTAACGGCAAGCAAAGGAAATGAACGCATCTATACCAGAAAGGAAGAGGTAATATAAGCTCTGATCACAAATAGCATGGTTTGTTATGTAGAAAGTCCTAAAGATTCCACTAAACAAAAGAAAAAAAATGTGAGGTAAAATGTGAGGTAAACTCCACAAAGCTGCAAATTCAAAATCAACACACAAAAATCAGTTACGTTTCTATATGCTAACACTAACCATCCAAAAGGAAATTAACAAAACAATTCTGTTTATAATAGTATCAAGACAAATAAAATACTTAGGAATAATTTAACCAAGACAAAGATTTGTGTATTGAAAACTATAAAACATTAGTGAAAGAAATTATAGACACAGAAGAGGGAAAGGCATCCTGTGTTTATGGATTGTAAGACTTAATATCGTTAAGATGTCAGTACTATACAAGGTGATGTACAGATTCAGTGCTATCTATCAAAATCCCAATGGCATTTATTCATAAATAAGAATACCCATCCTCATATTCATATGGAATCTCAAGAGACCCTAAAGAGCCAGTCTCGAAAAGGGACAAACTGGAGGTCTCATACTTGATTTCAAAACTTACTGTGGTACTTAAGTCCACGGGGACTGGCACATACAGCCACAGAATCCAGTAGAATAGAACAGAGATTCCAAAAATAACTCTTCCATGAGTTTTTCAGGGATATTCAACAATGATGCCAAGACTACTCAACAGGTTAGGCCAGTCTTTTCAAAAAATGCTGCTGGAAAATTGAATATAAACATGCAAAAGAATAAGGCTGGATCTTATAGTCTGTTTGGGCTACTATAACGAAATGCCACAGACTGGATAGCTTATAAACAACAGAAATTTCTTTCTCACAGTTCTGGAGGCTGGGAAGCTCAAGGTTATAGTGCCAGCATGGTGGTTTCTGACAGTGGCTCTCTACCTAGTTTAGAGCCAGTGCCTTCTTGCTGTATCCTCACATGGTGAAAGGGCACAAGAGATCTCTCTAGAGTCTCTAAGAGCACTAATTCTGTTTATGAGGGCTCTGCCCTCCTGACTTGGGCACTTCCCAAAGGCTCCACCTACTAATACCATCAAAAAGGGCACTTTCAAGATTTTGTGTGTGGGGGGCGGGTGTGTGTGCACACTCAGGCCATAGCAGATCTTTACACAATATACCAAAATCAAAGTGGATTAAAGATGTATATTTAAGACCTCAAACTACAGGGAATGCGTGGGTGGCTTAGTCTAAGGTTAAGCGTCTGCCTTCAGCTCAGGCCGTGATCTTGGGGTCCTGGGATTTAGTCCCACATTGGGCTCCTTGCTCCATGGGGAGCCTCTCCTCTGCCTTCCACTCTCCCTGCTTGTGCTTTCTCTCTCTCTCTCTCTCTGACAGACAAATGAATGGAATCTTTAAAAAACAAAAGAAGACCGCCAACTACACAACTTTTGAAAAAAAACACTGGGGCGCCTGGGTGGCTCAGTCGTTAAGCAGCTGCCATCAGCTCAGGTTGTGATCCCGGGATCCTGGGATGGAGCCCCAAGTCGGGCTTCCTGCTCAGCAGGGAGTCGTCTCCTCCCTCTGCCGCTCCCCCTGCTTGTGCTTGCTCACATGCACGCTCTGACAAATTACATAAAATCTTTTCAAAAAAATGTCTAACCTTGGTGATGACAGAGTAACTACTTTTAAAGCTTCTTTGCTTCTTAGCATGATGAAGCCCTAGAATTTTAGCAAAATGAAGTGCTTGACAAGCTGCGGTTAAAACCCTAGGTCAAGTTTCCTTGTGAATGTTTACCCTTGCTGCAGTCTCAGTGCTGACTAGCGACTTGACCGCTCATGTCCTAGGGGATTTTTACGGATGAGACATGGGAGGCGGGATCACTTGAGGATGGGTTTATTAAGTATGTGCAACTGCCCTAAACATACTTCTGGTCTCACAGGAGCTGAAATCCTCCATCACTACCTACTGATTCCTTGCCCTGTCCAGCTGCAGCCCACCACAAGTATTTCATCTGTTCATCTTTCTTGGTTTGGAAAAATTGTGGTAAAACACACAAACTCAAAGGCAACCATCTTAACCATACCATCTTAACCATTTTTAAGTGTACAATTCAGGAGTGTTACATACTTCCGCATTATTGTACAACTGATCTCCAGAACTTCTTCGTCTTGCAAAATGGAAATTCTCTACCCCATTAAACTATAGCTCTCCATTTCTCCCTCCCGCCCAGACGCTGGAAACCCTTCTCCTTCCTTTGCCTATGAACTCTACTAGGTACCTCAAATCAGCAAGATCAAACAGTATTTATCTTTTCATTACTGGCTTCGTTAACCCCAGTATCTTTTCTCAAAGTTCATTCATGTCGTAGCAGCTGTCAGAATTTCCTTCCTTCAAAAGGTTGAATAATCCATCCACTTCATGTACATACCACATTTGCATCTCTCCCACCTCTTGACTGTGAATAATGCAGGGGTGGACAGATACCTCTGTGAGACCCTGCTCTCAGTTCCCTGGGACAGTAACCTACAAGTGAGATTGCTGGATTGTATGGTATTATTTTTTTGAGCAACCTTCAGGGCACAGTGTTCCCATTTCTTCACCTCGTCACCAAAACTTTTTTTTTTAAATAGTAGCCATCTTAATGGTTGTCAGGTGATAGGGCGTCATGATTTTGATTTGCATTTCCCTCATGATTGATCCTGAGAATTTTGTCATGCACTTATTGGCCATTTATGTATCTTTTTTGGAGAACTGTCTTTTAGGTACTTTGCCCATTTTTAAATTGTCTTTGTTGCAGTTGAATGAGGTATCTTTTATTCAATAAATATAAAGCTTTAAAAATACTGTGTATTCCCAATATACACTTCAAGTGTGAACATACACTGAGGATGAGTGTCTTAGCCACCCTGACACTGTGTCTGCTGAGTGACACCCCCATGAATCCCTGAAACACAGCCTGCCCCATCTTCCCTTGCTTGGCAAGCTCTTCGTGCCTTTGTGTTCAGGCCCCTTCCCTCTCATGGGGTCTTCTTCACATTCTTCTTGCTACAAGTGTGTCTCCTTCTAGTTTTCCACTCCTAGTATGTTTTAACTTAGGAAACAGGGAAGTGCTCGGTCTCACCAACAGGTCAAAAATAGAACTTCAGTGCATTTGCTACATAGAATTGATTTTAGTTTTGGGAGCATCTGGAGTATATTTTGAATAGTTGCAGTTGTCAGATAAATGACCACAGATAAAGGAGGTGTGGGACAGCTAAGACTACTGGGTAAAGAAATGAAGTTCCGCAAGAGAAGATGAAATGGAACAATTAAGGTACAGAACTACGGAACTGTGAGGAGGGGAAAGAGGCAGGGAGAGAGAGTGTGGGATCATAATAATCCAGCCTACAGTTTGCCAGGTGGCTGGGCACTGCCAGAGGATTACATGTGAATTAATTCACTTCATCCTCAGAGCAGCAGTAAAAATGAGATAGGTTATTGTTGGTAACCTGTTTAAGAGAACACAGGGAATATATAGCTAATACAGAATATATTAGTTCTCTGTTGCTGTAAATCATCACAAACTCGGTGGCTCAAAACAGCACAAGTTCAGTGGGTCAGAAGTTTGGGCCCAGGTTGGCTGGGTTGTCTACTCGGGGTCTCACAAGTCAGAAGTTCAAAGTGTCAGCTGGGCTGTGCTCTAAGCTGGAGGCTTCACGAGGGAAGCAGCCACTTCCAAACTCACTGAGATTTTGGTAGAATTCATTCTCTAAGGAACGGCTGGCTCCACCTTGCTGGCTGTTGGCTGAAGACATGTCTGCACCTTCACATTCACCGCAGGATTATTAACTGCCAAGATTTGAAGACAACCGTCTGCTGATGACCGGATAAGCAAAATGTGGTATGCACACAGTATTATTCAGCCCTAAAGAAGAAAATAGAAATCTAGCCTTTTGTGACAACGTGGACAAACCTGAAGAACATCATGCTAAGTGAATAAGCCGCACAGATAAGACTGCTATCATGTGATCTCCCTTGTATGTGGAAGGCAGTGGTTGCCAGGGGTTGAAGGGGAAGGGTGGGAAGATGTTGTTCAAAAGGTACAAAGATTTATGCAGGATAAGTAAGTTCTGGAGTGATTCTGTACAACATATTGACTATAGTCAGTATTACTAGATGGCATATATGAAGTGGGCTAAGGTAGGTGATTTTAAGTGTTCTTACCACACACAAATTTTAAGTCTGTGAAGTAACGGATACATTCACTAGCTTAATTGCGGTAACCGCTTCACAGTGTATACATACATCACATCATCATGTTGTACCCCATAAGCCGCCATACAATGAAGGTTTATGCCCCACCCCCATTCATGGGTTGAAATCCGGATCTGTAAATGTGAGGGTATTAGGAAGTGAGGGCTGTGGCAGGTAATTAGGTGAAGAGTGTGAAGCCCTGATGAGTGGGGATGACTACCCGTATAAAAGAAGCCCTTCTCTGTGAAGACACAACAGGAAGGCACCATCCATGAACCAGGACACAGGCCCTCAAAGAATAGTGAATCTGCTGGCACCTTGACCTAGAACTTCCCAGCTTTCACACTGTGAGAAATAAATTCTGCTCTTTATAAGCCACCCAGCCTATGGTATTTTTGATACAGCAGCCCAAATGGACTAAGACAAACAACTCAAATATGTACAATTTTTAATTTTCAAATCTCTCTCTCTCTCAAACTGGGATGGGGGGACCCCCAAACACATCAGACACTTAAAAACATAAATCTTATATGAAATATATTAAAGCTCTTAAAGCAAAATAATGAAACCAAAGCAATAGAAAATCTAAATAAATGAAGAAATACACTGGGCTCATAGACTAGAAGACTCAATTTTACAGAAATGTTAATTTCCTTCAAATTATATAATTTTAGGAAAATCCCACTCAAAATTGCAATTGTGTGTTTGTGTAAATTGATAAGCTGGTCATTAAATTTACCTGGAAATACAAATGATATGAGAACAACTAATATATTATTGAAAAATAAGAGGGTCAGCCACCTTTCTCTACTAGGTATCAGTATTTAGTGTAATGCTAGAGCATTTAAAACAATGTGGTATTAAGGAATGGAAGAATAGGCTGATAAAGTATACAGACCCTAGAATAAATTCACACTTACTATGACTCACATCAGAGATGGCACCACAGGGCAGTGGAACAAAGGACTTATCTTTTCAACAAGTGGTCCAGGAACAATCAATGGGTGGGAGACTAGACCTTACACTATACACAAAATTTTATTCTAGATATATTGTAGAGCTACATTTAGAAGGCATAACATTGAAGTATTTGAAAGATAACACAAATATGTTAATGAACGTGGAAGAGGAAAACACTTCTTAGATCACAAAGAAAGCACTAACCATAAAGGAAAGGAGTAATTTCTCTAGTTTAAAATTAAGAACTTCCCTTCTTTACGACCACACATGCCACCGAGTGGGAAAAGTTATTTGCCAGAGACGTAAGTGACAAAGGAGTCATATCCACAATGCATAAAAAATGTCTACAAATTGATAAAAATGGAAAAGACTCAAAAAGGCACTTCATAAAAGCAGAAATCAAATGACCCACATAAATATGAAAAGGAGCTCAACCCCACTAATAACCAGGGAAATGAGAACGAAAACCATACTAAAATACCATTACTTATCTACCAAAATACAAAACACCAAAAATACCAGGTGGTGTCAGAATGAGATGGACAACTGCCAGGAGCCTATGGAGTAGGCAACTGCTCAGTGTAGACCACAGAAGTCAGACTGGTTCTTGTGTTTATTACCTGCTTTTCATTCCTGTTCGGAGCTGGGCCATTTGTGTTTTCTGGAAGATTTCCCTTAGCAGCCCTGGAAAAGACCAGCACTCATTAAATATACCAGATTCTATGTCCAAATGCACAAACAATGTATACGGAAATAGCTGTATCCACACTGTCTACTACTGAGTGTCCAAACTTTATTCAACTACAGTCTGTCTAAAATTCTTTATTTGCTGGTTGGAAATGTCTTCATTTCATAACCTCTGTGAAGGGGAACTCTCAAAAAATTCCACTGCGGAATGCAGAGATATCTGGAAAGATGGCCAAGAAATTATAGGCACCTGGGTGGTTCGGTGGGTTAAGCATCGGCCTTCAGCTCAGTTCATGATCTTGGGGTTCTGGGATCAAGCTCCATGGCAGGGTCTCTGCTCAGTGCATACAGGTCCCTCCCTATACTTCTCCCTGTGCCCCTTTCCTCCCCCCTCCCCTGCTTGAGCACTCTCTTTCTCTAATATATAAAATCTTACCCCCCCCCATTACCTTGCCCTAACCTTCTAAAGACAAAGACCACAAGGGATACATGGTAGTGTGGCGCCATCTGGTGGCTCCAATGTATTTTACCACAGCTCCCCATTGTTCTTGCAAAGGGGTTTCTGCCCGTGATCACCTGCCACACAGTCCAAGCAGAGCAGTGCAGAGCTAACACTTCCACGTCATCAATCCTAAACCTATGTAGTCTTTCATAATGGGATCAAGCAACTTTCCATGTTTAATGGACAACTTCCCCTCTTCTATGTAATATTTAAGTCTTGCCTGTTTTCCTACTGAATGCTCTTTTTTTGTGCACATGGAAGTACTTTATGTATTCTGGATACCAGTCCTTTGAAAGGTGTATGAATTACATTGTATTTCCCAATTCTGTGGCCTTCTCTTTTCTTAAATGGTATTTTAGAATAAACCTGCCATTTCCTTTAGAGTTGTCTTAATGAGGATCTTATTTAAAAATATCCTTCCCACTTTGGAGATTTTGTTAAGATCAGCAGTATTTCTTCTGTAAGCATTCGGTACAACTTCTACCCCCACTCCCCCCGCCCTGCAAAGATTTTTATTTATTTGGGGGGGGGGCGTGTGCATGAGAGGGGCAAGGTCAGAGGGAGAACAGACTCCCCGCTGAGCACGGAGCCTGATGTGGGACTCCATCCCAGGACTCCAGGATCATGTCCTGAGCCGAAGGCAGTAGCCCAACCAACCAAGCCACCCACTTGCCCCTGGTATAACTTCTTGATAAAGCCATCTAGGCCTTCAGTTTTGAGGGAAGACTTGTAAAGTGAGGTTCCACTCCTTTAATAGCTGTAGGACAACTGAACTTTCCTTCTTGTTACAGTTTTGCAAAGTTGTGTTTTTTTCCTGTGAACGTATTTCATCTAATTTTAGTTACTAAAAGTGTCTCATGTCTTCAGTGACATTAATCATAATCATTCTTTATCACTCCTCATGATAGTTTTGCTATTTTTCTTTTTTCTTGGTTATTCCAAGAGATTAGCAATTTTATTAGTCTTGTTAAAGAACTCAGTGCTTTCTTGATTCTTTTTGGGGGCATCTTATTTATTTCATTACCTTGTTACTAATTTTTCATTATTTCCTTCCATTTATTTAAATTTAATTTGCTGTCGCTATTCTGGTTTCTTGAGAAGAATGTTTAATTCATTTTTAGCCTTTCTACTTTTTCAATATATGTATTTAGGGCTATAAATGTCCCCTGTAAGTATGGCTTTAACCTCAAAGCAAAAGGTTTTGATACTCAATTCCATTCAGTTAAAAAAACCTTTCTACTTTCCATTGGGTTAGTGGGGGAAATATTTCTTAACATCCAATTTTTATAGTTCTTGTTACTAATTTTTGTTTTATTCTGTACAGAGAAACTTCTCTACACAAGTTCAACTTTTTGCAATTTGTTAGTTTCTTTATAGCTTAACAGAGCCAACTTTGATCAATGCTCATGTTCACCTAGAAATAATATATACTTTGCAGTTAATGATTAAGTGTTCTGGAGTCCATTGGATTATTAAGTTTGTTAATTCTGTTGTTCTTGTCTTTAATATCCTTACTGATTTTTTTTTTGGGGGGTGGGGAAGGGTATGTGTGTGTCTGCTTGTTACTTACTGAGAGAGTTATCTTCAAGATTTATATGGGGACTTCCACTTCTGCTCAAAAGTCACTAACTGGCACTTTAACCTCATGCCTCTAGTGACTAAAAAACTACACAAAACATATAAAACAATGCCATTTAAGACACTGGACATCAAGCACTGAAGGACATTAATCTTTGAAAGCACAAGAAACAAGACCTGAACCTTACCACTGCTACAGTTTACCTCCTGAAGAAAATTTCCAGGCCATGACGCAAGGAAGGGTAAACTGGGTAGGAGCTCCTCAGCGTTCCGGAGCCGAAGAGACAGGTGAGAGTCCAGAGAGGTGCAAGTGGCTAGAGTTCAATCTTCCAGAAACTTTGACAACAAACAGAGAGGACACTTTCCACTTCTTTCCACAAGTCCAGTTTAACATCAATACCAAAACCTAACAAGGGTATTACAAGAAAGGGATATTACAGACCATCTTTCTCTTGAACATAGATGTAACATCTAAACGAAATACTGCAAAATAAATCCAGAAATATGTAAAAATTACCTATCATAACAAAGTGGTATTTATTCTAGCAAAGAGGAATGTGAAGTGGGGAGGAGTGGGGCAGGAAGCAGCTGACACTAGGAAATCTATCATTAACAACACTCACGGATGCAAGAAAAATAATTCTATCATCTCAACAGATTCAAGAAAAGCATCTGATAATTTGATCAATCACACATCTGCTTATCAAATTCTAAATAAAACATCTTTAAATTCATAAAGAATACTTACAAAAACCCTATAGCAATCATTACAATCGATGGTGAATAGGGAGATTTTCCCCCTTTGATGAAGAACAAAGAAAGGTGTATTTCACCCCGACCACTTCTATTCAACATGGTACTAACTGGCACCGCAAACAGGGCAAGGAGGTGAGAAACGAAACGCAAAATGACTGGAGATAAATAAAAGTCATTATGACAACATGATAGGAGTATCTAGAAAACCCCAAAAGAAACCTAGAATAAATGAATTAAGATTGCTAGATACAAGGTCATTATAAAACAACTATGTTTCAATACTCTAGCATACATTTTAAAAAAGAACTTAAAAAGATACTTCACCCAAGAGATAGCCAAATGGCCAATAAGTATTCAAAAAGATTCTTACGTTATCAGCCATTGTGGAAATTAAAGGGAAAACCACAGTAGGATACCAGTATACATCCGTCACAATGCCTGAAATGAGAAAAATGGAAAACATTATGTTTGGCAAGACTGTTAGGAGTGTCCCTTCTGTAAACACCAGAAAAATGACAGGCTTACTAGGCTGCCACAGGGGATGCCTCTGGGGTGGCTAATTCGTGTCTCCAAGTTTATCAGATGCTTCTGGGGGTGGGAGGAGGTGGTCCACATGTTCTTTGCGGACTAGCACATCCTTCAGTTAACCGGTCCTGGGTCACAAACATCAGACAAATAGAGTACGTGTAGTGGTTTCCCTGGGCTACCATAACAGATCAGCAGGACTCAGGTGTCCTATTTAAAACAGGCCAGAAGTCCAAATCAGGGTGTCATCCAGAGGTGTGGAGAAGAATCTCCTTTCTTCCAGTTCCTGGAGGCCGCTGGCATTCTTTCACTTGTGGCTTTACCTTTCTGCTGTCTCCACATCGCCTTCACTAGGTCTGTTTTATCTTCCTTCCTCTCTCCCTCAGAAAGACTCGTCTTGGCATATAGGGCTCATCCAGATAATCCAATGTAACCTCATCTCAAAATGCTTCATTACATCGGCAAAGACCCTTCTCTCAAATACAGTAACATTTACAAATTCCAGGGATTAGGGCTAGATGTTTTTAGGTAGCCAACACTCAACCTACTGTATTTGTGTGTAGTGTTTCTAAGTAAAGAAATGAACCAGGGACACTTGTGCAAAGATGGTCAGGGGAAGGAATGACTGGGGAAAATCTGGTGTGTGTGGTGAGAGGGGGTTAAATGGGAGGAGGGAGAAGCCTTATTATCATGGGAATAATATTCCCTAGGTACAGAGTGAAGACTGGGAAAACTTCAGGAAGGAATGCTAGAGCAAAATTTCCTCCTTCTTTGGAGGTTCTCGGATCTGATCCCCTCATACAAACTGCTGCATTTCTTGCCTCACAAGAGGAGTGCTGTGGCAGACAAAGCCAGGTGCCCATTCAATGTCCATTCTTTCCTTCTTCACTGAAAGGAATCCAACTTTTATTTGGGGCCATCGATGGCTCAGCTAAGGAGCTCACTTCCCAAGTTTCTTGCAGCCGCTGGTCATGGGACCCACTTCTGACTAGTGAGATAAAAGCAGAAATACCAAGTGCAGCTTCTGGGAAAGCTGCTGTTTTGCTATAAAAAGGGACACACTTTTGCACCTTTACCTCTCTGCCCTTCCTGTGATGCACAGGTGATGTCGAGCGGTGTAAATGCTGGGCCCTGAGTCCCAGAAAGCCCCGTTTACCTACCCCATTAGCCCTGGGCTTTCCTGTCCTGAGAGAGAAACAAGCCAAATGGGGATTAACCACTGTTACTTGGTTTTTCATCAAACACCCTTTTTAAAACCCAAAAAAGAGATAGGTATTTTCCAGACACCACCAAGTCAACAATAATTGGATCACTCCAATTTCTATGCGGACCTAAAAAATAAGGCCTTCACACCAATGCTAGCCCCACAATGGCCGCCTTGAGTGACTGGGTGTCATTACTTTATCTATGTATGAAATAAAGAGCAGAGAAGTTTAATGTAGATTCTTTATTGATTCCACCAATGTATTAGTAGATATGATAATAAATGGACTTTTACATTCTCTTAACCAAAAATATAACAAATATTTACATTCAGTAAAAATACAAAAAGCATACAGAGGCACTGTCTTTCTAAAAGACATAAGTTTAAGAGGTATCAAAAAATAGGAGACAAACATTGCTCGTTACAGGATACTTTACAATCACTGAATTGTGCAGTATAATTGCATTTAATTATTAGAACTGTGCAGTTTTGTCTTTTTCTGATAAGCTCATGTTTCATTTTAAAAGATCAAGTACAACTGCATTCTGTGTATCAAAAATAAAGAAGCCTTAAAAAAGCACAACAAAAGCTAAAGATGAACTGGGGTTCAAGTTTAAATTTGTAAATGTACTGTGACACTTTTGAAGATTCATCCCTCTGTTCTAGCCTTTAAGGTAATGCTAAAGGGATACATCTACTTTAATATCACATTTTTTAGAAACAAAATATATCAGAATAACAATCATTATCATTGTTTTAAATATACAAGGAAATTCTTTCTCCTCTCTTTTCATAGGGAAGAGAACACTTCATAAAAATTAGGTTTGTTCTTGGAAATCCTCATGATTACTGCCACACTTCCGGCCTGGGAGATGCTCAGGTTATACCAATGACCACAGTATGACTTACCACCCTCACGAGAAACCAGTTAATAAGCCTTATTATTCTCTCCAAAGATCAGATTCAAAGTAATCATTTGGAGGAAGAATTTACTACTTACAGTAAATCTTTAGGGAAGTTATATAGCAGATTTACTAATTGACCAAATCTTTCATTCTGAACAAACGGTTCTGTTGAAACTTATTTGGCAAAACTTTGCCCTATGGATTTACTGCTTCAGGAAGTCCTGACAGATTTGGAGCTGAGGGAAGGTGAGGGCACTTGTGTCTTCATTAAAGTTACAAATTTATAAAATAAAAACAAAAACAAAAATGGGAATTTAGAATTGGAGCAAATACAGGTTAAGGCTTCCCTTGTTCTAGTCATGTAACTAAGAGAAGGCAGAAATGTATCCTAAATTAGAATTAAAATATAAAAATCACAACGCCACACGTTTTTAGGGGATACACACAGATCAAAATACAATGCATTTGGCTTTAGTTCCTGATCACTGTGATCGGCTGACCCCAACACTCACAGGTCGAGCTAGATGAAAACAAAGGCAGCCACAAGGTGCAGTCACAATTACAGCCTCTGACTCTCTGTGCAAGATATTCTCAAAACCATTAAGGATGAAGACAGGTAAGGCTCCTGATTGATTTCAAACACCTGCAAACAGACAGATAATGTGCAAACAGCACATTTTTTTCTGGGGTAATGGATATAAAATAGTAAGAATATATAACCAAACTTGACACAAAGAGAACTATAACAGAAGTATGTTTCGTTTCGTTTTGTTTTGCCCCGGACATGAAAACACTATTACGTAAATCAATGAAGGGACATTTTCTGTGATCAGAAGACCAGTGTTCTTAGGTTAGATCACGACAGTGTGACTTTCAAACCAGGATTTTTGATCCAGGCCACTTTCCATGTCAATGGAACAAGAAAGCTACAGAGTCAATTAGCCTCTTTCTAACATACTTGGCAGGTGGATTTTTAAGGCTTTAAGTTTAAATTCATGGGGTTTTTTTGCCCAAAGGAATTTTTCAGATAAGCTATTTTTCCTAAAATGAAGAGACAGTCATTTTGAAGGAAAACATAGACTACTCCCATTGACCACTTTGTAAATTAATTATGATTTCAAAATGAAGGGGATAGGGGGGTAGGGTGTGGGCCTAGCTGGCTCAGTCGGTAGAGCACGTGACTCTTTATCTCAGGGTCACAAGTTCAAGCCCCATGCAGGCCATGGAGCCTATATTTAAACAAACAAACAAACAAAAACTGAAGGGGACTGCGAGAAAGTGAGAGTCGGAAGAGATAGCTAGGGAAAAATGAGAAGAAACTCTTAAAAAAGGAAATCACAAACGAGCTAAATCCAATAAATTCACATATG
The DNA here is from genome assembly GCF_963455335.1 of Martes martes. Lineage (NCBI taxonomy): Eukaryota > Metazoa > Chordata > Mammalia > Carnivora > Mustelidae > Martes > Martes martes. Next base: position 96,829,300 of record NC_137892.1, on the reverse strand, counting down.
GACAACCATTCAGAAGTAAACCCATTTTGGCTCCATGTTAATCTGGGTAGTGCACACGAATGGCTTTGGCTTTTTTTCCTTTTTCTTGCTTTTTTTTTTTTTTTTTTTTTGGTAGTCATCACAGAAGTTTATTAAGCTCTCACTTACATTTACATTAAAAAACAAATGATAAAATTTAAACTTAAGATATAGAAAACACTGCATTTAATTAGTAAAAATGTGGAAAGTCTAGATCATCCAGTAAACAGTCACTGAAATTTTAATTAAATACTTAGGAGCGCCATGCCCAATAGGCTATTAAAAATATGTCTCTCTTTCCTCTCAAGGGCTAAACTGAGTACAGAAAGAGAATCATTTCCACAATTCTAGCTCCTTTGTCCCCCCTAAAATTTTCAACCACTTATCACCTCAGTGTGCTCATGAGCTTTCTTGTAGGCAGCTGGAGGCTGCAGCGTTGGTCAGGGTTGAACACAGCCTCATACTGAGATGGGGTGCAGGGACGGCTGCAGAACATACATGCAGCTGAATTCATCTCCATGGTTACAGACCAATGATTACATTTCCTTTGGAAAGAAGAACTCCACATTTGAGCAGTCAAAAATTTTTGTTTTGGATTTCTGTAGAACTCTACTGAACCCATTCTCTACTTAATGGATTTATACTTTTAGTTAGATGCAGCATAACTTTCACTTCAGAAGGGATTGGTATACATTTTCTTTTGAGAAAAAATTTCATTCTTTGGAGATGAGGGTGGGAGATGGGGAGGGAGGCTACCCTCCCCCAGTCACAGCCTCCCTGTCCCAAAGGACTGAGAAGAAACCCTATGGCAGCTTCAGCTGGCCTTCTAAATCAGCCAAGGGCAGTATCTTCCTAATACCTCAACCACAAAGGGCTTCCTATCCCACTCAAATGGAGACCCTACATTGCACTGGAGTTACAGATCAAGTTCATCTCTGTCTAGATTAAGCATATCATCCAGTAAAGATGACTTCAGTTTGATCAGACCAGAGACAGTTTTATGACCTCAAACCTAAACATCTGCTAATGACAGCTCCCTAAAATGAAAAACCACAAAACTTCAAATAATAAGTTACTTTTCAAATGCACAAGAATATCCTTGGTAATGGCAGACATTTTGAATTTGTCCGTTAACCCAAGCTATGGCTTGGAAATAATACTAAATTACTATCTTAAAAATAAGTTGGTTTAAGAAAAATGTATACTGATATACATAGGGAGGACTCCCAAGTTTGCATCTGTTCTAGTAACTGTGGTCCCAAGGCAGGTCTGGTATGCGAAGTAAAGACTGGTTTCCAGGCACAACATCCATAGCTGAGGAAACTGCATCTACAAGGATTCAATAAAAGGAAGCATGATTCAGGGCTAGGTCATCGCTCAGAGTACAGGGAACGAGACCTCTGGGTTAGCAGCAGCAGCAAGCTGTTCGTTGGCAACAACAACGGCCTGCGGAATCATGAGGTGGTTCTGCCCACTCCTTCCTCGACGGCTTCTGGTACACTTCCAATGGGTCCTCCAAAGGCTACACTGCTGAGACCTGTTCATTTTCTGAAAATAGTAAAGACACCATTAAGTGGTAGATGAGGCACAGTAATGACGATCAACATACAATCTAGCCACCTGTTTAGAGAACTAGTCACTTTCAATCAAGAAATCCTCTCAAATATCCCATCAAGGCCCAGATTTTATTACAATGACATGAGTGCTGCTCGCACTGCGGGCTGACAGACGGCACTGCCCTAACCGCTTCATCGCTTCATTACTCTACTGCTTGAAGGGATAAAATTTCATTTATTTTTAATAAAGCAGATTATTTTGCAAGATACTGCCCAGCTGCAGTCAGTCAGGAGTTCTGCTGTTAAGAGGAACTACACCAACAGCACGATTTCAGGTAATGAGGCACTTTCCAGTTTTCATGCATTAATGTGAGATGCAGCTCTACTAAGGTCAAGTGCCTCCTCTCAAAATGATTGTATCAGACTGAGCCACTGCTGGTCAGATTTAAGAAGACCCTATCTGAGCAGGAAGAAGGGTACTGAGCACACAGAAACATGCAGATTACTCCATTCAAAAAATACACCACCACATTGAGGGATCTCTTTCTTTCTTTTTTTTTTTTTAAACAGAGATTGCTACAGCAGTTAGAAGTAAACATTAATGACTATATGAAATAACAGAGTAAAGATCAACTCATGTATTCAGCAATTTATTTGAGACCCATTAAGGTAGTCTGTCAACATACCATCTGCTTCGCTATCTGCATCAGTCACATCTGCTAGCTTAGGATGGGACGGCTGCAAAATCTGCCTCTGAGGCTGAGTTACAATCTTCGACGGAACACAGGCCACGGGGCTGCTACCGAGAGAGGCTGGTGGCAGTCTAGAGAGGCTGTCATGCATCATCTTTGACCTCTGCACTGCCACACTATAATCTGGAGGTTTTAGGTGTAGGTAGGGTCCTTCCTTTAGGTCCGCTAAAGAAATCCCCATGTATCCTGGAGGAGTGGGAGGTGGCTCCCTATACCTATCCTCCTTCTTGGGTGAGGTGACACAGTACACTGGCATGAAAAACAAGCAATGGAAACGTTAATGAAAAATCTAAGAAATGAAAGGAAAAAAAATACTGAAACTTATTACAGTGACAAAACAGAACTCAAAAAATAGACTAAATGAATATATTTGAATACAGAGAGAGATTAAAAACATAATGATTAAAACTTAATATTTAAACCTGTTTTCAAACACATAGATCACATTAGGTCTTATAAACAAAACCAGAGTGACAGAGAGTTGAAAGAAGTGATGTGGTGACAAGCCCTCCTCTTCAGTGGAGCCCCCCTCCCCATCCCACCCAATTCAGAGACAGCTGCCTGGCTCTTCAGGGACACCAGCCCTGGGGACCACACAGTCAGAACCATTCAGCAGTTTAACCTGAACACCTATGCTCTGCTGACAGGGAGGATTTTTGCAGAAATGACGTCTGGACCCTCTATTTCAGGGCTGCCCACCCTGTCCTGAGACATGAACCACCGTTTTACAGCACTCCTGTGGAGACTACCTGTCAGTCCCGGTGTATCAACAACTTAAACTTCCCGGGTACAGACGACCTAATTCCTTCAGGGATCTTACTGCTAACTTCTGATTTGTGACGAAGTAGGGGAGGGGGGGAGAAAAGAAAAAAAAAAAAAAGCCATAATTTTAGGAAATCCATCTTAAGTTTCTGTGATTTTCAGTGCACATTCAAAATAACTGTGACTTAAAAAAAATGTGACTTAAAAACCTTTTCCCTAAGTTTGTAGACCATGGAACAAAGGCAAAGTTTCAAAAAACTTCAGAAATAGGTTTAAGAAAGAGGAAGTTCCATTTTATTAAGACCAATTCACAGGACCTAAGGGACAAACCACTCTGACAGCCTCGATGACGTAACTTTTAAACACAAACACTACCTACATGTAGGCAGAATAAATTAAGAAAGACCATTGATAATTCTAATGTTAACTGCTCTTTTAGAGACAACTAGGTTTGTTCATACTGAAATTTCTACAACTATAACCGCAAAATCTGCATGTAGTATCAAGTTCTTCAAGGATTTCCATTCCCACCCAAGAGGAATGGAAATCCTTGAAGAACTTGATACTACATGCAGATTTTGCAGTTACAGTTGTAGAAATTTCAGTATGAACAAACCTGATGGTCTCTAAAAGAGGATGGAGCAGGGAGGGAAGGGGTGAAGTCAGCAAAACCAGTAAGACAAGAATAAGAATTTAAGCCCAGAGTTATCTAGAAATGCAATAAAAGATTTTTAAAAATCTAGTTTCCTAAATGGACAGGAGATTCATTTTATATCCTTGTACAATCATGTTTAGCTATCCACATAGCAGTTACCCAGAAAGATTTAATAGAAAATCCTTGGAAAAAAATCAACACGCTAAAAACCCCAATCTATAATGCAATCTGACAAGTAAAAATGTACTACACATGTGCTATAAACATCAGCACATCTTTCACATTTTTAGTAATTTAAACTGATTTCATTAATATGTTATACAGTTGATTCAAAGTATAGTCATTCCATATAAATAGAAAAGCAGGGGTTATTCTATCTAAATATTTACATAACTCAATGAATAAATGAAAAAATGTATTTGATGGCTAAATACTAAATGAACACATACAATAAAAAAGCGGTGTGTGGTCAGAATGGAACCCACAACAGGAGCTGGCATAGCCATGACGTGTGCTAGGAGGGTATACCGAAAAATATTTTCGACTTCCTTAACACAACTATCCCCACTTTTATTACTTAAAGAATAATATAAGATTTAAAGTTTCTACCATGTATCACATCAATTGTGGTCCAAACAATGTATGAGGTGACAAAGAGAATAATCCCTTTGTCAGGGTTGCACAGTAATACAATCTTTCCTCAATGAAACCACAGATCTCAAAAACAAAACACAAATGAATCTGTCAGCTTAATTAATTACCTTCATATCAGCCCTCTGATTTTAATAGGCTTGAATACCTGCCCCAAAACCCTTGAGAAATTGTCAACTTTTAAAAAATAATTTGTTTGTAGAAGGCAGGGAGAGCCTGGAGTAAGAAGAAATATTTCCAGGAGTAAAATTTTGGGCCAAGATATCCCAATATCACTTTTTGCCACTTAATCTCTAAATGCCACAGATGACAAAGAATACAGAACTTACCAATCAGGCCCTTTTCTGTACTTGAAGTAACAGTTTTATAAACTGGATCAGTGCCATCCTTGGGGTCCAAGCCTTCAGAGGACTCGGGTGCGATGCTCTCCAACACTCTCCGTTTAACTGTTCCATAGTTTGGTTCGTATGTGTCAGACAGAGAACTGGAGGAGGCCCAACTCTGTCTCATCTGATTAGTCTCTAGGTTTCCTTTACACTGACCACAAGTTCTAGAGCAGCCTTTAGGGCAGGAATAGGGCTCACAGTCAGGTAGTTCAACTTCAGCAATGGGGCCATCCAAATGGGTATGTCGATAAGAGTTCAAAAAATCCCAGCCTTTTGGGTTTGGAAGGCTTTGGAAGTTGTCATGGGAACTGCTTGAACAGGAAGTCCAACTTCCACGACCACTATCTGCTGCTTCTAAAATGACGTGCTCATGGGAAATCTCTTCATTACTCATAGAAGAGGAGACAGCTAAACTCTTGACGAGAGATGGTTTTGACAGGGCCCACCTAAAAAATTGGGGATACACCATTAAAAGTAATTTACTGGCTTACTGGAAAAACCTTCTTCTGTCCAACCCAAGTATTACTGCCTACAAAAGACTACTGAATATGCATCATAAGTGTTCAATGCCAAAATAATCTTATGAAAAAAAAATGACACTGTAATCAATCATCACTTAACCTCTATACCCATTTAATATTCACACTTACCCAGAAACATACTTGGAAGAAACTCAAATACTTATTAGCAAAGTTACCTCAGAAATTTTTCTTGAATTGATTTTAAATGAAAATGAAAAACGAGGTTTGAAATGAGTAACATTAAGTATACATTTTCATTCTTGGTCAACATAATGCTAGACTCTCTACATGGATACAGAATAAAGAATTCTCAACTATATGTTCTCAACCATGTTTGGTTTTTCAATGTTAACTCTGAGGTTAGCCTAATACAGTGCCAAGTACAGAGTAACTTCTTCAACCAAGAACTGCAAAATGTATACTATTATTTACAGCACGTGTCCCCAGATTAGGGCTCAGGAGCCAAATTCAGCCAATGGCATGTTTTGGAGCAAAGGCATGTATTGTCTGGAGCAAAGTATGGTATTTTACATTTTTAAGAGTTTAAACATGGGCGCCTGGGTGGCTCAGTTGGTTGGGCAGCTGCCTTCGGCTTAGGTCATGATTCCGGAGTCCCAGGATAGAGTCCGCAAAGGGCTTCTACCTCCACAGGGAGTCTGCCTCTCTCTCTGACCTTCTCCTCTCTCATGCTCTCTTCTCACTGTCTCTCAAATAAATAAATAAAATCTTAAAAAAAAAAAAAAGGGAGTTTAAACAAAACAAAAATATTCTGAAGAATTTGAGAGAGAGAAAAATGGAGTCTGCAAAGCCCAAAATGTTTACGATCAGGCCCTTTACCCTCCTTGTCTCTTGCTAGCTGTGCCCCCCTCCCCAACAAAAAAAGCTTGTGAACCCTTCATTCACAGTACAGAGCAGGTGTGGGCAAACTACGGCCCAAGGCCAAATCTGATTCTTAGATTTGGCCTATTTTTGTAAATAAAATTTTGTCGGGACACAGCATGCCCACTTATTTACAAACGGTATTGTCTAAGGCTATTCCAGAGCAAAAATGGTAGGGTTGAGCAGTCGCAACACAGAATTCATGACCTACGAAGTCTTGATATTATTTAGTATTCAACTTCTACAGAGATGTTGGCTGACTCTTGGGTCTAGAAAATCATAGTTTAAAACCTTTACAAATATGGTAACACTTCACTCTAATTTTTTCATATTAAAAAATACCAGATCTAACAATCAGTTGACAATCAACTTTCTCAGTATTTTCTCCAAGATTCCCATACTGCCTGATTCTAAATAGAAATTTACAGCTAACTTTAAGAAAAAAAAACAAAAAAACTTTCTGGACTTCTGCTAGCTGATAATTCTTACTCCCTAAATGATACTTTCAGATCAAGGACTGACCGTACTCCCCCACCAACCTGTCTATAATGGATACAGCATTGGGACCACCACACATTACACAGTCTGAGGATTCTTTAACTTAATAGCCACACTACAAGAACCACATCCCCCTACCCATAGCAGATTCACTTCGAGCTCTAATTGAAATATACATGACAGAAAGTTAGTTAAATTCAGCACACACTTAAAAATGAGCACCCATTCATCTTTCAAAACAGTACTTATTTGCATATTCGAGATAGAAGATACATGCTTGGCCCTCATATTATTTTATGGATCCCCTTGCAACCACCCCACAGGTACAGGGGTATCATCTAAGGGCAAGCTGGGGAGCACTGCTTGCAATGGCCACTTGGCTTAGGTTTTGTGGTATGAACATGGGCAGCTATATTTACCCAGGGCCAAGCTGAGTATGATCTCCTATCCCTGAGGAGTGTTCTGTCTTTTCCAAAGGCCCAGTGGATTCAGGGACCGCCACAGGCTGTGAAGAACATCGTTCATCCTGCAGAGCTGTAGACATGGAGTCAACAGAACAATTGCTCACGATGCTGGATCGTGAAGAAATTTCACTATGGCTGGAGTCAGACAAGTTGTCAGATTTAGCTGACGGTGTAAGTGTATAACCTAAATGAGAGAAAACAAGTGATTAAACTACAAAACAAGGAAACAGGGAGGGGGTATGTGGTTAGGGAGAAGTTGAAGAAAAACGAGAACAACAAAAGACAGAGTAAGCAATCTCAGTTTCCATCTGTGTAGATGTATTGATGCTAATTTCTTACACACATTCCCCTACATATCCACTCATCTACCTACCTACACTGTACCAACCTGACTCCAAATTCAAGAAATACGAAGTCGAAATCCAGTATTACTGAGGAAACTAGTCCAAATGTGTATCTGCCCTGGGCTCTCACATAGCTACAAGCATTTAATAAAATAAGAAGGTATTAGATGTATTTCAAAATAGTAAAAAGCAGACATCTTGAGTTTCTCCAGTTCTTTTTAGACCTGTGTCCCCTTCTTTGATTAACATAAATATTTCATGGCCTGATCTGAGGGTCTAGAATACCACCTTGAGGTAAAGGTGGGTGAGGGGAATCAAGACTCAAAAAAGAGATTTATATTTTTGCTTTTGAAACTCCATATACTTACCCCAGATATTCTGCTTATGTCAACTAAGGAGTCTTACCCCAAGTTCAAAGCAATTATTTTCATATTTTTAAATCAATTGTGTTAGCTATGAATTTCATCTTATACCCGGTTTCCTTTTTTTTCACTAGGTTTACAGAATATTGCATTAAACAGCAGAACTGACACATTTATAAAAATGTGTTACAAAAATAACAGCATCTGCCTATTTTAAATTGTTCTATGGTTTACTGCACAGCAGATTCAGCAAGAGAAATTTTCTCTTCCATTCTCTGGAATAAATGGGTAGAGATGGAATGAGGCAGAAGCATCTCAAAATAAATCTGTAGCATGACAGTCAAAGGTACATAATGTCTATTTTGGTAACTGTTAGAAAAGTAAACAAACTTATTTAGAAATAAAAGGAAATGCCGTAGTAATCCCAACAAGGAGTAGGTCTCAAAGAAGCAAATAATTATTTTCCTTTTAATGGAAAAATGAGGTTCAAAAGGTACATGACCTTTAAGGACAATCCTGACAAATCTCAATTAAGAAAAACTATAGGCTTTATATACACATATAACTCAAGTCATTAAAGAAAAAACTTGTTGAACACTAACCATATTAAGTAGTTTCAGTAACTATTTCAGAGAGAAAAATGAAGACCCAGAATATGGGTGACTTCTCTGTGGCTTATGGGGCCACCAGGCACAGGACAAGTTGAGATAAACAAGGCTTTTGATCTTCTCAACACTGTCATTTCTCAGTGCTTTTTAAGAAGTGACTGGTCAATTTTCAAGAGAACCAAGAAAATGGATTTGGTAAATTTAAAACAAAAAACCAAACCAAAACAAAAAATCCCCCCAAAACCCCATCCAAATAAAATATAAAAATCCTTTCTCAAAAGAAAAAAACCATTGCTCCTTTATCCTGGAGGAGTCACTCGCTTTACTGTTTTAGAATTACATCCCTCTGTCTGTTAGATGAGTGTTTCTCATATACAATCAATTCTAGGAATTACCTGGAAAGGTTATTAATATACATATTCTTGGGCCCTTTCTGGCAATTCGAATTTATGAGTTTTGTAGTAGGACACAGTAACTGTATTTTTAACAAGTTTCCAAATGATTTTTCACTTGCTATGTCAGATCTCCTTTTCCTGTCTTGATCAGAGATTTATATGAAAAGCAAATGAAATAAAAAGTGTATGTGGGGGCGCCTAGGTGGCTCAGTGGGTTAAGCCACTGCCTTCGGCTCAGGTCGTGATCTCAGGGTCCTGGGATTGAGCCCCACATCGGGCTCTCTGCTTGGCAGGAAGCCTTCTCCCCCCACCCCCCGCCCCGCCTGCCTCTCTGCCTACTTGTGATCTCTGTCAAATAAATAAATAAAATCTTTTAAAAAAAGTGTATGTGGACAAAATAAAATTTCTTGCCTTCTTTTTCCTTTAGCTTATAAAGTAGTTACAGTAATAAAATTCTCTGAAGCAAAGGTGGTGATAAGATCATTACTAGGGGTTCTAATGTAAAAGTAAATACTGATTTCTAAAAAGTACCTCTACTTATTTCATTCACAGATCCAGTCGCTACCAGCAGAAAATAAAGCCAACTACAGAAAACAAGAGTATAAATTTTACTCACATTAGTAAAATAACATGTACAAATAAGGCACTTTAAATAAATATGACTTTGTGGCTAGAGTACCTTTAACACTATGAAATGCCTATAAATTGTATTTTACACTAAATTGTTCTGCCTAAACTTTGATAAATAACTTAATTTAAGCTACATTTACATTAATAAATGAAAACAAGTTTAACACTAAAATTAAGTGAGGAACTCCGTCAGATTGTCTTTCTCCTTTTAGACTTGAATCGCGTATAGAAGCAGTTTAAAGTGTTACGGTTGCCTCCGCTATTTGAATTGAAGATGTCACTCCCTTTCTCATCTTTGATGTTGCTTCTAACATCCTTCACTTTCTCACAGCTTTCTGTAGCTTGATGGTGATCTGCGTCCTCTTTTTTGTTGTTGGCTAGTCTCTCCCTTGAAAGAGTTCTTTCCCTAAATCTTCTAAACGGGGATGTCATTCTTTTTTTGGCTGCGTTCTCACAACTTGTCCTGTCTCTATTCTCCTCAGTGGCCTTCTCGGTCCTGTCTGTTCTTTTGGCTGTGCTCCTGGTAATCTGAAGGATTTTCTTTTGCAAGTAAACCCCACCTATTCCGGGGCAGTTCTGGCCACTGATCTTGGTGCTGGACTCACGGGGAGGGGATGAGGAAGGCCCTGAGAGGCGCAGCAGGATGCTGAGATCAGATAGGATACTGCCAACTGGAGGGAGAGATGCAAAAACCCTGTCATGGTCAATTAATTCTTTCCAGTTAATCACAATTAGGCTGGTTTCTATTATAGAACATTTCACTATAAAAAATTCAAACATTTTGACAATATTGAAAAAGCTGAAATCTAGTAACATATTTTTTAAAACACAGAGAGTCTACTATATAGCATAAACACTGCAGTCATTGCAAGACACAACGCAGGAGAAAAATTACCTTAATCAGAACAAGCTGGTAATAAAATATTGTTCAAAGTAAGCAAAACTTGTCATAAAGAAAAATATGACTAGAGTATGAAGTAACCAGAATTACTTCTCACAAATAACCATGTCTAGAATTTTCAGGCAGATTCTACTAAGAAAAAGGTTGGTTAAAACCAGACAGGACACAAAACTAGTAAATACAGGGTAAATATTTACAAAGCACAATTTCTGATCCTGTTTATCTCCAAAGTGGAAAGGTGGCCTTCCATTAGCACAGCCTTCCATAAAGCTGCCTGATGTCTCATATTTTTAAAAGTTCTTACTTACTAAAAAAAAAAGTTCTTGCTTAAATTCCCCTTATGAAAAACATGAAGATAAGCTTGTTTCCTATTTAATGTTAGGGAAAGAACTAATTCCAAAGTTCAGCAAGAACCAAGAACTAGGAATTCCAAAGTTTAGCAAGAATCTAATAATGTACTCCTAGTTTAATAATATTTTTGTTCAATTACAGATTACTGGCAAAATCATGTCTATGGAAATAAAAGGAAATACAGTAACTGGAGAGGTTTTGATAGAACATATATAAGAACAGTAAAAAACAGTTTTAAAGAAAATAATTTCTTCAGATTTCTATGGATCGTAAACATGTTTATGACAGCCTCCTAAAGCTATGAATGTCAAGGTCAATTGTTGACCACATGATGAAAGTCAAAACGGCAAAAAGACTTCTCAATTCTAGTGGTGAGAGTGGATTTTCTTTTGGGAATGAGAGCAATGGGGAAATTCGTCTTCCCACAAGTCACATTCAGGCAAGAACACTGTATTTAATTCAACTAATTTCCTGGTTAAAGAATTGTCTGTGATGGGACCTCTGAAAAGCCTCCAAAAGGTGTGGAGGGTGTAGAGCTGTTCTTGAAAGAGTGCTAAGAGCATGCGGCCATGTTATCAGGACCATGTGTGTGACAGCATCCCCCTCTGTGAGATCTGGTAAGGGGCACTTCAGATAGGACCATACAGACAGTAAGGAAATAAAACAGGATATGCATGCTTCACAAAATCATATATGAACTACATACCACAAGGTCAGAAACCTGTGTTATATAATCACACCTGTTAATATGCACTGCTTCTATTCCTATTTAATTCTACTACTCTTTTCTTAGTAAAATCTGAATGAAAATTCTAGCTAGTCTCAGCTATGTCAAAGGGTAGGTAGGGCAGGTTAGCAATGAAGCTATTTTACCCTAGGGTGGCAGCAGGGTTTTAAAAGACAATACATCTCAATTTACTAAACACTTATTATCATCTGTCAGGTTTTCTAAGTATTATTTCTTTTAACTTCGTATGAGGCCTCTAAAAGAGCTGGTCTTTGTTCCATCTTATGGACAGGAAACCCAACCTTACAGTTGGGGTTAGTTACATGGCTATAGTGGGGAAGAGAGTCAAAATTCAAACTCAGGTCTGATATCCCTTACCACATAACTGCCACAAATGTGGCAGCTAATAAAAAGGAACCCTCAAAACTGAGATGAAACTTAGAACATGGGAGCTAAGGAAAGCTCTGGAAGCTTCTCCTTCCTTCTCGAATTCATAAGGTTGTCTTCCTCAACCCCATGTGCCCTCCTGTACTGTGATTATTCAAATACATTAATTTTATTTATTTTTTTACATCTGTGAAGATGAGGCCAGAACTAAGGAGTTTTTTTGTTTTGTTTTGTTTTTTTACCAGGCTAACAAAAACTGTGGATGGGCCAATGTAAGAAATATACACACCCTTTAAATGCTACATGTGCAGTTACCATGAAATGGCATTTGCATGTACACTACCCAGGGCTAGTCAAGACCAAAAAAAAAAAAAGGCTTCACTCTGAACTATGAAAACTTAGGTCAATGAGCAAGACAGATTTCAGGTATTTTACCTCAAGAGGTCCTACATAGGATATAAAATCCATAGGGGTATAGGTTATTTTAAATCCTGATAAGTATACGTAATAATACTCATTATTAAAAAAAGGAATGTATCAACCTAAATGTTTCTTTCCCTCAATTTTGTAGTTGGTTAAGACCAGTTTCTTATAGAAATTCTTTTTTAAAAAATACTCCATAGAAACGTTTAATTGGAAATTTGTATACAACATCAAGAATGCACAGAATGAAACAACTGTGACTTCTGCCTTCATTCTTATGCTTGTCCACTGACAAAGAGCCATACTGCGAATACAAGAGTCCTGGTTATATGATGAACAATACCTGGAAAGCATCTCAATAGTTCAGTTTAAAACATGAAAGTCCAAAAAGTATTAGAAGTTACAAGTTTCTCCACTTTCCATTATCACTATAGACTGAAAAACAAATCATGTACCACCAAGTGCTGTTTGGTGTAATAAGGATGAGCTTACACTGTTATGTCTTACCTTTGCGAGGGGAACCTTGAGGAGATGCAGGAGGACTAGAATGTAAAGATGATGCTACAGAGATAGTATCTTCTGGATGTTTCTTACCACTTATTTCTTCAGTTGTTCCTAAAACTTTCTGAGATAAATTTGTATCTAAAAATAAAACCCAAGAAGCAAATAACCATCACTTTACAATTAAAATATCTGTAGTGGCTTAAAGTACTACATAACTGAAGCCATGACACACAATGGCTAGTGCAGTCAAATGAAATGTCTAAATGGCGAACAGGACTAAATGACTGGCTGATGGCATACAGAGATTCTCACCTCTAGGTTGTTTGTTTCAATTCAGCTAGTCAGCACCAACCAGATAATAACAGTTCTTTGTTGTTTGTTTGTGCTGTGGTGTCAGGGAAACCGAGTTAATGGTCTGAGTATAGTGTCCCAGCCCCCACAAAAGACACACTTGTTTTGCGGGAAGACTTAACAGAGAAGGGACGGATTCAAACTCTTCTCTCCCCTCTAGAGATGGCCTCTCCAGGGAGGGCGAGGCACGCAACCAGGGCAGTGTGGGGATATTGGCCCTGTCACTACCTGTGGTGCAGCTGTGCTGTGGGGGCACAGGTATACAGGGATGCCAGTCCAGCCCTTTTCAAGAGTGCTAAATTCACACTACAGGAGAAAAGTAGACAATAGAAACAATCATGAATTTATGGAAAAATAGTATTATGGAACCTCCTCGGAAACAAGCAGCAAAGTTCTATCTCTACTCTTGTCCAACAACTGGTCCAGTTTAGCGTGGGTCAAACTTAGCCATGGTTTCACCATATTGACACTTGTATATTTATCTTCTTTAGGAAATGTCCAAGAGCTACTGACACCCTTTTAATCAGTAAAGTGAGCCCATCTTTGCTGGGCCTTTGTCATAATACCAAGCAGCCCTTTCACACTGAAGACCTTTAAATCACAGTACACTAACACTACTCTGAATTACACACTATTTTTTTTTATATATATATATTTTTAAAGATTTTTACTTATTTATTTGACAGAGATCACAGTAGACAGAGAGGCAGGCAGAGAGAGAGAGAAGGAAGCAGGCTCCCTGCTGAGCAGAGAGCCCGACGCGGGACTCGATCCCAGGACCCTGAGATCATGACCTGAGCCGAAGGCAGCGGCTTAACCCACTGAGCCACCCAGGCGCCCTACACACTATTTTAATATAAATGTATTTATCATATACAGCCATAGTACACAAGCAGAGAAAAGGGCTACTTGGAACAAGTAATAACTACCTTTTGGGTGACGACATCCAAGTAAGAAGCCAGATCAGGATTTGTCTCATTTGGTACTCCTAACCCACAACTTGACTGAATTCACCAATTTTGCATCTAATTACCTCTTTATTTCCATAACCATCCAACTAGCTCAGGCTCTGAGCAACATCCTGTTAATTATTATATTAGCTTTCTGTTTGGACTCTCTGCAGTCTTTTTTTTTTTTTTTAAAGATTTTATTTATTTATTTGACAGACAGAGATCACAAGTAGGCAGAGAGGCAGGCAGAGAGAGAGAGAGAGGAGAAAGCAGGCTCCCTGCTAAGCAGAAAGCCCGATGGGGCTTGATCCCATGACCCCAGGACCATGACCCAGGCTAAAGGCAGAGGCTTTAACCCACTGAGCCACCCAGGCACCTGTCTGCAGTCTTACTGTGCTCCCTACTATAGTCCTTCCCTAGTATAACACAGACCGTAACCTTCCCCGGTTCAAATCTCTGCCACAGCTCCCCACTGCCAACTCCCCTTTGGACTCCATATTTTAATTTAAGCATGCTTTGGACTTCACATCTCATCATCCTGGGAGGTTGTTTAGTATGATGTTTTAACCGTTAGCCTGGGTGAATAATGGAGCTGGGAGTTGGGCCCAGGCTAATGGTTAGAGAGTATTAGGTATCTTACAGGGTTACAGTGAAGATTAAATGAACATAACAAACTGAGTAAAACACTCAGTTGTGCCTGGCACTCAGGGAGTACTCTGCAGGTAGCAGCTTTAACCATCACTCTCTCAACACTCTTCCTGTAGCTCTGCCCTCAGAGGCAGCTGCAATGCCCACAGCAACTCCCTGTAGGTCCCAAGGTTTTCTTCTGCCTGAAGCAATTCTCTGCTATCTTTGCCTAATTACCTCCTTCCTACTCAACCCTTGAGACTCTGCTTAGGCATTACCTCCAAATAAAGTCACCTCTGACTTTATACTTAGCTCTGTGTGTCCTAAAAACTTTTCATCTTTTTTTTTTTTTTTTTAGTATGTTTCTATATGCACATACCCCTGGCATAAAAGCAAACACGTTATACTTAAGTTACTGGTTTGTGTGTTGATAGCACCAGAGTGAAAATCTAGCAAGGGTGGGGGGTCCTTTCTTACTCAACTTTGGATCTAAAACAAAATCAAATTCACAGATGTCTACTGAATATGTTCTAAATATAATACATGGGCTAGGTAATAATGTTAGGAGCCAAAGTGAACCTAGCTTCCCTTCCACATGGTCTAAGAGAGGGGGGTGCGGGAAAAGCACAGGCTCTTCTTTACATACTTTACAACTTTTTCTTGTCTCCTAACTAGGTTTTTCAGAAGTGATCATTAATGAAAAAAATATACATTTTTAGAACAAGCAACCTCATTCTCATAGGGTGCATGTACATTAGATAACTGTTTTATGCCCCTCTGAATGCAATAAACTCTTGGTACCTCAGTGTAGTACTCTAAGTTTTCTGTTGATATGACTACAGAAATTCCAAAGCAGCATTTAAAATAGGTATGCTGTCAATACATACCTACAAACTGAAACTTTTTTAAATTCATGAGTGATGATTAAATTATACAAACCATACTAGATCATCTCCTGAGCATTTACCTTTGTAATTATTTTTCAGTCTAACTCCCCTGTAAATTTCAATTAAATCAACGCAATAATAATTGTGAATACTCACTTAATGTTGCAGGGTCTTTGGCTTGTCCCTTCTTCCTGATGGGGTGCAAATTAACAGCTGGCACTTGGAGCACCTGGCTTACTCGGTGGGGCTGATGCAAATGGGCTTTCGCTGTTTGACCTGCCGATCTCATAGGCACTGGAGACATTTCTGATGATTTGGCTGATCTTTTCTCACTTAAATTCTTGGTCACTAATAGAACAGAGTAAGAAATATGTAATTGTGTGCTTTTTAAGACAAGGTTATTACCAGTGACAATAATAAATGACTGCACTAAAACCATCTATTTTTTAACACAAAAAATACAACAGATTAATCTTCCTAAAAATCACTTCATGTAAGTATTATGGCCTATCAGGCCCTGCATGATTAGCATCAGGCCAGTATTTGCCTCCCTAATACCATATACTCCGCAGCAACTAGAACCCTTATTTTCTCAAGTCATTCTATTATCTTTTCTTTACAGCACTAGTGATTGTTTGTAAAAATTCAATTACCTGTGCAATTCATCAATTAATGTGTCCCCCTGACCAGGCTCTTAATGATCATGAGAGTAAGGATTGCCTATCGTGCTCACTACTATATATCCCTAAGTGTGCCACAACTGGTACAAAAAAGATGCTTAATGGGTATTTGCTGAACTGAAATTATTTCAATAGTTACATACAGGACTACAAGAGAATTGTTTTATAAATTCATGATTAGAGTATTTGATAATAGATGTCAGAATTAAAAACTGAGAACTGAGTTAAATAACAAAAAGCTCCTGCCTCTGTATAAAATGAATACAGTAGTCCAGAGGAAAGAACTTTTAATCCTTTAGTTATTCAGGGTGGTTTCAACACGGGTCCAATCTCAGTACTCCACGATGTATTTGTTTTTAACATCAAGATAAAAGCCAAATCAGAATGTTTAACCAGTCCCAGAACAGCTATAATAGTTATCCACCATGCTTTTATTATGAGGGCCTACACAGTATTTTGAGTGTTAAGAATTAGGATACATCTCAGAAGTCAAAACAAAGGGACTTCTGTAAGATAATGTGCAGTAGCTCCTCAACTGCTTGAACCTGAGCAATTATCTCACCTTTGGGCTAAAGCCATGAAACATACCTTCCCCCTTTCTGTCAATACTAATCAATTATCAACTGACATCTTATTTTATCTGCTATAGTATAAAGAAGAAAAAAATCAAGAGACCACTTTAAATAGAGATGACTGCCCAAACCCAACTAAATACATACTGATTTATTAGGAAGAACCAAATTCTAAAATGCTCAGCAATCAACTACTGTATAGGCCTGGGATTTAAAAACCATTTGAGGGGCACTGAGTGGCTCAGTGAGTTAAAGCCTCTGCCTTTGGCTGAGGTCATGATCCCAGGGTCCTGGGATCCAGCCCCACATTGGGCTCTCTGCTCAGCAGGGAACCTGCTTCCCCCACGCCCCTCTCTCTGCCTGCCTCTCTGCCTACTTGTGATCTCTGTCTGTCAAATAAATAACCAAAATCTTAAAAAAAAAACAAAAAACCATTTGAAGAGTGATTAAAAATAAAAAATACATAAATGCTTAAAAATCATTTATGCAATAGAAATCAAGTAAAGACTCTCAAACCAAATTAAAGGAATACACAATGAATTAAACTATCACGAAACTTAAAGAAGGTCTCACAGGTTTACTCACTTTAAGTCAGTATTAAATATGTAGTAAAGGATACCATTTAGTGTTAAAAGGAAAGACACATAAGTTTAGTTGGGTGTAAGGAAAGTGTGCAGGTGAGGGTGTGAGGGAGGGAGAACAGGAGAGAGAGAATGGATGCAGACTAGGTATGTAGAATCGTTTTGGGCCCCCATTTTAACAATGAGCCAGGCACAGAAGAGATGTTTATGCTCTTGAATATCCCAAATCAGATTTAGGGAACAAAAAAAGCAGAAAATGAAAACAAAAGATAACATAAGTGTTGTTTCTGTTTTTGTCTGATGAAAGGTTAAACTGTGTTCCGTCACTGTAAGATGATAAGGGTCTATGTTGAATTACTTGGGGAAAAAATAATTTTGAGGATCATGCAAAGCAGGGTCAGAGTACTTTAATAAATTACGGACATGGGCTTTGAACTGTAAAATGTGAATAAATCTTAAGATTCTGTACACTTTTTTGGTCTTTACTCCTTAATATGTAGCACTTTCACATGGCTGACACTATTCTTACTAGGTCACAGGTAGTAAAAATTTTTCTAGATACCTTCAAAGTCTATATATAATTTATTATTTTTAATGGCCATGTACTATCCCTTGTCTTGATAAGGAAACAGTGTGCTTGACTATTCTCTAACATTTCAGTACCTGCAGGATTTCTTTTTCATCGGAATGCATTCTGCAACATCTTTATATAAACAGATTTTGGGTGCATTATCTCAAAGGAATAACAACCCCAATACAAGACTCCTAACAGGTAGCTCTAAGGAGTAAATGGCAATGTTTGTGAAGTGCCTAGCATGGTTGCTGCATATAGAAAGTTCTCAGGAATGGTTAGGTTTTATTATTTCTTTCTCCTTTAATTTAATAGGATTGATGTAGAAAGAATCACAGAGATAAAACATACTGTCAATCCTTAAGTTTTATATCCTTGGGCAAACAGAGAACTAAGATGAAGAGAATCTTGCTCAAAAAGTAACAAATGACACTCAAACTTCGTCTTCATCCTTCAGAAGGTTCCACCATACTCTATTCCTATGGGTATAAGGGTCCAAAAAATCCTTTTTATGATATCATTTACCGAATGGCTTACTTTGTACTTTAAAATCCACCATCATATTTGAAAATTTTAAATCAGTATGTGGTTATATGTCCACTTTCTCTTTTCTACTCTGTTGACAAACTGTTTCTATTATATGCGATTTGTTAATCTCAGGGTCAGCCCATGATGACTACCATTTCCTCCTATCAATCAGGAAGACTAGAAAGAGAAAATGTGAACCTCCCCCAACAATATTCTGTCAACAGTTTATCAAGTTCTAGACATCCTATTGGAATTTTTATTGGTGTAATATTTAATTACATATATATGTATATGCATAAAATAACATCCACTTATAATTTAATCATCATTTTTGGCTGTCATAACACAATGTCTTTTACTATTTTTGAGTTCTGCTTTTGTGACTCATCATTTCCTTGACCCAGACACATATACATTCTGTTGTTGTACAGGTATTCTCAGCTTTTAGAAGTTTGCGTTATGCCATTTTGCTTTTATGTCAATATCAGTTTTCACTAGCCACAAGAAATCTGAAGAGAATTCTTGCTTACAGACGCAATGTGAACCCAGTCAGAGTAGAATCAACAAGCTATTTTCTCAGAAACTATATTCGGCATCTGATTATCAGACTGTCATAGCTTTCAACTGGGTCTGTGTGCATCTTTGCTTTATCTAGATTTATTCTGTGCACCCATTAACAAGGTATGTCTTAAGGTATCAGAAAAGCCTAAGAGAGGTTTTTTTGGGGGGTTTGGGAACACTCAAATTTTCTTTCATATAACTTCATGGTAATTGCTTCTTCCTTTTATGTCATTTTGGCTTACAAAAGGTTTCATAGAAATGCTCTAGTTAGGAATAGTGGGGGAAACCTGCACGTAATTAAAAAAAAAAAATGAGACTAGGCTCTTCTTTTGTCTATCACATCAATATTAGAACGTGCCTGACTTTTCTTGTTTTACATTACTGACACCTATTATCTCTAAGGTTTCTTTCTTTTTTTTTTTTTTTTTAAAGATTTGAGAGAGACAGAGACAGAGAGGGAGGGAAGGAGGGAGAGCATGCATACACACAAGCAGGGGACGCAGGAGAGGGAGAAGCAGGCTCCCCACTGAACCAGGAGCCTGATGCAAGGCTTGATCCCAGGACCCTGGGTTCATGACCTGAGCCAAAGGCAGATGCTTAACTGAATGAACTACCCAGGGGCCCCTCTCTAAGGGTTTCAATTAAACTTCTTGGATCTTGTAGTTGGTAAGTAACATTATCTGTGAGATTTTAAAAAGGTAAAAAATTTCACTTATTTTTATTCTTCATTTAGTGGTAAAGGTAAAAATGTTCTCAAACAGAAGGGCTCCTCTATGATGTTCCAGGTTTTTGTAAGACTTTATAACGAATTTTATTTTTATTATTTTTTTTTAATTTATTTGTTAGAGAGAGAGAGCGAGCGAGCACAGGCAGAGAGTGGTAGGCAGAGGCAGACGGAGAAGCAGGCTCCCCGCTGAGCAAGGAGCCCGATGTGGGACTCGATCCCAGGACGCTGGGATCATGACCTGAGCTGAAGGCAGACGCTTAACCAACTGAGCCACCCAGGCGTCCCTTTATAATGAATTTTAAAGAAGAACTCTTTATCTCTCAACTTCCTGCATAGGGTAATCATTCAGAATGGATGGTATTCAGTATCTGGTTAAGAGGATCACTCAGTGCTTGGGGTATATCAGAAAACTTTTTTGAGTGAAAGTTAATTTGCATGGGACTTCAGCTTAACTCTAGAGAAATAAATTTCTATTTTCTTTTATATTAAGTGAAAACTTATACTTACAGGTACCATAGGCAGGTTCCCACTGCAATGACATCATCTGAAACTTTTCCTCATCTGTGTCTACATCCAGACTGGAAAGATACTGCTTCACTTTTCTTGCCATTTGGGCATCCTCGTATAGCTTCTTGGCGTTAAGCAGAGAGCTGCGACGTGCCCTTTTTTTGTGTGCACCTCCCTGAACATCCAGCATGTTTGAGTTTGTGCTGCCTTGACTCAGTGACCTGTAGGGAGATGGACATCACAATGAGGGGCCGTAAAGATGAGAATTACAAATGGCAGACTGAAGATTAAAAGAATTTTGTTCTGTTAATGCTATTGCATGCTGATGCAAATGAGTTAAAAGATGAAGAGCATTAATGCAAAGTAATATGGCACACGTGGCTATGTTCCGAGTTCTAAGATTCGACAAAGTGTAGAATTCAAAAGAATAAGATAACACCCCCACCCCGCCAACAATGAATTCCATCAGGCCTATGTTTGCACCTATGCACCCATGGCAAAACTATGACAAGTAAACTGGTCCAAAGGCCATCCACACTCAGAAGATATGGCAAGAGCCTGGGTCACAACAAGTGACCCACTTAGCTAAGTGATCCACTTAGCCAGATCTCTGCACCAGGAGTTTCTAGAGCAGCTCTGCTTGTTTGTGGTGCTTTGGGTATGCCATAGCCATCACCATTCCTGTCTAAGCAGATCCACTCTGAGTATGCTAGCCAATTTTACCAGTAAGTAGATCTTGGCCAAAATTCAAAGAGAACAACCAACAGGAAAAATAAGCATTTATATTCAATTCAATATAGTTAGAGACCAGAAGTAGGAGAGAAAGTTACTCAGTCTTCTATTCACACACCAACCGATTAGGCAATATGTGGTTCTAGGACTATCTGTGACTGGGGACCTTTTTTTGCAATGCCTCCGTGATAGAACTGCAAGCCAGGCAGAAATAACTACAGTTCAAACAAGCTAAAGCCTCTCCCAACTCTCCTCTTTTTGGCAAACTTCATTCTAGAATAACCACAACTAGAACCAATGGAAAATAGGAAATGCTATACTATTTGTAATAAGGCTAGAAATGCAAGGCTCTTAAATGATTTTTACTTTAAATGAAGTTCCCATTCCAAAATAATAAAGCTATCTATGGGTTTATTAAATTACCCTCATTTTTATCCCCAAATATTCTAAAAGACCACAACCTATAGAACAATTTGTTCTTCAATGTTTACATACTATTTAAAACAGACACTAGAATCCTAATGTTTTCTTTGTAAACTAAGTGAAACAAAGTTGTTGAAGTGTTATAGTATTTTTTTCTTTCAGTATTTTAAGATCTTTGGAATATGATGTGTCTTACATTGGAAACCAACTTTCGATTGCTACTGGTCAGGCCCGTTTCACACACAGAAACATCAAAACTTAAGAATGGTTGGGAAGAAAATCCAATGACATTAATGAATTACTCTTTCAATCTCCAAATGATTTTAAGAAGGGAGTGAATCCGACAAGTTTCACAACATTCCCAAAGCAGCAGTCAAAAGGAGGTAAGTATCTGCAAACCCAAGCCAAGACTCTAGCACCAACAGCTTTTACTTCTCTAATGGCTTGTTTTAAGAAATAACGCATTACCAACACACTGGATGACACAAAAGATACTACTGTGCAGGGAAAAAAAAACCTCCCAGAAACTAGTCGCTCAGAAGATTCATATTCTAAATATGAAGAAGTCTAAGATCCAAATAAACCAATTTAATTTGCTCACATTTTTCTTTTAATGAATGCAAAAGGGTGTTATGTGATAAAAATACATACCTAAGTTTACATAAGAGCTCTTTTAAATAAGCATAAGTAAAAAATATTCAGGGGTAAGAAGGCAGTGAAATGATTTTTCTTAGTGGTACATCAAATAATGGTGTGTCCAACAACTGAAGATATCTTAGATTCAAATAAATGCAGTAAAATCAAGTGCCAACATTTAGGAGCAAATTTGAATACAAAGATCTTAGTAAGTTTTCCTTCACTGGTATCAAAAAAAAAAAAAAGTTTCTACAAATCTAGGATACACACAAAGTTCTAATAACTAAAAACATTGTAATAAATGACAATAAAATGTCTTCTAAACTACTTCCAGAACAGAAAAGTACCATGATATAAGAATAAAAGCACTTAGCATCTACAAAATCATAACAGAATGCAACCCTAAAACCGAACAGTGAATATGTTACTGAAGTCATTCAACACCCCAAAATCCCACTAGGATGTACTGACCAAGTATTTTTCTTCGTAACAGTAATGCCAGGAATCAATTTCTATTTTTGGTGAGAAGAACCAGAAAAGACCAAGACATAAATGTGGAATACAAGAAACACATGAGAAACACAAAGAGAAGGAAGAATGGAGAAGGAAGTTCAAGTTCACCAAACTTCCAACAGAAAACAAGATCACAAATAAGACAAGACTCAAGTTCAAGTTAAGTGGCTCACAAAAAATCCTTCTATCATGTAATAAGAGCATCTAACTTCATGATTCACTATAGTCTTAAATTAACAAAATCCTTCATTCACAAAACCATCTCTTTGTTCATCTAAAAATGAAAGGACTACATAGATGATTTATAAGGTCCTAAATATTCTATGATTCTAAATAGGTATCTATGCAAAAGCAGAGATCTGAACATACCTGAACAACAAAAGGTGGCAGTTTCTGATTGTATTAGTTTTTTTTTTTTTTTTTTTTTAAATAAGGTCAACTCTATCCCCAAGTTGGGCTTGAAGTCACGACTTCAAGATCAAGAGTTGTATGTTCTACAGACTGAGCTGGCTAGGCACCCTGATTGTATTACAGTTTTAAGAAAGATAAGGGAGTCTCTTATTAAAAATGGCAGAAACTTAAAATAAATTTCTATCATGTTATATTACGTCTCACGGTATTAGTGAATCTGATGAATTAAAATCATCCTATTTCAATTATTTACTAACTGAATTTAAATTTTTTTTTTATTTTTTTATTGTGTTATGTTAGTCATCATACATCATTAGTATTTGATGTAGTGTTCCAAGATTCATTGTTTACTAACTGAATTTTATAGCAGAGTTTGGATAAGGGCTGCCTCTTCTTGGAAAACTAATGGGAACAAAACCTTCACAAACAAAAGTCATCCATTTTTTTATTATTATGTATTTCTTAATAAAATATGGCATTTGAAGCAACTTTTTGTTAACAGTAGGCTTCACATCCAACGTGGGGCTTGAACTCATGACTGTGAGATCAAGAGTCACATACTCTACTGACTGAACCAGCCAGGCACCCCAAAATATGGCATCTGAGAATAAGAAAAACGGCATAGACTCTGGAATCAGACTACCTGGGTCTCGATCCACTATTAGTGAGCTATAAGAATTTAGACCAGTCTATCTTCCCTCTCTGCAATATGGGAAAAACAGTATTTATCTCCCAGGGTGGATGGAGAATTCAGTAATTCATTTAAAGTGCTCAGAATAATATATGGCACATAGCAAGCACACACCAAATATTTACTATCATCATCACCATTTAAGTGCCCCTGCTAAATTAAAATCTATAAGGGACTTATGGGACATCAACAATGGCAAAGTAAAGGGGGAAAAAAAAGCTAGTTCCATCACTACTTTCACCTTGTTAGCAAAAGGCATTTGTCAGGAATGTAGGTTGACAGGGTTAATAGAACGCATGCTATTTTCTGTGCGTGCATTAATGAATAGGATGCAGTATATGTTAAGAGTCGTACAATCTTCATTTCAGTTGCATTCATCTCTACACTTACCCCAGACTCCGCCACCTCTTCTTCCTGCAAGCAAGAGCCACAAACATTGAAGCATGGGTTGAATAGGAAAGCACAGAAAAAAGACAACAGTTGAGAGTCAGAGAAACTATGGAGACAGACTAGAACAGAAAAATTTTACCGAGAAAAAATGGTAGTTAACAGTAAAATGACTTTAATGGAATGCAGAGGGGTAAAATGAATTATGTTATGAACTGAAGGTCAACAAACCTGCAATATTCTTTAAAATATCTTTTTTAGGTTAATTATATTTCTAATATCAAATCTATATCTTAGGCTTATGTTAATAAGAAACTTAAGAAAAAACATGTACTTACTCTAAATTGTGAATTTAAAGTTTTTAGGAAAGGAAACCTTAAATTAAGGAAGAATTTTTGAATATTTTTTGGAAAGGATTTTTGGGCCACTCATTCAAATGACAGGATGAAATTACAAGGAACATAAAAATTTATGTCATTTCTAAGGGAAGAAATTTCTCTGACAATGTACTTTACAAGAAATGTTAACTAGCAAAATTGACTTGAAATTTAAGTAAAAATATACCATCAGAATAAGATACTGCATATCCTTATACTCCAATTAGACTGAATGAAGATTCTATTTATTTTTGCTCCCTGCCGGCCTCAGTGTGCCAGGCCTGCACCCACTAAGCTCCAGCTGCAGGTGCCCCAAGTCTCTGTTTTTCAGTCAGCAAATTGATTACTGTTAGAATAAAAGATGTTACTTTGTCCACACTAGATAATTTACACCACAAAATGGATGACTACTTGCTTAAACAAAGAGCACACTTCAGTACTGGCTGACCAAGAAAACGGATTCAGGAAAATTCAATCCATTTCTAAGTGTCCAAACTAATTATAAATGTTTCCCTTTCCCCTACACTATATTCTACTTAACCAAGGCCATTCCACAGAAAAGAGCCAAGTTTATGAATTTCTTCCTTAGGTTTTTCCTCCTTTGCTCTTTTTTGTAGCTCCGCTGGTACTCATTATTTACTGGCCTGGGAGGGGCACAAATTCATTATGTCTTTAGGAACAAGGCTCCTAACATATAAATGGAGGTCCACATAAAGACAACAGGGAGCGGTGGGACCACTGGACAGAAACATGCAACAAAAGCAAAAACGTAAAGAAACAAACAAACAACAAACCCTCCTCCAGGTTTGCTTTGGTCCCTGGTTCTTACTGTTTTCTGCTTCCAAACTGTTGAGCACCGACATGTCTCATTACACATAGTGATTCTTAAGGGTGGAGTGGGATGGCTACAGAAGAGGACAGCTGACACTACCCTTCATCCATACTCTGAAGATCTCTACACTAGGAGCAATCATCACATCAATTCCTTACAAAAACAAAGACTCTTCCCCAACAGTAATTTAAGTAAGACAAAACAAAAAACCTACCCTGACACACACACACACACTATATTTTGGTTATCAAAACTCTACCTCCACCTCTGATTTTTAAAGAAACAAGTATTTTTTTGTTTCCTTCCTAGACTATATGTTTTTTAAGCCAAAGGAACTGTGCTTGCCTTTGTTGATAGTTCATTTTGAAAACTCTTATGTACTGAAGCTATACACATAGGCCCAGAAAAAAGTAAGTCACCTAGATTAAAACCCGTTATCTATTTACCCTGAAAATTATAAAAATTACTGAGAACATCTTGACAATCTATGTTTTATATAATCTGAGAAAGACTTTGTTATTATATTAAAAAAGAATTTTAAAAAAGCATTCTTAGAAGTGAATATGGAATACAAATAACATCTGCCATTTCTATTAATGATGGAACATGCTTAAATCTGCACTTTCTCAATTCTGTTAAAGTACTTACACACAAACAGTAGTACTATGGCTTGAGGAAAAGAACATGTTTTAAAAGAATAAAGTATGACTTAAACAGAAAAACAACTTAAAAATATTCAGTAAAAATAGAAGACATGTGCAGACTAATAAATAATACTATACAAATTAGGCTGAAAACCAGATAAAAGCATTTTTGTCCTCTGTGATAACTTCAGTAAGGGTCAGCAATTTTCTTATATTAGTTACTTAACATAACAATAACAATACAGAATTATCCACCTACTCAAAAAAAATAGTACAGAATACAGGTTCAAATCTCAGCAAACTACGTAATACGGGGCAAATAACCTAACTGCTCTCAACATTGGTTTTTTCCAATGTAAAAGGAAACCCTATACCACCTACTTTTAAGGGGTACCAGGACAAATGATTACTTATGACTGACCTGTGTAAGCATGTCATGCAGTGTATGTAACAAATGGGAGATGGTTAATAAATATTATTGCCATATCACTTGACGTCACTCTAACACTTTTACACACTTCAATGTCTTACCTCTGCCGAAACATCATAGCTGGGTCCATGTTAGCAGAAGTCATTCGAACAACTTGGCGGATTTCTTTGGCAATCATTCTTAGCTTCTCAAAATTCACTAAACCATCTACTTTGGAGTCATTTCCTATGGAATAAAAGCAATTCTTTGGTTCTCAAAATTAAAATACCTACATAAAGGTAGCAGAAGTCAAGTTTCTCTTGGGAGCACAATTCAGAACCTTCTTTATCGAACTGCCACTTCTGTTTTCTTGTTTTT
This sequence comes from Martes martes, assembly GCF_963455335.1. Taxonomy (NCBI): domain Eukaryota; kingdom Metazoa; phylum Chordata; class Mammalia; order Carnivora; family Mustelidae; genus Martes; species Martes martes. The sequence goes on along the minus strand of NC_137892.1, from coordinate 96,802,551 downwards.
TGTTTTGTTTCCTTAGAGGAGAGAGAAAGGGAGGTGGGGGAGGGGCAGAGGGAGAGAGAATCTCGAGCAGGCTCCATGCCCAGTACCAAGCCTGATGTGGGGCTGGATCCCACAACCTTAAGATCATGAAGTGAGCTGACATCCAGAGTCAGAGAGTCAACCAGCTGTGCCACTGAGGTGCCCCGCCGCTTCTATTTTTAAGAAGCAATGTGTATGACTCAACTCTGCTCCTAGGTACTGAGCTATTGGAAGGAATTCTATTCCTATGGGAGCAGTGATTATGAATACTGGAAGGTGATAAGCTACATAGCTTCTGAAACCAATTTCACAGTGTTGTTACAGGAACACCTGTAAAATGTGCACCTCCTTAAGTCTTACTCTCCAGATGCTCAGCTCACTCTCAGGCAGGTACCTGTCTCTGCTTTTTTAGACAGCAGGGTATAGCACCTGCAAACTTAGACTTTAGCCAGGGGTCACAAAGAGTGACCTATGAGCTTAATTAATCCAGTAAGTTTTCTTTGATTTAAAATACTTTTAGAAATTGTTAAATGAGTTGTCAACATTTAACAAGTGGAAGATACCCCCTGAAAACTTCTGACTGTTCTTAAAAAAAGGGAGGGTTCTGGTGGGGGATTAAGGAAGAGTAGGTATGTTTTCTTAAATCACAATTATTAGTTAAAATTAAGAGGTGGCTGGCTGACAGAAGAAACACTTTCTAGTTTGCCATTCACCTTCTTTTACCCAAAGTTTTAATTTACAATTCTTATTTTCATCAACTGATGCAAATATGCTTGCTTAGAAGTTATGTAATTATTATTTCTATTCTGATAACTGGGTTCTGAGGAAAAATTCACACAACTTTCAAAATGGTCTGCTTTTCTTTGAAGAGAGTAGGTATGAAACCAAACTTAGCCCATCTGATGGCTTACTAAAAGTTCAGAGTACATGGCAAAAAAAAAAAAAAAAATGTTCAAAAGGCAATGCGGCTGTCTATCATAGTGTTTCTTTTTCATGCCTGTCTTCAATACTTAGTGTGGCTGCATTTAACTAATGTGTAGGCCCCTGAGATGCCTCTGTGGAAATCCTAAATCCCAAAGACAATTTGAAGAACCTAATGGGTCTGAAACACAGCATGTTCTCTCTCCTCATAGTAAACAGAACCTATACATTAAAGATATGAGTTGTTCAGTGCCTCAACATATGAGGTGGTAACAAAATAATAATAAAAAATACTTTTCAAGTCACATAAACATGTTTTGAGGTAGCAAGTCAGAAAAATATGTGAAGTCTATCACAGTATTTCCTTATGAAAGAGGAATAAGAAGAGAAGGGGCAGTAAGATCAGATAATCAGAACCAGTACTGAGAATAATTAGAAAATTTGAGCAAAAACAGAAAAAGCAAATAATTTAAGTCATCAAAAAGCTACTGAAGCAGTGAAGATTCTGAAGAGGAATGAAGATCTGGGGAAGGTTTACTATTTTGCAGTGCTTGATCCTAGGGGCATTTACTGATTCAGAAAAGGCAGATGATGAGCTTAAAGAACTAAGTGGTACCATCACAACCTATGAGATTAGAAGGAAACAACTTAAGTTCTGGCAAACTTTCAATGCTTTGGGTTGGGATCCTGAAGGGCTATCCTGGGATTAAGGATGAACTAAATGTGACCAGGATACAAGTTCAGTGTTAAATTATCTCAAGATATGAAAATGGATTAAGGTGATTTTGGATTGTTAGCACACCTAGCTGTCTGGCAAAAGCAAGCTTTAATTTCTCTGGAAGAATGGGGCATTATCTGAAATCTTGGATTATTTCTGTAATTTTTTATTAATGACATACATTTGACCAAAAATAACCAGGGCTATCAGGAAAAGAGACAACATGAATTAAATGCAGGAGAAAAAAATGACAGAAAGGGACCCACAAAGGATGGGAGTTATTAGACACAGACTTTAAAATAACCAAGTCAAATATGTGCAAAGATACAGAATATAACACAGAACTTCAGTGAAGAACATAATAAAGATTAAAAAATGTAAATTATAAACTTGACCAAAAAGGAAAAAAAAAGCCTCACATAACACAAAAACTGGAAGTAGGAACTCACTGATATATTTAATAGTAAATTACACACAGTTGAAGAAAGAACTGACAAACTGGAAGTTAATTATCCAGAATGAAGCATGGTTAGACAAAAAGATGAGAAACAGAGAAAAGAGGGTAAGAGACAACAGAGGAAGTCGTAAGGTCTAACAGAGGTGAACTCAAAATTTGTAGAGCTTAGAAGAGGAAAGTAAAAAATTTGAAGACAATATGAATGAGAATTTTCAGAACTCAAAAAAAAAAAAATCAAAATACAGCTTTCAAGACATCTTACAAATAAATCAGGACTATGCCACACCTAGTTACATCACAGCCAAACCAGAGGAAAAAAAGAGACAAAGAGAAAATTATAAGGCAGCTCTTGGAAAAGAGCAAAATATAGTCATAGGCACAGCAAGTAAGACTGACAAATGATGTCCCAACATCAACAATGAAAGCCAGGACACAATGGAATGGTCTCTTGAAATGTTCAAAGACGACAATTGCCAATGAATATGAAGTAAAGATATTTTTAGATAAATAAAATTAAGATATTTCATCAGCAGCGGACTTGCACTTAAATAATAGTGTCCTATAGCAAGAAAAAAAAACCCCAACCACACAGAAGCGTTGAAATGCAGAAAGAAATAAAAAACAAAAATATCATAAAATATTGACTCTACTAAATGATAGTATGTGGGAGTTCAAAGCATTAACAACAACTGCATATAAACTGGGAGGTTAGTAAATGGAATTTAAATAATCTAAGTTCCTTGTACTGCCCAATACATAGAAAAGTACTGATGAATATTAACCTAACATCAACTAACTGAGTATAAATATTATAATGTCTATTATAACATGAGTAAAACAGTATATAGTTAGTAAGTTACTGTACTAGAACAAATACCATACACAAAAGTTAACTCAGGAAGTTTGTAGATAAAATAAGGTAAAAGATCACTAAGTTAGGCTTTTAAGGCTAAGAACCTGCTGTTCAACAAAAGATAATCTTAAGAGACTCAAAAAGTAGGTCATATTACACCCAGGATTTATAAGAAATACTTAAAAATGTATTAAACAAAAGAGAAAACCTGATAAAAAGAATACATAAGAAACCTGAACTCATAATTGACCAAAAAAACCCCCACATAAATATATAAAAGGGTACTCAATCTCATTAGTAATTAGGATAATGCAAATTAAACCACACCATTACTGAAATGGGTAAAAATAAGAAGACTGAATTTACCAGGTATTGATGAGGAACAATGACAACCCTAATAACAATGCCAGTGTTGCACTTCAGCACATAATGCCAACTCTTTTCTCAAGTTGATTATGTGAGTATCAGATCCATAAATGCCACCTTGACTGATATGAATATTCAAGGCAGCATTATTCATAATAGGTAAACAGTGGAAAACTGTCAAATGCTTATCAGAAGAATGGAAAAATCCACTGTATTGCATTCAGGTAACAGAACACTAATTTTGAAAGTCAAGTACAGCTATAGTCAAAAACATGGAAAAACCTCACAAATCTAAGGTTGACCAATATAAACCAGAAACCAAAACCAAACCAAAGCATAATAAATATGTTCCATAATTCTATTTATATAAAGTTCAACAACAGATAAAACTAAACCCTAGTATTAGGAGTCAGGACAGTCATTACTATTGGGGAAGAGAATGAGGGTGGTAATTAATTAGAAAGGGACATTTTGGTTTTGGCCAGGATGTTGGTTACATGGGTGTTCTCTCTGTCATAATTCATTTAGTTGCTCAATGATTTTGGGAACTTTTATGTATTGCATGTGTTGAGTAATACAATTTAAGAAAAAGTTGGAAGGAAAAGTATTACTTAGCAAAATAACAAATATGATTCCAACAGTCTGATCTGGGTGTAAGTGAAATTTATGTTTGAATGCATAAGATAAACACCTAAATTTGTTTTTGTCAATAATGTGGATTTTGATTTATAAAAGTTGCTGCATTTATAATTACATAAAGCTTTACTGACATAAACATCTGCAAAATATATTAAATATAATATAGCACAATTCTGTGGAATTAGTTGAAGTTTAACATGCTAATTTTCAAATAACTTTTAAATACCTTCATGGAGAAATGTCATATCTTTCTTGACAACAGGGAAGAGCGGAATAATTGGAGGCTGCATGCTTTGACTACTAAGAATATTTCTGTATTTTGCCATGTTTCTAGATGGATCAAAAAGGTCTTGTAGATCTTGGAGGTGTTTCTCATACTTGCTTGGTAATTTTTCCCAAGTACCTCTGAGTCGTGCTACAGATGCCAGGTTCAGGCCACTGCCAAAGATGAGAATAAAAACATTAATAAGGGACTTGGAGGAGAGAGAGAAGACTCAGGGCAGTAAAGCATATACACCAAGTTTCTCTAACAAAGCTAAAATAAGTAGGGACATATTTTTAGTATGTTGAAATGAACAGAGTATAACCGTGGGGAAAAAAAATACAAGGGACTCTCTGATCTGACAACATGGAAAACTGCTTTCAGAGGAACTATATATATTACTTGTCTATGGTTGTATTCCTGTAGCCTTTATTTTCCAGCTTGCATGTATGAGACAAACATAGTATTTCTTTCTTTCTTCCTTTTTTTTAAAATTTATTTATTTGTTAGAGAGAGAGAGCGAGCGAGCACAGGCAGACAGAGTGGTAGGCAGAGGCAGAGGGAGAAGCAGGCTCCCCGCCGAGCAAGGAGTCCGATGTGGGACTCTATCCCAGGACCAGGATCATGACCTGAGCTGAAGGCAGCCACTTAACCAACTGAGCCACCCAGGCGTCCCAAACATAGTATTTCCATAAAAGATACACTTAACATAAAAAACCATCTTCAAATATCACAATGTTTCTGGTTTTTTTTAACTTAGAAATAACTTTATGGAGACATTATCTATTTGAAAGAGGTTTAAGTAATGCTAAACACAAATGCTATAATAATTGAGGCAAGTTCTAGGGCAGAGGCAGCCTTTTTTTCCAGAGATTTTGTTCTCTCACATCCGATTCAAATACTTCCCTATCTTGGGCAGAGGCAGCTTTTTTTCCCCAGAGATTTTGTTCTCTCACAACTGATTCAAATACTTCCCTATCTCTCCGTTCTAATCCTGTTCCCCCAAAGCCTCCATATATTCAGTGTCTTTTTTCTACAGGATTTTAAACTCAGATAGCCCCGAGGTTGAAAAGCATGCATATCCATTAGGCTGCAGCTCTTCCCCATCCCTTTTTGTCTCTACTACCACCCCCGCCCCCCAGGTAGGCTGCCAAATGAATCGTGCATATATAACGCCTCAATTTTCCTACCAGTTAATCCCTCTTTTATACTTAGCCACCTGACTTTTAGGGACACCACTGTACTTAAAATGTTCTCTTGAATTCTGATTTTAAGGCGTGACGTCAAGATATTTTTTCCCTTTGCCTCTGAGAAATCACCCCAAATGACCAATGAGTATCAGAAATGCAAATTTCACCTCCACTTCAACTAGGAATTATCTGTAACTCCCAAACACATTAAAAGGTTGACCCAAAACAGTCAAGGTTAAATAGGAGAATGGCAAATGCTTGAAAAGAACTTCTGTAGCTGAAGGTCTCAACGAAAGCTGGTAAAGTTCTCCAAAGCAGGTAACTCACCCCGAAGGCAAGAACACTACCCTCCTTTTTAAAATAACACAAAGGAATCTACAGGCTTATAGAATTAGGTGGGGGCTGGACCATGTTCCTTACCAGGGAATGCCAGATAAAGTATATAGCTACAGTACCTCGATAAGAAGCAGTTTAGCGGTGAGACCGGATAGAAGGTAGAAACTCTTGAGTGGTAGGCAGCACTAAAGCCACCAATATCCATGCGGTGGAAAGAAATAAAGGGTAAACAATTCACATTCAAGCTCAATTCCTGCTAGCCTGGAATAATGCCCTAGATCCTCTCTCATATGAACCTCCTGCAAATACTTGGTACAGGAAAACTCACATCATTCAAAAAGAAAAAAATAAACACAGAACCTATAATAAGCTGCTACAAGGAAAAACAACACAAAGAAAAATGCTGCCACCAATCAAATAAAAACTGGGACGAATCAATGACCTAGCCATGATTTCAAATGAATTTGTAAAATAAAGAAAGAACTTAATAGAGAGAGATAAAGAGCTTAAGGAAAATATGATAGAAGGAATTGGTAAAAAGATGTTAACTAGTAAAGTTCAGAAAAGAAATGGAACACAAAACCAATACAGAAATGAAGGCCACCCCGGAACCTACAGAGGAAAAAGACACTGCTACAACCTGGTGCAAGTAATGTGTAGGGGAGGATTAACAAAAGCAGTCAATGGAAGTGGACAGAACTGGAAGTCCACGTTTCCAGAAGAAAATTTCTAGCACTCGGTTGGAGTAAAACAAAAAAACAACAAAAAATGGAGTCTGGATTCGCTTAAGTAGGTAAAACAAATAGTTTGAGTTTGCTGGCTTCACCCCTCCCCAAAGGGACACAGCTGAAAGCTAAACTAGACAGCTGGTGATTTCTCCCACAGGGGAGATGGCGAACTGTTAAGTACATGTCTGGTTTCCCTAATTGTGTAGGGTGCTATCAAAGACACTAACTTCACTCTTATTCCACTCAGCTCCAGAACATCCAATAAAGTGGGAGCTCCATGACAGGGGTGAGAGAGCAGAACTGGAGAGTGGTCTGGAAGATTCCTGGAGGACATTAAAGGAACACAGGTCCTGCTGACTGCTTCTGGACTCCAACAGGAGTCAGCCCAGGAGCCACAGGGAACATCTTACCTCTCACCTGCAGATGGCCCCAAATGACCCACTGGCACCTGCCCTGCTCCATGCACCCAACTCATACCCCCACATCCTTCTTCCCTCTGCTGCTGGCTCCCTGTCCAAGGTTCTGAGAACAAGCTCTGGTAAAGAAGGAGCAGAGAAAATAGGCCAGAGTCTATGGGCAAAGGAGAAACCACAAACTTGAACTGGAGTACCACCTTCAGGAAAATACAATAGAATCTATTAGCAGATGACAGGGTATACTGGAGGATACAGAGAAGATAAACTTTAGAATTCTCTCACAAGAGGGAGGGGTGCCTGGGTGACTCAGTCAGTTAGGCGTCTGCCCTTGGCTCAGGTCATGATCCCAGGGTCCTGGGATTGAGCCCCAGCAAGTTCCAGGACCATGTCAGGCAGGGAGGCTTGCTTCTCCCTCTCCCTCTGCTGGCAGCTCCCCTTGCTTGTGTGCACACATTCTCTCTGTGTCAAATAAATAAAATCTTTAAAAAAAGAGAGAGAGAAAGCACGGAGCAGATACATCCATGTAATGTCTGAGAAAGTCTTAGAATCTATAGGAAGACTGCTAAAGTTTTTTTCCCTCCCCTCACTCTAAAGAATGCTACTTCAAAAGAAAAAACAAAAGCAAACCAGGGAACCATGACATCACTGAAGTTCACAATAATCCTCTAGTTGCCAAACCCAAAGGCATGGAGAGCTACAATTTACCTGATAATTCAAAATAGCTGTTTTAATGAAATTCAATGAGCTACAAGAAAATTCAGAAAGGTAATTCAATGAAAACAGGAAAATAATACATAATCAAAATGAGAAATTCAACAAAGATACAGAAATCATAAAAAAGAATCATAGATTTTTTTTTAGAACTGAAGAATTCAATGAACAAAATAAAATAAAATGTCGCAGAGAGCATCAGAATCAGAGTAGATGAAAGAGAAGAATCAGTGAGAAAAAGAATAGCAACTTTGAAGTAACTCAGTTGGGGGTGGGAGTGGGGAGAATGAACAAGAGTGAAACAAGCCTACATGGTCCACGGGCCCACCAAAAAACCCAACCACCAGAATTAGTGGAATTCCAGACAGGGGAAGAGACAGAGGAAGAGGAAAGCCTATTTAAAGAAATATGGCCGAGAACTCCCCAAACATGAGAAGAGATCTGGACATTCAAGTTTATGAGGCTAACTGATTACCCATTACTTCAATTCAAAACAACTTTCTCTAGGACTCATTGTAATAAAACTGTCAAAAATTAAAGACAAAGAGAATTCTAAAGGCAGCAAAAGAAAAAAAGATGATAACCCACAAAGGAACATTCATTAGGCTGTCAGCCGATTTTCTCGGCAGAAAACTTACAGGCCAGTAGAGAGTGGGATGATACATTCAAAATACTGAAAGAAAAAAATTGTCAACTGAGGACACTATCTGGCAACATTATCCTGAGAAATGAAGTATCTTCCCAGGAAAACAAAAGCTGAGGGTATTTATCACCATTACACCTGCTTATAAGAAACACTGAAAGTTCTTTGAACTGAAATGAAATGATGTTAAATAGTAACATGAAAAGATATACAAATATATGCCACTGTGATAAAGTTAAATACATAGTTAAATTCAGGTAACTTTTAAAAAAAAAAAAGATGTTATTGATTTCTTTGACAGAGCACAAGCAATGGGGAGTGGCAGGCAGAGGGAGAGGGAGAAACAGGCTCCCCACAGAGCAAGGAGCCCAATGTGGGGCTCGATCCCAAGACACTGAGATCATGAGTTGAGCTGAAGGCAGAGCTTAATCGGCTGAGCCACCCAGGTGCCCCAAATTCAGGTAACGCTTAATAGTGCAGTATGATGATTTCTTAACCACTTAGAGAATAAAGCTTAAGGAACAACAAAATGACGACAGCTACTATAATATGTTAAGGAATACACAATATAAAAAGGCAAATTCTGACACTGAAAACATAAAAGAGCAGGGAGTAAAAGGGTAGAGTTTTGCATGTGACTGAAGTTGATATCAGCATGAAATAGTTATGTTTCATGTAAGTCTCATGGTAACCTCAAAGCAAATACCTACTGTAGACGCACAAAAGACAAGGAAAAGGGAATCAGAGCATTTCAGCACAGATGATCATCAATTCACAAAAGCACACAGCAAGAGAGCAAAAATGAAACAAGGGGAACTACAAAACAGCTAGAACAGTAACACAGCAGTAATAAAAGTCCTTACCAGCAAACATTCTACATGTAAATGGACTGAAGTCTCCCATCAAAAGGCACAGAATGGGTGGATGAATAAGAAAAACAAGACCCAACTACATGCTGCCTATAGAAGTCTCACTTCAACTTAAAGGACACAAATAAGCTCAAAGTAAAAGGATGGAAACGATAAACCATGCAAATAGAAACCAGAAGAAAGCAGAGGATGCTTTATTTGTATCAGACCAAATGAACTTCAAGCCAAAAATGGTAACAAAAGACAAAGGAGGTCATGATATAATGATAAAGGGCTAACTCATCCAGAAAACATAAAAATCATGAATGTGCGTGTGCCCAACATTTCAGCATGTAACTGTATTAAGCAAACAGTAACAGATCTGAAGGGCGAAACAGACAACAATGCAATTAGTAAGGGACTATACTATACCACTTTCAGCAATGGATGAATTACCTAGACAGGAAATCAATAAATGGACTTGAACCATACTTTAGACCAAATGGACCTAACATATATATATATATACGGGACAGTCTTTTCACCATTAGCAGAGTATACACTCTTCTCAAGCATAAATGGAACATTCTCCAGGAGAGATTATAAAATAAACCACAAAAGTCTTGGAAAATATAGGAAGATTGAAATAATGTCAAGTATTTTTTTCTGACCATAAGGTGTAAAACTAGGAATTAATAAGAGGAAAATGGGAAAAATTACCAATACAGAGAAACTGAACAACACTCTCTTGAACAACCAATAGGTCGGGAAAAAAAAAAACCGAAGGGAAATAACTATCTTGCAACGAGCTAAAATGGATACATAACATAACAAAACCTATGGGATGCCGCAAAAACTATTTCCAAGACAGAATTTTAGCAATAATTTTCTTTATTAAGCAATGGAAATTACCTGGCTTTTCATATCAAAGAACTAGCAAAAAACCAAACTCAGCCCAAAGTTAGGAAAAGGAAGAAAATAAAGATCAGAACAGAAAGATATCAAATAGAGGCCAAAAAAATAAAAAAGATCAATGGAATTAAGAAGTGTTTTTTTGAAATGATTAACAAAATTGACAAACCTTTAGCTAGACTAAGAAAAATAACAGAAATAAATAAAATATTACTACCTAATTTCAGGGAGAACTGATTGATTCACTTGTGTCATCTCTGCTATAAAGTTAGTTTCTTTGATATACTTTAATATAAAATATGGGAAAACAAAGCAATTAATTTTACAGGAACTACTGAATATGAATAATGTGTATAATAAAACAGTCTTTAAAACAAAACAAACCTTTAACCAAATACCCATCTTGGAGTTGTCTTTCCTTCTTTCGAATTGCTTTCCTTGGCTGTAAAGACACTATCATAACTGTGCCGTTCTATTATTTCTTGAAATTGTCCCCTATCTCTTTGGCTCAACTCTCTTCTTTACCCCTACACTCTGGATGGTCACTAGTTATGGCTCTTAAACCCTCTACTATTTATTTTTTACATTCTCTTTTTACATAGAGATCTCTCTCGATGTTAATCAGCTTTTTTCCACAGACTACTCCAAAACTGAGCCTATAACTCTCACATTCTAAGTTTATGCCTCCTACACAGTTTCAATTTCTAGCCTTCCAAGTGTGCATCAATGGAATCTTGGTTCCTTGTTTTAGACTCAGCTGTTAAAAACTCTGAAGTAAGTGGCATGATTCCTGCATTTTATAGGTGAAAAAAAAAAAAAGTCTTCAATTTCCTACTGACACAGTGCTACTACACTGAAGAGGCAGGACTCAGACACAGGTTCAGCTGTTCTAAAGGTTAAGGCTCATCTCTGTTCAATACTCCTTCTAAAGTCAAATAAAACCACACCAACAAAAATTCCTCCTAAAGCGTCTAATTCAAGCGCACCCACTGGTTACCTTCATAAAGGAGTTTCTTATCACCATGACAGATTTATGATTATAAAGATTCTAATTCTATCTCATGTGAGACTAGAACAGGTCATAATTAAATTCTGTGGGAGTCATACATAGATGGGATTAGGAGGTAATTATGCTGCTATATACAAGCACATGATCTTATAAATGGGCAGAACTATAACTACCCTCCACCTTTAAAACTAGACTTCCTTTAAGAGGAACCCCTTATCACTATACTAGGGGAGGGTCAGAAAATACATTATTACCTAAGTTAGCCAATCTAGCCAGTCATAGTGAGTCAGGGGAAAAAAGGCTCCCAGGACATATAACCATCCACACTTCCTGGGCTTAGAGACCGTGAATTTTTAAATTCTAAGGCCTACTGTGCTTTAGCAACAATACCACCAGATACCTCATGCAGTGTTTGATAAACAAATCAGTGCTCACCAAATGGTTGCCATTATTATCATTATTTATTATTTTTATTGTTTCAAAATTGCAATTTTAGGTTGTAGCAGTGATGCCACACTGATTTTTCAGTACCAAATCATAGTGAGGCAGATATGGAAAGATGCCCAATATGGGAATCTGATGATAAAGATCACCTGTTGGTGATATATCCCAAGAGGGTATAATCCATCAATGGGGGAGAAAGGAAAAAAAATGGGAAGGTACTTAACCCTCTTCAGCAAAAGAAATGTTTAAATGAAAGATGGCAGAAAAAGAAAGTGAAAAAGCCACTATCACCAGAATGGAAAATACATTAAATCTAACAATACTTTGAAAGCCTATTAATTGGACTTTTCTTCTTGTCACTTAACACCTACGCAAAAAATCAGCTTCATGTCTAAACTATACACAAATATTCATACAAACTTACCTTATTATGGCAAACATGGAATTGAAGTTCTTACATTCTCGACAATGAAGAGCAATTTTAATAAAATGCTTAATAATTTTCATTCGTTTCAGTTGATTGGATTCAGTTAAAATCTCTGAGGCAACCCAGAATGTCTCCTGGTTAACAATGTCCTCAAACTCTTTCAAGTGAGTATTTCCTGTTTTGGAATCTAATTTAAAAAGGTCATCAATGTATTCAGTAGGCTCAATATTACGAAACAAATCGAAGTCCCTCATTGACAGCTGAGTGGCCACCTCAATGGTACTGAGCTGCAGCATGGAGAGTTGGCTTTCCTTAACTAGTTCTTGAGCATCTTCATCTGAACATAAGGTTTCTGTTTCCATGTTATTTTTTAAATAATACCTAGAAGAAAAAAACTGTCTTTATAACTGATTTCACATTTATAAAGAGCACTTTCTTTTGGACTGTTGTCAAAATGTGATTATATGGTTAATAACATTTTGTCAAAAACATCAGAATATTCAGGGAAATTAACATTGTAAATGAGAAGACAAAGAAGTTACCCTGTTGTTCCACCATTTGACATCTATTAGAGAGTAAAAATAATGTTGACAATGCTGCGAACCTAACCATTTTATGAAACTACTCACATAATGCATCAACAACTGTGTGTGTGTTCTTGAGGATAAAACTCTAAGAGGCATATATGAAGGAAGCTGAGGCAGGGTAGGTACTACGTCAGTATTTGTTCATGGACAGCATGAATGAACATCTGAATCAAGACTGTTTACACTTCTATTCAGAAGTTGTTCTTACACTCATTTTCTTCTTTCTCAATTCCCAAGAGAAGCAAAGAATAAAACCAGTAAAGAGGAAAAACCTCTTCACTAATGAGTTCTCCCTTCTTAAATACAAAACTTTGTTCCAGCAAATGGCACTGATAGGCAATCATAAAAAAGACCTTCATTTTCTTCTTTTTACATTAATAATTCTGTAACACTTAAAAGTTAAAGACAAGTTTCACAGCTGGGAAATATCTTGTATAGGGCTGGTGCTGGGGATAAAAAAAGTAACATACTTGTCCTGTGTCTTTTACTTCATTCTTTTCTAATACACAATTTGATCCCGGCCTCAGTTTGTGACCATCTATTTTTGACTATCAAGGAACTATACCTTGTTTTCTTCAGTGTGTATATTATTCACATACCTAAAAGAACACTATAAATGTGTTGAGACCCTAGTTAATAAAATTGTATCTAACATTTTTAGTGGGAGCTAACTCATTCATTCAACTAACATTCCTATGTGGTAGGTTCTACTATTATCATTCCCATTTTTTTAGTGAGAAAACTCAAGCAGAGAGAAACCAAAAACTCACTCTGGTCACACAGCCAGAGCTGGGACTTTCCCAGACTGCTGAGCACTCTGGCTCCACTATGTATAGCTAGCAAGGCTGAGTTCATCCATTTTCTCTTACCAGTAACCATAAGGGGTAGTCATTTTAAGGTTTCTAAGGATCTTAACTCTATATATAGAATTTAGGCTCACTAAAAAGAACATTATTCTCAGACAAAATCACCAGAGTTAACAACAAATGTACTATAGAAACAATCTTCTAGTTGATCAAATAATATTCAAAGCAACTTTTTAAAAATATAAAAAAGTTATTCCATAGTCACAGTTGAAAAACTGCTTAGAAAAAGAACTGTAAAAATTATGCCCTCTTTTGCCCAGAGTACATTTTAGTCATACTAAAAACACATTTGTAACTTAACACATACATACTCAGATACATACAAAGATCTGTATCATTTGGTTTCCTCTCTAAAAAATGGGCTACACCAGTGGTTCTAAGAATCTGTTTTAGCAAGAGGGCTAAAATATTTTAGCAAATTATCCTTCCCTTCCTTCTCCTACTTTCGAGTAGTCCTTGTGAGTGCTTACGCTCTGAGATTCCATTTACATAATTATGGAGACAAAGCTGAAAAAAGAAAAATCCTACTTTAATTTTAGAGAAATTTCAATGATCCTAAGACATGATATTTCTACTTAATATATCTGTTTTTACACACAATCTTCAAAAACACATCTACATAAAGGGGATTAAAGGGTATAAAAATTTTCAGTTATATAATAACTCATGGAGATGAAAACTACAGCATAGCAAATACAGTCAATAATACTGTAGTAACACTGTATGGTGACAACAGTTTTCATGCTGAGCACTGAGTAACAGAACTATCGAACATACTGTACATCTGAAACTAAAACACCATTGTAAGTTAACTATACAATTAAAAAAAATCTAGAAATAAGTACATTCACTAATAAGCACATTCACCTTCCATTGAGCTGAATTCTATCAGCTAATTTGGAGAACTGGTCTGGAAGTCTTCTCTGTTTTATGACACCCTCAGGAGTAACAGAAACTTCACAGAGAGAATATGTGTCGGACGCACCCGTCAAACCAAATTCATGAACAGCATGACAAACAACTTCTTTAGCTGTAGTGTCTTTACTGATGATAATGTAGCAACTCTGTTGATCTGCTTTGAAAACTCTTATAACTTGATCAGGAATATCTACGTAAATACAAAAGTGTGCCTTGTTATTTTCAAGACAATTCAACTCTTCATAAAGCAATTTAGCACAAAAAGATACCTCTGGACAGTGATACATGCCTATCTATTTCAGGAGGTTAACAGAAATCACTGTTGCATTTATTGGTAAATGAATGTATCTACCTTTTCAGGTGACAAAATACTAATATATGTTCACAGAAAAACATACACAAAATGATAAACATTATGATTTGGAAGCCACAATCTTTTTTATTTATTACAAACATTTTGAGGTCATTAAATACTCTTTTTTTTTTTTTTTTAAAGATTTTATTTATTTATTTGACGGAAAGACAAGGATCATAAGGAGGCAGAGACGCAGGCAGAGAGAGAGAGGAGGAAGCAGGTTCCCTGCTGAGCAGAGAGCCCGATGCGGGGCCCGATCCCAGGACCCTGAGATCATGACCTGAGCCAAAGGCAGAGGCTTAACCCACTGAGCCACCCAGGGGCCCCGAGGTCATTAAATACTCTTCAACAAAACAATTTTTTTTTAATAGATTTTATTTATTTGGGAGAGCTAGAGAGAGAGCACAAGTAGGCAGAGGGAGAGGGAGAAGCAGGCTCTCTGCTGAGCAAGGAGCCCGATGAAGGGCTCAATCCCAGGACCCTGGGATCATGACCTGAGCTGAAGGCAGCCTCAGTCGCTTAACTGACTGAGCCACTCAGGCACCCCAACAAAACAATTTTTAGAAAAGGCATAGGACTCCATAATGTGTATTTTATATTTTTAAGATTATTTATTTATTTATTTATTTGACAGACAGAGATCACGAGTAGGCAGAGAGGCAGGCAGAGAGAGAAGGGAAGGAGGCTCCCCACTGAACAGAGAGCCTGACGCAGGGCTTGATCCCAGGACCCCAGGATCATGACCTGAGCTGAAGGCAGAGGCTTTAATCCTTTAATCCTTTAATCCACCAAACCTTTAATGACAGACATTTAGGTTGCATATCTTTTATAACAACACTGTGATGACTAATACCCCCTTTCCCTGGTAGATTAACCTTTGCAGGCAATCTGATTATTTCCTCAGAGAAAATCCAGTGGGGGAGGGGAGATGAGAGGGGAGAAAGAGAGAGAGAGGATTTGCTGAGTTAGAAGGAGGGCAGGCATATTTTTAAGGTTTTTGAAATATACTGCCAAAATGCTCCCCAGAGAGGTTATAATATTTTATAATGCTTGAATATAAAGAGAGCAATTTTAATCACGTCCTTACCGAACTGTTCATTACAATTTTTTTTTTCATTTTGAAATCCCTATGCTTTTCCTCCCTCTAAAAATATGTCATTATCTTACATTTCATTTCTTTGATTATGGGTGAGAGTCACTTGTTTAATAAGTGACTAATATTCCTTCTTTTTAAAAATACTTTTTATATTCTTTATGCTTTTTCTTACTGAATTATAGTAGATACCAATACTCAGTCTACTATAGAGAGGCACATGTCTTCCTATTTTTATATTTATTTAACACAGGAAAACTGATTTGGTTAAACATCAGTTTTTTTCTTTGGGATTTCTGCTATTAGCAGACAAATCCTAATTCAAGATATGCACAAGTAAGTAATGATTATCCCCTTCCCTCATTCTACCTTGTTTTATTTTGTTATACTGCATTGGCTAAAACTTTAAAAACAATGTTCAATACGATGACCCTGGACTAATTTGAACAGAGTACATTTTCCCCCTAATATTTCTTAATATTAATAATTTCTTGATAATAAATCACTGTTACAAAAATTTTGTTCTTTAAATTAGGAAAAATGTATTATTTGTGAGTTTTTTGGTAAGGACTATAATTGCACTGGGCGATTTCGGTGGCTCAAGGAATTATATATGGTTTGTCTAGTACTATCTCATTAGCACTACATACATTATTAACTTTTAGAGATGAAGAAAAATGACAAATTTGTCTCAAAGCCATCTCAAGTACAATTCTGGCTAAAGGAAAGAATAATGAAAGAGAAGATAATTTCAGAGAATAAGGTACTACTCTGAGGCTCATGGGACAAAAAGAGACCCCCAAGACTGGAAGATTCAACTAAACATATATGAATGCCTGGAAAATACAGCCTTAAGAGTTCTAGGCCCACTGTCAAGCTGGAAGCAGAAGTCTTCATATATTATCAAGTCCCTTTTGTAAGATGTATGCACCAAATGGCCTTTCTGATGTATGCAAATATTTGAGTCACCAAAAGCTTCTTGTTCATATTTCCTTGCAGTGAGTTAATCCTTAGGGTGCTGATGACATCAGGTCTCTAAACCTACAAGGCTTAAGATTAGACTGTTTTATGATCCACTCAAATCAGAGATGCTTCTCTACTCTTGGCTAGAAAATATTTTCAAGCAGAGGGAAATTCCAGTTTGTCAAGAGAAAGATAGTGGACAAAAGGGCTTCATTATCCCTTTGAACTCTGTATAAAGAGGTCAAACAACTAACTACTGTTACCTGTACCATCCCTATCCTCTTTACAAAAAAAGGCCTCAGTTGTCTGGGGCTCTAGTACTGGATCAGTTTACTAGGTTTTTGCCAGCAGGATTGGCTAACTTTGAGGGAAAGGGGAGATGTTCTGATCTCTTATTAATTTCTCCAGAGAAATTTATTCACAAAGACAGATTGGGAATTTGCACATATTTCATTTTCTCTTCTTTCACTTTCAAATACTAATAACATCTGGGAAGGAACTCAGACTTGTATATCTTGCAAAACAGTGTAAAAGAAAGTCATACTGTTAAAGCCATTTGTTTCCCATAAGAAGGCCAAACTGTTACATAATCACATCATGTAAGAGGGATCTGGACATCATGAATGGGAACCCCTAGAATAGATCCATAAAAGGGATTATTCAAAGGGCACCCTATTACCTAAACCCTGATTAATTTGCCAAGGTAATAAATACCAATCTGGAAAATGATTTGGAAAAACACTGGAGGTAAACATTTCTTTGCACTGTTATCAGTGTCATGGTAAAACTTTATTTTAAAATTGTGACATATAAAACATACTTATTCTTCGCCACCACGTTTGTTGTTAGAAGGGCGTATGTGTCAAATGTAATACTTATCACAGGTAAGATAGCAAATGTTAAATGATCAGATGAATGGTAGACATGACGTTAGAATAAAATTGAATCAAGGGAAAATGACGATTTCAAATTTTAGGCATGAAACTAAAATGTACCTAAAAATAAAACCCCATAAGGAAAAAAGAGACATTTAAAAAGAATCTTGGAGGACTAAAGCATTTATTAATCTTATTATTCCTATTTCATTAAAAAAACTTAGGTAATAGGTAAATGATTTAAGAGAAGGAATCTCCAATATCTGTACTTTCAACTCAAAGGCAGAATTTCTAGAATACTAGCTATAATCCTCCTGATTAAAATAAAGAAATAACATACTTGAAGGATGCATGTATTCACCCCCGTAATAAAGAAGGGACTATTTAAATAAGATTATGATAAAAACAAAACCAAAGACTGCCTCTTAATCATACTTTAAGTTGTTAACTGCCAAGTAAGTACTTATGGAGTGCCTGTTACGTGTCAAAAGTATTTAAGTGATGAAGATAAAGAAATAAAGGAGATGGGACAAAGTCTCCGCTCTCAGGGACTTGCTTGTGTTAGACAAAGTGGTGGTTCACGGAAAGACAATCCACATGGTGAGAAGTTTCACTAAGAAAACACAAGGTAGTGGTACAATGGTAGAGATCAAAGATTAGCACATTTGTTCTATAAAGGGCCAGACAGTAAATATTTTAAGCTTTGCTGGATAAGAGGCAAAATAGATGATATTTTGTAGGTACATATATAGTAAAGGAGAAAATAAATTTCCACAAACTCTTTGACAAAAATCCGGTATCTGACAATAGTGCAAACATAAAACATGGAAAGATAAACACAGAGATTTAGGCAACACTATAAACACTCACCAAAAGGGGACTGGTTAAACAAAATGCTACCAGCTGTTTAGAAAACTGTGGAAGAACAACACATTCTGAAGCAGAAAAGTATTCAAGGTATATTGCCAGGTGAGATGGGCTAAGTAGAAGAAAAGTATAGCATATAATTTGGGGTGAATAGAGTGGTAGACACATTTTATGTGCACTGAAATTTCTGGAAAGATATATGAATAAACAACCATTAATTCTAGGGAGTGGAGGCTTATATTCTACCCTTTCTCGGATTTTTAAAAATTTTATGTTCCTTTAAAATAAAAAATTAGTTAAAATAACTCAGACTTGTAATACTGAATCTGCAAAAGTATTAAAGAAATCAAATAAAAGGTATGTGCTACTAATGAAAAAGAAGTAAGCAAGAAGTTCCATAAGTAGACTAAAAAAAAAAAAATTCCAGTTTTATAATCCTTTTGGCCATACGCTGAGATCTTTTATGCCTAATCTAGTATTTAGGTCAAAAATTCCTCCAAAACATATGTAAGTTATAGAGCAGCATGTATACTCTGATTCTATAACTATAAAAAATTATGTATTCAAAGAAAATGTTGAAAAGAATACACACCAGTTTACACTGGTAAGCTTGTAGATTGGACAGAAAAGTTCTGACTCTTATTTTATTTAATTCTGTATTATATGACTTTTAAAATAATAAAATACTATAAAGAAGTTTAGCAATGGAATACCACAGTCTTCAAGATACTTACAGTAAAAACCAACAGCTGTAGGCAGCAAAAACAAAGCAAAATCACAGAAGAGTCAGCAATCAAAAGCAAACTACTTTAACAATTCTGTAGCTTTGACCCTACTTTCTAACAATTTTACTCAAGCTGAGATCACATCAGACTTGACTCATGTCACACATGTGCTGCATGCAATATATACACGTGACATGCACAGCTAACCTAAAATTTGGCGCTGTCATATATAATTTAAGGAACTGATTTTGGAATCAATTGGTAATGTGTATTTTATTCAACATAAACAGCACCGTAAAAGTGCTTTCATAAAGGTGTACATTTGGCGGTTTAAAAATATAATTTGTAAGTCAAATACCGATCGTATAGGTTTTTTTTTTAATATTGCTGGTACAGACAAAGGCTGCAGACTGAGTCTGCAGATGGACCTTCTTTGAATAGAAGTCATAAGAGCCTCTAAAGTTTTCTATGAGTGAACTATGCAATCAGTTGAATTGACTGGCACTTCCTCCTCAGAAATCTGAATTTCAGTGCAATGGAGCTTAAAGTTTCTAAATTTTAGTAAATTCCAACTTCTTCCCTTTGTTGCCCCAGCCAAATCCCCAAATGACTGCTGTCCTTTCCCTACAACCATCCCTTATTTCCTTACTCCCATTTCTAGATATGCCACTGACAAAAAGGCAGCCAGGAACATCATTTATTTTATAACATACCATCTTATGAAAGTATGCATACTTAGTTTGTGTTTTGGTAGTGTAAAAATATTTCATTTGTGAACATACTGCTGGACACACACACAGACATGAAAATAAATTCCCGTGCTCCTACTGGAAAGCAATATAAGACAGACAATGAAAATGTGCTAAAGATTTCTAGGAAAAGAGGGACTGCCTTCCTACATAAGGAAACATTTGAGCTCAGTATCACAGAACAAGAAAAAGTTCACGGGATATGCAGAGAGAGAATACCAAAGGTGGCAAAAAGCACAGGAAAAGAAATCACAGTTATGAAGGTACATGCCCCACTCAGGAAAGACAGGTGGTGAGAGTGGGGAGAATGGCAGAACAGCAGGCTAGAAAGGGGGTTTACAATCATGCTGTGAAAACTGGACATTAAAAATATTATGTTATTGTCATAACGTTACAAATCCGGGGCTGAGACTCTGCAAACCATGTTCTTCTTTGCTAACTGGACACCTTTTAGGTTATGCCAAAAACCGGCACCAAAAACAAGTGTTGGGTTAAAGGAAGAAAAGACTTGCTGCTTTATGTGTCTTCTTGTGGGTTTTTTCTTCCCGTACCACCCCATCAACACTTCACCCTATGGTGGCACTTCTTTCACGTACCAGAGGAAAAATCCAGTTTGCGCTTCCTACCTTTGTGATACCTTAGTGCTTGCTTCTTTACCATTGTAGGTAAATAGTTAACTTTATACCTTGACAACAATCCCTTTTACTAAATTCTGAATAAGTATCTGGAGAGGTTTCTATCTGATGACTAAATCTTGACTAATACAAAAATCACTAGAAATTCCTAAAGCAAAGTAATGACTCATTAAAATCTTTGTTCTAGAAAGAACATTTGGCAGTCACGTAGAGAGAGAGATGTGTTGAAGACAGGTAACTGGGGTTAGTCCTCGCTAATAGTTAAGAGGCAATCGAAATTAAAAAAAAAAAAAAACACCCAATGTACAGAATGAATTTCATTGAACTGTATTTTTATGTTATGTCCAATTTTTATTCAAGTTGCTAAAATGAAACATAAACTTTACTTATTACACTTACATTCTTTCCTTTTGAATACTGAGATTCATGTAATTGAGTTTCCTCCCTTTTGACACAAGCTATTAGGAGCTTCAGCATGAAAACTGAAGCCGAATCACAATGTCATCAATCTTTGTAGAGCTACCTTTTTTATCTCCTCTCCTTGGACCAAATTACACATCTCAGTTTTAGTTGTATGTGTCTTTTACATACCATTTTACATTTCATTTGAAATGAAAGTCAAATCTTTCAAGTGACATATATACAAATAATTCTTAAAGTTTTTCTTCTTAGTAACGAAATTTTGTATTATACTGTGAAGTGACAATTTCTGCCGCTGGGCATGAATAGACGCAGAAAAATTAACTTAATGTCCCATATGATGTTTAAACCCCAAATCTGAACACAAATGAAAAGATGCTATAGTATATTTAATTAACAATACATGACAATAAAACAGCTTTAGCTTCAGGTGCTGCAGGAAAAAAATCAGTGTTTACAAAAAATTACTAACACATTTCAGTATGTCACAGAGGAAGTTAAGTGAGACCACCAAAACTACAATAAATTCCCTTATTCTTTCACATCCTGGACAACCTGTTTCTTAACTGAGAAGCAACATCCCTTCTTTCATCCCACTGCTCTAACGGTTACCAAAAGACACCTAAATGTAATCTCTTTTCTATGTACTTCTATTTCATATGGAACAAACACCATTCTGGCTTATACAGAAAGACACAAAGTTCTCTTTAGATTTTTGCAGTAAGTCATAACCTCAAGATAAGAGAAGACAGATTTAAGCAAATCTACCATTTGATACACAAGGCACAACCACCTAGTTTGTCCCTTTGGCACCAGTAAGGCTATATGAAATCACAAATAAAAATTACCTGAAGGATTAGGGGGAGCCTGCTCCCCCCTCTCTCTCTGCCTGCCTCTCTGCCTACTTGTGATCTCTCTCTCTCTGAAATAAATAAAAAATCTTAAAAAATTAAAAAAAAATTACCTGAAGGATTAGAAAAATCCAACATGCTGGTGGTCGGTTGCAGGAGATCAGGGCTGCTAGATGAGAGTGTTCCAGGAATAGGCATTATAGCCAGACTGTGCCTGCAGTGTCTTGTTCCCACAATGCTGTCGTCCTGTGATTGGCTCAGGCCTCCATCACTTCAAAATAATGGCACATAAAGTATTTGAGAATTCTTAATGGTAAATGTTTCTTTTCTCTGTATACACTGAGGCATAAGACCAATTCAAAGTGGTGACTTAAAAAATTATATAACTATATTACAGCAATTAAAAAATGGAATAACTATATTAATGAAGACACTCAAAATTTACTTACACTAAAAATTTAACTTACACATCTAAGTAGTTTTACATCATAAAGAAACAGTCATATTGAGTTTCTGTTGGTTTTGGTAGAGAAATTAAACCTGAATGTTTGGGGAGCCTTTAAGATCATCCAGTTTGGGTGGACACTAATATATCCAACAACATATAACCACACCACAGCAAAGTTTGTACTCGCAAATAATAGGTTGGTGATCTTCTAGGCAAAGCACGAAGTTGGGTTTAAATTTAAACCAAAAAACCCAGCAGGTTGTAGAAAACAAAGGGACCAGGTCCAAGTGACAAAATAAGAGAGTCTTTAAACATATGAACAACCTGAGAACTGCCCAAACCAGCGATAATGTGGAAGAGATAACAGGAAGATGGAACCCAGAAGAACAGTGAACACTGGGTACATGTGACAAGTAGAAAGATGAAAAAAGAGGACCAGAAATCAAAACAGAAAAAAAAGAGTTTTATAGTCTTTTAAATTTATTCTGACATATAATTTCTTGCGTGATATCTCATATCTCAAGTCTAATTTTTTTTTATTTTTTTTTAAGTTTTTTTTTTTTTTTTTTTTAATTTGACAGAGAGAGAAAGATTACAAGTAGGCAGAGAGGCAGGCAGAGAGAGAGAGGGGGAAGCAGGCTCCCTGCCGAGCAGAGAGCCCGATGCGGGGCTTGATCCCAGGACCCTGGGATCACGACCTGAACCGAAAGCAGAGGCTTTAACCCACTGAGCCATCCAGGCGCCCCATCTCAAGTCTAATTTTTTGGCTATTCCCTAGATGAGAGCATCACAACCACAGCAGAAAGCAAGTCATTTAAACTTAATTCCCTTCAAAGGTTTCAGAAATATCAATTAAATGGTCATACTTAAGCAAATAAAACACCCCTCTTTTAAAATACTTTATAAAGTATTTTATTTTTTTATTTTTATTTTTTTAAAGATTTTATTTATTCATTTGACAGACAGAGATCACAAGTAGGCAGAGCGGCAGGCAGAGAGAGAGGAAGGGAAGCAGGCTCCCTGCTGAGCAGAGAGACCGACTTTGGGCTCAATCCCAGGACTTCAGGATTTAACCCACTGAACCACCCAGGTGCCCCAAAATGCTTTATAAAGTATTTTAAAGCCACCCGGGTAGCTCAGTTGGTTAAGCAACTGCCTTCGCTTCAGGTCATTATCCTGAAGTCCTAGGATCAAGTCCCACATCCAGATCCCAACTCAGCAGGGAGTCCGCTTCTCCCTCTGACTCTCCCACTTCTTGTACTCTCTGTCTCATTCTCTCTCTCTCTCTCAAATAAATAAATAAAATCTTAAAAGTAAGATAGTTTAAAGGTTGAGAAGTTAGCCCCCCCTGGCTGTGGGACCTAGAATCCAATATTCCTGCCTGGCTCCAGAGGGTACAGCAACCTCCTAGGCCTGTTTTCTAGGCTTCTGAGGAAGCACAGAATGGGCAAGGCCTGCCACAGTGCACCTGTACCTTCTCAAGCTCCAGGGAACTCTCGGCTTGAAGACCAGCAAAGTGGAAAGAGAGTACCTTCCTCACTTGGGAAGTCAATATTAAGGCCTAGCAACGCCACCCTGACTCCATACCCCAGCATTTCATTCATTATAGATAACTACATTACTATCAAATGACCTTATAATAACCCTGTGCACCTTTGGAAAGATTTACGGTTTTGAATTGCTGCTTTTAATGACATTTGTTATACTTAAGTTATACTTAACAAGAAAAATACTTTAAAGGTGTTACACAGGCAGCGCTAAATCCATCTAAGAGAAAAAATTAAAAGAAACCTAACTCTGCCATTTAAACTTTACATACATACCCCAGAAAGTCCTACAAAACAAAGGATTAATGAAACAGTCCTATACAAACACAGGACAGCAATGAAAAAGATTTCCATTAGAATAATGAGCAAAATACCATTTTTTTTTCCTAAAGGTTAAACCAATCCTTTAGGTTAACATTAATTCTCATCTATGTTTTATTCAATGTAGTATTCTACCCAGTACCTGCCACACAAACAGAGGTATCAAAGAACACTTACCTGTTACCATGGAATGGATTAAATGAGTGGTAGGGGATACATCCAGAATACGTTAGGAGTAGAAAATAGGACTTAGGCAGAGTAGGGAACTATGCCAGATGAAGTGCGGAGGACAGTTAAATAAATAGCTAAAGGACTGCTAACAGCCACAGAAGGAAGAGAGAGCTAGGACAAGCAAGACTGCACAGGAGTCAGGGAAAAGCATGAAGACATGGAAAGGAGCAAAAGTAGGTGTTTTAAGAGCCAGCTATGCATGTAAACTTGGGTTATTAGCTATGTGACCTCAAGGAAATTTCTTTCTGTTTCTGGATCTTTGGTTTCCTCATCTAAAAATGTGACTACTTCTCCCCCAGGGCTGCCTTAAGCATTAAATTAGGTTATGTAGGTGAATATCTTGGCACAGAGGAAAATACAATTCCAATTTTTAAGAAGAAGTAAAGTACTTTTACTAAAATTAGAACAGTACAAACCTAGAAAGGATTTTAAGCAATTTGTACTGAAAAACAGAGAAGGCAGCATGGATACAACAAACACTAGAGAAACAGGAAGTGTTTACCTGGGAGAGAAGGCAGTCTCATCTGACAGAACTAAGGCTAAGGAAATATAATATCTGATAGGAAATTAGTGCTTATGTTAAATTGGTTCCTTATAATTTGGTGTGTGTTGCTAAAGATTGGAGCTAAATGTTTTAAGGTTAGATATGAGAACAAAAGGAAGGTGGCTTCCACAGAAACTGTACTTATAGCTTTGAAGTAATTTGCAACAACTTAAATTATACGGAAAATAAATATTTTTAAATATAATAACTTTCTAATTTAACTGACTTTTGAAAACAAATCTGCTTATTTTTTAACACAGAGGTCCAAGTAACTGAATCCAAAGGAGCAAACTGTTAAAAGGTTACCTGATCCTATTAATAATCACAGTAGAAGCAAGTTTAACAATGTTAAAAAGTTTTAATTTTCTATTAAAGGGAACTGGCTCTAAGTTGCAGTAAGAAGTAATTCACTATGGAGACTAAGAAAAGTGCATGAAACACCAGAAGTCCTTATCTCTCTTACTGATATTATTTAACATTACCTCTGCTTTTTAATAAGCAAAGACAGTACACTGTACAGATACAATAATGTAAAGCTGGTTACAAATTCATGGTAATTAAGGTGTGAGCATGTATAAATGAAAACTATTCTAATGTACAACTCATGCCATGACATGAATGAAACAGTATCTAATTAGCAAAATATCCATGCTTTTTGGGAAGCTGAATTGATAAAGCCCATTTGCAAATAATTATGTCATTTCTTACCAAAACAGTCTCCTGAGAAGATGATGCAGTAACAGAAACAAGATAGTTTTGAAAAATTCCTCAATAATTCCCCAAAACTAAATTTACTTAGAACAAAACTGTATTTTAGTTTCATATTATGAAACTAAAGAGGCTATGTAAATATCAATATGCAAATGAAAAATAATTCCAATATTAAAAGCAAACAAAGTATGCTGACAAAAAGATGGTGAGAAAAAATAATTTCTGATAAGCAAACAAGATAGTCTACTTCTGGGACTACTACAAAGAATAATATGAAGCTCTTACTTAGGCAATTTGTAATTAAAAGAAAAACCTAAAAGCTGAGTGATTAAAAAAAAAAAAGGACATCAGATTTCCTAAATCACAAAATTATTCTCAAGTCAATAAATACCCATATCTATGTCCTTTCACAGAGGTTATTGAAAATGAGTAAATTTTTTCCAGTTGTAATTTTCACAATAATTCTTTCATTTTAAAATTATGTAATGGTTAGGGATTTGGGGAATTATCTATTCTTATCTCAACTATTTGCTCCTTCCTTCCTTCCTTTCATATTCTTTTGCCTATGTGACAGATGTAGATTACTCTTTCTTCCAGTACTTCTATGATAACTCTTAGAGATGAATGCTGCAATGGGCAGAGACCAAGTGCCCTTCCAAAGAGCCTGACACACAGGAGATGCTCAGGATTGTGGAATTAATTTCATTGAAGTTTTTTTTCTCACTTAAAAAATACTTAAAGGAGAAAATTTAAAAAATACAGTGAACAAGCAAGGCAGAGAAAATTATGTATAACACCACACCCTAGGAAAAAAAAATCACAATCAACACTTTTCCTTCTAGTTACTTTTACAGAATATAGCACAATCTATTTAACTGATCCCTTATAGCTGGACATCTAGGGTACCTCCTTTTTTAGTTAATTACAGACAATACTACTAAGAGCATCTGTATATAAATCTTCACCTATATTAGAAATGGAATTACTGACTAAAAGGTATGAACATTTCTGAAACCCTCGAGAAAAAGTACCCAAAGGCTTTATGGAAAGGTTGCATAATTTCATATTTCAACAGCAGTCTGAGCCATTTATCTGATGTTATCAATTCCTGGCCCTGACTATTCTCTTGTCAATTTGTGGTGAAACAAATGGTTCCCTGTTTTCAAAATAAATTGAATATCCTTGATTACTAATGATGCAGCACACATGATTCATCTTCTCTGCTTATTTTCCTATTGAAGTTTTAGTGATCTTTTGTTTATCTATGAAAAGTTACCTGAAAGTGCCAAGAAACAGGACACACATTCATTCTCAAAAATGCTAAGCAACCAGTTTGACAAATCAGTTCTTTCTGTAAAACAGGCTCCAGCAGAAAACCTTTATTATTTCTACTAAAATAAACTGGCTTTTTCTTTTTGCATTTATATGGCTGAAATTATTAGCATTTTACTACTCTGTAACATGTTTAGAAGTGATAGTTTAATATTAACTTCTGAAGTACAGTATTAATGTTTGCATTCATAGCCAACAACAGTTTCCTACTGGCACAAAAAACTCCATACATCACTAAATGAAAAAGTATTTCCTTCTAAGTTATCTATTTCTATTAGATCTTCCATTATAGGGAGTACCAATATAAAGAAATCATGCTTGAAAATACTCAAATTACTGCTCCTGGCTACATTAATTTCCACACCTCCCACTGTAACCAAAGAGAATCCAAGCATAAAACCAGTTTCCATCCCTGAAGGACATACTATGGAGATGAGTTAGCTGCGTGACACATGAATATAGCTGGTTGGAATCTAACACTAAAAAGCTAAAGTCAGTTACAATCATTGTTCTCTGATTCTAGAGAACACACGTCACAATGCCACTATTCAAAATGAAAACCAGTTAAAGGAGATGTATGTATTCCACACCAAATCCACCCAGGTTTCCAGCAATGGAACTCAGGGCATTACCTCCTGAGAACTTCCTTTGAGAACTCTTCTCTGGTTTCTGGTCCTCCATTCATCCCCTTTTGCTCATTGCCTTCCTGCAGACTTCTGCTCATCCAAAACTGCCTGCCATCTTTACACTGTGAGCTAGCCCCACTTATATCTCCGTAATTCTCATATATGAGAATAAGATTTTTCTTACAGTGTTTGCTGTCCTGCTGTCATACTACGGTATGCTCAGTACTAAAAGAACTTCAGCTATATTAAAGTTATCATTTTTATAAACTACTTGTCTCAAGGAGAGCAGTCACTAAGAAACAATGAGTAATAAACAGACTTTGTAGAAATCAGTGACATTAAGAACGGAGCTCAGGATGTGTCAATTCTCTGTGAGCCCCCAATTAAATGAAGAACAAATGTGTTCCCTGACTGGAAATAAGATCTCAAAAAGAAGAGCATTTTCTGATCAGGCAATCTTTGAGATCCTGAACTCTAAAAAAATTGAGAGTTGACATTTACCTATTTCTAAGTTGCCCCCTGGTTAGTGTCCTTGCTGTTACTACTGCGCTGTGCTGCACTTTCAAGCCCAAACCACCAAATACGACGAACAGAGCTTCTATGGCTCCCTCCCCCTATGACACAATGAAGTCCATATCTTTAGCATAATATTCAAAGTCCTTCATAACACAGCACTTACCTAACTCTCCTACTTCATCCCTAGATGTACACACACTGATAGACTCTAACTAACCTACCAAGCCTGTTCCTGCCTTTTTATGTATTGAAACATTTATCACTCTGTAATGTCTGCTTCCCTAGTTAGATCATCAACTCTTGGAGAACAAGAAACTTGCTTTGCCTTTGTACATTTCTATTATTTGGACACTGTGCCTAGTGTATGATAAGTGTGTGGGAAAATAAAGGGTTTGTAGTATGAATTCCTTAG
This sequence comes from Martes martes, assembly GCF_963455335.1. Lineage (NCBI taxonomy): Eukaryota > Metazoa > Chordata > Mammalia > Carnivora > Mustelidae > Martes > Martes martes. The sequence continues at coordinate 96,774,061 of NC_137892.1, read as the reverse complement.
AGGTTGCGACTACCTCTTTTCAGCTCTATAAAATTATCAATGGGCATAGTGCTAGGCACTATCAGGAGCCAAATAAGTATTTTCTTTGAGTATAATTTGCTTAAATATTCTTTCTTTTTTTCATTCACTGTCTTATTCAACAGATATTGAGTGACTACTATGTGCTAAGTATTGAGCTTGATTAGAACTTGTGTGATTGCTTTAAGAAGTGATAACGTAAAATAAATAGACATAATATATGCTAGACTCTTTCCCAGTCGTGACACTTTAGTGAATTGATTTTCTAAGTATTTTACAGACCTCAATTTACATTTAAAGTCTCAAAGTTTCATTCTGTTTTGGTGACATCTCAATTTAGAAATAGAAACAGATTTGATTAAAAAGGTCATTTAGAATTCAGGAAGGAAAAAATAGTGCAATAAGAGAAAGATGACTTAGAAGACAAAAACCAGTATCAGCAAATATTCCCAAGATGTCCAAATTTATAGATCAAAGGACTGAAATTAGACCAAAAATACACAAGAAAAGATTTCATAAGATAAAACGGGCAGTCTTTCCTAAAATTCAAAACAGCTACTGGAAGAACATATAATCTAGCAGTGGTAACATCACAGAAGCCATGGAAAAATACTGAGAATTTCTTATTTATGGGTTACTTACAGATTTTATGATGCATTGGTTGTATAAAAACCAAAACTGACCCCAAATTCCCTAACCCCCCCCCCAAAATTTTACAGTCAATAGGAAAAGGCCTACCATGACAGAGATTAGCATTACCTACCTAAACAGTTTTGGAGGTAAGATACTAAACCGTGTTTTATCCAAAATTTTCCTGATTTTGTTTCTTCCACCTGAAACAGTGTTTGCTTTTATTTTCTTATTTCCTTTCTCCTGTGATGTGTGTTCAATATCTCCTGGTACATCCTGGATTGAATGGCGATTACTTTTTTTTTCAGCAATTTTAGGAATATGAGGAATACCAGATTTTTCTTGTTCAGTCCTACTAAGTAACTCTTTGAACACTGTGGAAATAAAAAAAAATTGTCATTTCTTTTCTTCTCATTAGCAAGATTTTATAGAACAACAAATTTGAAAGATAAACAATCACTTTCTATTACTTGGCCTTTCAGTCTCATTCATTAAACATTATGAAATTTATATCCATCCTTCATCAGCCATATCCACTTATCCCTTCAGTTTTTTAAGATTTTAAGTAATCTCTATACCCAACTTGGTGTTCAAACCCATGACCCTGAGATCAAGAGTCACATGCTCTACCAAATGAGTCACCCAGGTACCCCTAAGAATATATTCCAATTTTTTTTTAAAGTATGCTTCATGTCCAGCTTGGGGTTCAAACTCATGACCCTGAGATCAAGAGTTCCACGCTCTACCGAGCCAGCAAGGCACCCCTCTCTTCAGTTTTTATAACTAACCATACTTCTGATATTTTCCCAAAGTGGTAAAAGAAAGTTACTGGCAAGAATGGAATGGAAGTGGGCAGGTAGCATGTTTGAAAGTCCAGGGCTTCCTATTTAGTAATAATTGCTATATAATAACAATAAACGATATAATTGCTAATCAACTCAGATTTTATAGAAACAAGTATTTAGACTTTATTATTTACATGTTATTTCTAATCATAATATATATCACTTGAGATGAGATACAAGTACTGCAGTCAGGCTCAGTTTTGTAAAATTTAGCCAATTAAAAAAAAAAGTTTGGCTGGACCTGTTTTCACCAGAAATAAACAATACCAAATGTAAAAATAAATGAAAATTTCCTCAAGACCACATTTCTGACAATTCTGTCACTTGTTATTCAGCTAAGAAACATTCACTACAGTGGTGTGAAGTAAACAACCAATCATTCTTAGGTAACTTCCTATTAACGCGAAGTCTGATGAGTTATTTCACCCTTAAGGAAAGTGAAAGCACACTGGAAGAACTGCCTGTCACAATCTCTAGCCTAGATCAGATTTTTCACCTTGTGAGAAGGGCTATACCTCCTTGGGATCAGGTGAAAAAAAGACTAATCTGTGTTAGACTATGGATTTAGTAACTACATACTAGGTACTTCTTTTTTCTTTTCTTTTTTAAGATTTTTTTTATTTATTTGAAGAGATCACAAGTAGGCAGAGCGGCAGGCAGAGCGGGTGGGGGGGGTGGGGGGGGGAGGGAGGCAGGGCTCAATCCAGGACCCTGAGATCATGACCTGAGCCGAAGGCAGAGGCTCAACTCACTGAGCAACCCAGGCGCACCCATACTAGGTACTTCTAATAACTAGTATAATTAGTAATTAGTGTCACCTTTTCCAGGTAGGATAACCTATATTACCTACCTACGTTTCATTAACTAACATCATAAAATTTTTTTGTTGTTTTAAATATGCTTCCTGAAATAAGACAGATCAACTACTAGAGGGGGGAAAAAACTAAAAAGATAAAAGCTAACATAGAAGGTAACCTTTCTAAAAACTCATGGTGTCTGGGAAGGTCTGAATCAAAGCAAAATGAAGCTACATATTTTTGAATACGCAGGTCTTCAGAAGGTATAGCTTTGAGTAGTACCACTTAGTACCTTTATAAAAGAAAAGCTGTAAATAGTATAAATGTGCCCACTGAAAACAGAAAACTGTGATCTTTTTTGTTGTTTTGGGGGGTAATTGAACAGTTTCCTTCAACATCAAAAGAGTTATAAGTAAGATTCCAAAAGACAAAGACTTAAAAAATTGATGCATTACAACATAAAATAGCTTAGCATTCAGTTGTAGAAGTGGACCACTCTTGAAAGTTTCAACCAGGATGATGTATTACCAAAGCATATTCAAAGTTTATGAAAAGCATATTTTCTGCTTTCAAAATAATGGGGAATCTTTAGGAGTCACCTTCTAAAGATATTTTGCTTGATTAAAAAGCAATAAATCCCTTTTAGTTTCCTTTGAAAATTATGCTTTATTTTAAGCCATGTGGTAAAGGCAAAAATGCCTTTTTGAGCTAAAATCAATATATACTCATGCAAAAAAAAAAAAAAAATTTACTGACCTAAGAACACATGTCAAGCACTATACCAAATGCCTGCAGATTCCCCCTGTTGTAGAACAGTAAGTCTAAGATATGTGGTACAGAAAGAACATAAGCCAAGGGATTAAGATAGCAGGAAAGGGAAAATCCTCCCTAATTAAGTCACTGTGTAAGAAAAGTTCAGTAAGGTGAGATTTTAACTAGGCAAAGGGAAGGGAAAACAGAATGACACTAGGTAGAGGAAATCTTAAGTTCCAAGTTCCTGTCACAAAAGGAAACTTAAGGAAAATTAAGATGACTGGGGAACGAGGTAGATAAGCGGCCTAAAAATGCTACGGTGAGGTGTCTGAATTTTGTGAAGAGCAACAGGAAATCTTTAAATGGTCTGTAGATATTCCTGCCTGTGATGTGTACATAAGGCAACTTAATAGCGTATGAAGAAGTTTATATCCTCGCTGGACTTGTGTATACAGTTATAAATAAAACTGTAAAGATTTTAATTTGCAGATGAAGAGAAAAATAGTGAATTTTAAAAATTAAAGTTCCAGATAAAAATTAATAGAAGGTGAGTAAATGTAATTACAATGCCAATAAAGAATATTGAACATATGAATCAGAAATGAAGGTGCCTGAGAATCATAAATTTGATTACATAAAGATGAAAAATTTCTCAGTCCCTACCTATATGTATGTATATTCACACACACACACACACACACACACACCCTGCAACACATCACAAGCAAAGTCAAAAGGACCACTTGGGGAAATACCTGCAACCTTTAAGACTAAAAAGATAGTGTCCTTTTTTTTTAATAACACATTCAAACAAATCAATGAAAAACAAGAAACAATATAAACATGGAAAATGAAAAGACTGTGAAAAAGAAATGGTAATATGCAAAAAAAGGTGTTCATCTTCCCTCATAATTAAATGATGTGCATCAAAAACCATAAAGTTGATCAAACACCCACTGCAGAGGCATTCTTAAATAGCAGCGTATGTAGATTGGGACAAATTCTGGAAAGTCCAAGTGCAGTATTGTCAAAATTAATTCCACTATGAGAAATCTATCTTACAGGTATATCTACATAAGCATAAAAGTACAAAGGATTTTTATTTCAACACTATAAACAGCAAAAACTGGCAATAACCGAAAATACCCATCAATACGACATTAGCTCAACACATTACAGATTACGATAGTACGTCAATAGATTCCTTTTCAACAATCTCACAAGAAATAAATCTGTACCAACTCCTGTGCAAAGTTCCAGAATACTGTACACAGTGGGGTGCATCTGTATACTTTCTTTAATGTTTTAATTTTTAAAACATACACATGTATGACTTTTTAAAAAAATGAAAATGCTAATAATTATCTGAGTTGTGTGATTTTCAAAGATGTTAGAAAGCTGTGAAGGCTAAGAAGAACAGATGAGCTAAAATTCCACGGCACAAAGATGGTAAATTGAGATTGCCTGCCGTTTTCTTCTCTAAACATGAAATGGCAATGAGGTAGAAGGACTCTACTAGAGGAAAAATAATTTTTAATGGCTTCAAGCACTGGCATAAAAACTGGAATACCAAGAGACCCAAAGCAGTGCTGCCTTCCTCCACGGGACATATCTACTCATAAGACAAGGCAAGAGGCTGGGGACTGGCTGGAAATTTCATACAGTCTTACGGTACTTAGGAAACAAAGTCATACAACAGGGATGGATGTGCAACAAACACATGATGTATTTATCTGCTTGGGGAGGGAGGCTCAAGAGCAAATCTCAAAACCTCTGAAGGGCTGAACTTAAAAAAAAAGACAGAAAGCCACCACACTCTGAACCAAAAGCCATGCCTCAGCTACAGATTAGGGGTGACGGTACAAGGACAAGGCTGACAAAAGCAGAGTACAATTTCCCACAATCTCTCCATGCTCAGAGAAAAAACGTTCCATTAGAGAAGGGACCTGCAACAAGCACATGACAAATCTCTCAGTCTGAAACCTGGATACATTTTAAGTAATTTTGTAACACAACCTCACCCAGCCCTCACCATATATGCTTAACCAGAGGAAATGGTGAACCCTTTCCATGAAAAAATATTAATTTCCCTACTTGTTGTATACTAAGTATAGCATACAAAGAAAACATTTGTAAGACACACAAAATAAGACACAATGATAACCACCGGGGGAGAGGTGGCATGCGGAGAATAAAAACCCAAATTTTGGAATTAAGACACAAGAGTTTTATAATAAGAAATAATAAGAAATATAGTAAGAAAATATAGGGAAGAGATAAAATAGATGAAAACATGGTGCAATAGAGAACTAGAATTTTTATAAAAGAGATTCAAATGAGAATTCTAGAACTAAAAAATTATTTAAAATTAAGCTCACTGCGTGTGTTCAACAGCAGACTGGATACAGAAGAAAACAGGAAAACTTTGCTTAAACACAGGTCATTAGAAAATATCCAAACTGAAGCACAAGTATGAGAAAAAATGGAAAGAACAGAACAGACTCTAAATGATGCATGGGACAGAGATCTTTTATCACATATGGAAATGATCTCACATGGAAAGAAGACAAAGTAGCAAAGGCAGTATCTCAAGTCATAATAGCCACAAAATTTCTAAAGTGATGAGATATCAATGCACAAAATCAAAAGTTCCGCAAAGCCCAAACAAAATAAAGAGATTTGTACTAAGAGATCCTTTTTATACTTAAAATTGCTCTGAGTCCCATTTATAAGTTATGGAAAATGCTGCTATATCTTTGTTTAGCCTTCTGTGGGCTATGGTTCCCATGTTCAGTTTTAAAAGCTCTGGAGTGCTATCTCTATCTGTCTGCTTTGTGCCCCAGTCAGTCTGGGACCTGAGCAGAGGTCTACTTCCAAGTCTTTGGTATGCTAAGTACGAACATACACACACACGCATGCACGCACGCACGGAGCCCAGGATCTCATAAACAACTTCATAGGGTTGTCTCCTCCATCTCAGTTAACAACCTACTATCCTTAGTTTAACCTTTTCAGTCCTCTAGATATAAACTAATAAACTGCCCACTCTAGCACTTTAGGGGTCAAGTAAGAGAAGGACAGTGAGAGTGTGGGAAAACAATGAAGCTGGCCTTGCCTTCTTGGAGCCACAGCTTCACCCTCAGAATTCTGTTTCGAGCAGCCTTATATTGAAGGCTGCGGTCAATGCTACTGGCTTATTTGGAAGCTGAGGCCTGACAGAATGGAGAAAAGAAGTGGGAATTCCCTTTCTCACTCCTCAAATTAGCTTTTTCATGAACCTTTATTAGTTTGCACACATCCAGGTTTCAGCTTGCCAGCTCAGGGGATGCTGGAGGAAAAAAAAAGATTAATCCACTGCTGGTAGTGAGACTTCGAAGCTTCCAAGTTCTTCAATGGGTGATCACGATTCTGGCCAGGTTTTATTGTTGAGCTTAGTGGGAAATAAAGGGTGTTTATCCCATCTCACCTACAAATGTAACCCTTAATTTTATTTTTATCTTCACAGATATAAGATAGGTACCTCATAGTCTGTATTTGATATTCTGGAGCTCTTCTGGTTCTGTTTCTGTTGGTTTTAGATTACACTGACTTCTAGGAGAGCCTCACAGTCTTTGACTCTGTACTCGAAAAGTTATTTTTACAAATAAGAGGTTACTGCTTAAATCACCAAAAGAGGATTTTTATGCTCTTTTGCTAGGCACCTGAGGTCTAGGGCTAAAGCCAGGGCCAAATCTTGAGGTCCTTCTGAGTTTGCTCAACAGCAGCCCGTATCCACCTCAAAGTTAGCTGCTCAAGGTCCCAATGCTCAATACAGACATTTATGTGAGAGTGGTCTGAGCCCTGGTGGACTCTCTAAACTAAAAACCTGTCCTTTTTACCTAGCAGTTCCTTTTCTCAGCTACAATCTATGGACAAAAAATGTCCATGGAAAAAAAGACACCTTTTTGGGATACAGTTTCAGTGGGTAGGGGGAGGGATTTGACACATGCAGACTTTGCGCTCCTAGCAACTGCAGGATTTCAACTCCATAGCCTGTTCCTGGGGGTCTATTGCCCAAAAAGGATGTCTCTCGGGTGCTTTACCGTACTGGCAATGTCCCAGAGACATACGGCTTCAGTTCACCTCTTTGTGGTCTGCTTCTCTCTCTGTTCTGTATCAGGTAGTTCCTAGCTCTCTTTTTGAATTTTTATACTTCTTTGTAGCTACTTTTTATATTTAGTCTAACTTTTCTGACTGTTCTTAGTCAATACTGGAAACAGAATGTTAAAACAATTTTAATTCATTTTGCACAGATTTTAGGTAGACTTTTAAATTAGAAGAGTCACATCCTTCTTTCACTCTGGTATAGTCTCTACTACTGTTACATGAATACTTTATTTTCCACATTTTCTTTTACATTTCCTGAAATAATGCTCAATGTTAATTATTGTTGTTCTATAGTCTGGGAGATTTCCTCAACTTTATTACCTACTCCCCTCTACTGTATGTTTTTGTCTTTGCTGCTGTTTTAAGTCACTCTGAGGTCTTTCTTTCTCAATGACTGTTCCTTTTTTCCTTAATACCCTGTTCTTGTTTTAAGAGATGAACTTTTAAATCTCTCTGAGCACAGCTCTGGAAATGTTATTCTTCTCTTAACTATTTTCTCCAGAATCTGTAAGCTTACTTATTAGGCTCCCCACCATGCTTCCTTAACGACCCTGGTTCTCCTATGCCTGGCCATAAATTTTAATTAACACAAAAAGACTAAATATGGTTTGCTCTGGTATCATCTAACCATATCTATCTTCTGGTCAGTTTTCCTAACTGTAGGTTGTTTCTTTCTTCCTTTCTTTCTTCTAAAGATTTTGAGAGAGAAAGAGGGTGCATACACACACACACACACACACACACACACACAGAATTAGAGGAAATAGCAGAGGAAAGCAACGAGCACACTCCCCAATAAGCAGGGAGCCTGATATGGGGCTTGATCCCAAGACCCTGGGATCATGACCTGGGCTGAAGGTAGATGCTTAATTGACCGAGCCTCCCCTCCTATTTGTAGGTGGTCTCATTGTGTGTTCTATACAGGATGACCTAACTGTGCAAATTTTCTTCACTGTAATGCCAGAGTTACTAGGCCTTTATTCCAGGTACGACATCCAGAATAAAATGTTCCATTTCTACAAAAGTTTTATTAATATTCCTTCAAGATACTCTTAGGTGTTTTGTTTGGGGTAAAAGTCGCTGACCATATTCTGCCTAGGATGAGGAACGAGGTGTTGAGGACACAGGCCCCCTTTGCACTACCACATAATGCCTACCCTTTGCCACATTCAGTCTAGAGTTCTGATGGGCAATTGTTTCTCACCCCTCAAGGAGTTTTAAGGTTGTGGCTTCCCTGCCTCTTATATCTTTCAGATCTCCTTTTTCTGTCTCTCAGGGGTCATGGTATTAACCACCAAATTTACTATCTCAATATCTTTATACGTAATAGTATGGTATCAGTTAATAACTATTATGTGCTGGCACAAAAAGTTAAAGGTGTTTGATCTATATAAGAATCTTATGAAATACAGCTGAAGAAAGTCAAGCATGGAGAATCATTTGCTCTCAGTGTCAGCGCAAGCTCTGCTTTCTTATTTTACAAAATCAGAATCTTTTTAATTTAACCCACAAGTTTTGTTTCTAGATTACTAGTTCAAGCTCAGGAAATACAGAAACTGTGAAGGCTTACTTATTTTACACTAAATAATACAGTATTAGGAAATTGTGAATAGATGGTTATGTATCAGATTTAACAGGACATAATTCAGTAGAATGGATGCAAGTGGAAAGAGGAAAAATATCAAATGTTTCATTTTTCACTATGACTAAGTGCAGTATAAGGAAGAGTCAAAGTGAAAAAATAAAACACACTTCCTCTTCCATAGGCACAGCTTTTAAATTCAACTCCTAGTTTTCAAATTGCAACCCAAATGACCTAGATGAATTTTTCCTCCTTACTTCATAAAGACTGTTAAATTTTCTTTGATAATTTTCAAATCATTATACTGTTTTTATTGTTGCACTTCTCAAAATTTCAGAGAATATCTTCTGGTATCTAATGAAAGCAAGTTACAGTAAGTCTTCCCTAAAAGAAAAAAAAACAAAAAACAAAAAAACTACAAGCTTACTCTTTGCTTCATTCTAACAGAAGCATGATCAAAACACCACCGACACAGCATTATTACATAGAAAGGTAAAGTATACCATTATTAAAAATCTGGAATTCATTGATTAATTGTTTTACTCAATTTATTTTCACAGAACACCTAATCTGGCATTCACATTATTATATCAGAAAGGCAGTTAAAACTTTAGCAGTACTATGATGTGCACATTAGCAGGGGGAATAAATGCCTAACCATGACTTTTATGCTTCATTCAGATCATTCTAAGATTCACTCAGTGTCTCCCAGCAAAGTACATAGTGCCTCCTCAGCAGATATTTCATAAATGACTAATAGAATGTACTTGCATACTTATTTTAAATCTTATTTCCAGGATACCAAAATAATACAAATAATGAAAAATGAAAATTCTAGAATACATAATACTGCATCTTAACACTAAGGATCCTAAAAATGTTCTAAGAGCTCAGAGAGAACATGTTTACATTTTACTAGTCTTTTCATTGTAATACTTTACTTTTTATTAACAAACAAAATAAAAAAAAACAAACAAAAAGCCTCAGTTTTTACAACAAAACTCACCAAAAATGTTGGTCTTCACAGTAAGTGCAAGATGAGTATTATTCCTTAGAATTTCAAGGGCCTTCACAAATGTAATATTTTCAAAGTTTTGTCCATTTACTTCCATTATCTTGAAAAAAGCATTTGTAAAATATAAATTAAGACAAAAACTGTTACTTCTGCAACCTTAAGTTTAATGGTGGGGGAAAAAAAAAAGAAACTTGAACAAAATACACCCATATGTGAACAATGGTTATCTCTGTGAGAAGTGGGGTTACTACTTCATTTTTTTTCTCTATATTTTGTTTCCTCAAGTATCTACTAAAAACATTTTTTTGAAAGTTCACTCCAAGATCTATTAAAGACATTTAAAAAAAACCACAGTATAGTTTACATATGAAGGAAAAATTTTAATCATGTCAGATCAGATGATAAAAATTAGTGCCAGTGTGTATATATGTGCAAATTTTATTGAAATTTTCTAAATGCAAATTTACTGCATTTAAGAGAGATAACTCATTCAAAAGTGATACACCGAATACATCTAGTATCATTTCCTGACAATGAATGAACCAACAAGTCAAGCAAAAAGTACCACTGTAATGAGTCCTTCCACATGACATGGCTCAACCTTCACAGCAGGGCTTTCCCAAATTTGGCTGTACCTCAAAATCATACAGAAAGCTTTCTTAAAAAATACTAATTCTAACAAAAAAGGATAAAGAGATAACCATAATGAGAAAAAAAAGGAGGAGAGCATAGAGCAATGCTCCCATTGAGATTAAAATAAAGACTGAGAAGCAAAATATTATAAGAAAAAAAAATCAAAGAAGTAAAATTCAGAGTTGAAAGAAGTCTTGAGTCTACATACTGAACTGTCTCATCTAGTACCCTGCTAGGATAATGGAGAGACTTAATACATCCCAATGAAAATTCTAAATTCCAAGGACAGAGAGCAAAGAATCTGTAAGCATCACTTGCAGTACTGTGCAGTGGGACAAAGAAAGCTAGAAAAGAAAAATAAAGAATGGTTTGGACTTCTCCTGGGCATACTAGGATAATGTGATACTTTTCTGTAACATCAAAGTTCTCAGGGAAAAAGAACTATGACCAACAAATATTATACTCCACTGAACAAGAGCATTATCAGACATGCAGGGACACACAAAACTATAGTACCTACTGGCCTTTATTGAGTAAAGTACTAGAAAAGGTGCTGGTAGTACTAGAAGACAACTGTGAAATGAAACAATAATGGAGACATAGGGCATATGAAATGGAGGTGATCAATGAAATCAGTAAGACAGGTATAAATGTGTACATGGTTGTTAGTGATAAACTCACAAAAGTTAATGTAAATGTCAAGAGTATTCTTAAAAGAAGATAAACAACATTAAAAATGACTTAACAGCTAGACCTAAAATTTCAGGTAATTTTAATAATAATTGGGGATACAGAGAGAAGTAAAACCTGATAAATTTTCTCTCAAGAATGAAGTAATTTGATTTCATTGTTTTATTTTTTCTGTGAAGAATGAGATGCTTAAATGTGTTTAAAATACTAGAACAATAAATACACTCAGTCTAGAATTCTAGCTACTAGATATTCTTAATGACTGGAGTGGAGGAGTTAGGCCCAGAAATATCTATTTTTTAAAAGTTCCCTCAGGAGAAGAAGGGGATCATTATAACTCTAAATCAGCTTCTTAACCCTTTGATATTTGGGCTGGGTAACTCCTTATTATGGGGGATGCACTGCTGCAGCATGTTGGAAGCTGCTTAGCATCCTTGGCCTCTACCCACTAGATGATGGTAGCAGCCCCCAGGTCATGAGACTCATCAATACCTCCAGACATGCCAAATGTTTTCTGAGGGAGAAATCACTCCTGGTTGAGAACCCCTGTTCTGCAGTGTAGAACTTTTTATAATGTTAATGTATTCATTATTTTATTTTATTTTTTTTAAGATTTTATTTATTTATTTGACAGAGAGCAACAGTAGGCAGAGAGGCAGGCAGAGAGAGACGAGGAAGCAGGCTCCCTGCTAAGCAGAGAGCCCGATGTGGAGCTCGATCCCAGGACCCTGGGATCATGACCTGAGCTGAAGGCAGAGGCTTTAACCCACTGAGCCACCCAGGCACCCCTATTTTAAAAGGAAAGTACATTAGTATGATTTAGTTAAATGTAAAATAAAGCTATATTCTAAATGAGTTAAATTAACTAGCAGAATTTTAAAATGGGAAAACATAACCTTCCCAAGTGATTCACGTGAACTTGAAAAATGACTCTTTGGCGTGCATGGCCACTTACATTTTAATTTTTTTTGATTTTTAAAGATTTCATTTATTTGAGAGAGAGAGTACTCATACAAGCAAGCATGAGAGGGGAGAGGGAGAAGCAGACTCCCCACTGAGCAAGGAACCCCAAGTGGGGCTCAATCCTAGGATCCCAGGATCACAACCTGAGCTGACGGCAAACACTTACCCGACTGAGCCAGCCAGGAACCCCTCATTTTAATTTCTAATTGAATTTCCTTAAATGGATCATGCTTACTTGTAGAAATATCACATGTGAAAAAAAGCAGCAGACAAATACTTCCCAAAAGGCTTTAATTCATGTGGTTGGTTATTTACTTACCTGATCACCTCGTTTCAGTCCAGCATCAGCAGCTTTGCTACTAGGTTCTACTCCTTCAACAAAAATACCAAACCCCTTCTCACTCCCTCCATTAAGGCTGAAATGCAGAGGGGACTCTCGGGAAGCCTTCTGCAACACCACCTGTCTCCACTTGGCCTTTGCAGCACAGGCAATATTTAATAACCGGAGATGACCATTCATTTTCTAAAAACATAAAAAAGGGTATAACATACATAAATTTATGTCTCTATCCCTTAAAGGCTTTTAAAAATCACCTAAAATTATTAGAATTAGAGTTACCTTGAAATAGAGAGTAAAGAACATGGAAGCCAGGGTAAATAAAACTGAAGGAAGGCAAACTTTCACCCCAGAGTGCTGTCAAGAAAACGATCTCACAATATGATTTTTAAAAATGGCTCAAAAGGATTCCAAAATGAGATCTCTTCATGGAAGACAAAATGTTACTTCTCGTGGCCTAAAATTTCCTAATACATCTCCACTACTATCTTGCTCATCTCCAAGCCGTTACATAAATCCAAAATCTTTATAAACTTTCATTTAAGACCTTAAAGGACCTGAACCACCTTTCCAAATACAGTCATACTGAAAGACACATTCAAGTCCCTACCTCTTCTGGGTGTATTATTCCTTATTATTTTAGATCTTTCCTAACTTTAGCAATATTCTCAATTTCAGATTTTAGTATCAATTTAATACTCAACTATTCTCAAATAGCACAGTATGTGTAAACCTCATAACTCATGCCCATAAAAAGCAGCTAAAGTTTCTTCGGGACAGGGGCCCAGCCTTACACCTGTTTTGATCCTATTCTCCTAACACCTTGGGAGTATCAAGTAGAACTGAATAAATACCTGATGACTGAATGATTACAAAAAAAAAAATCCCATGACTGTAAGGCAATTTTTATTTTCCATTAGCCCATAAATATCTACACAGCTGGCACTGGAAAACCCAAATGATGGTGATAAGCTTCTACAGCCTCAATCAAGTTCCCTGTATCTGTTCATTCTTCCCATTTTGTTTGCATAGAGCTGAAGGGCTGCTGAGAAGGCTACAGGAACTAAGAGGTAAGGGAATGGACAGAAACCTGCCTATTTGTCCCTTTTTCAACTCAATCCACTTATACTCTGAGTAACAGCAATGGTTCTTGGGCTCCCAGATTATTACATTCATTAGCTCATTATTATCCTTGTAACAATCCCCAGAAACTAGGGGCTACTACTTATAAAGACAACTTCAGAAAAGGCTGGGCTACTTGCCCACGTTTACATGTCTAACAAGTGGTACAGTCGGAATGTTAATTCAGGTAAACTAACTCCTGAACTGCATTATTAATTTACTTCCTAAAATTTCAAGTTGCTTGGAGGATATAAATCCAGTTGCAGTTCAAAGTTTATATCTGTCAGAGTAAATGGAATTATAAATAGCTACTGTGTAAGTTAAAAGGACCTTGAGGGGGTTATCTTAGGTGTTGTATATTTAGAACAAGTAAAATCACATGCAGAATGGAGACTCAGAATGTCTAATGTAGAGCTGATACATAAAATAGGCCTTTAAAGTTGCACAGAGTTCAAATAGCAACACTAGAAGAAAAGAATTTAAAGCTGAGAACTGGTAAAGAATATAAAATAATCTGGCTGGGTAAAATCAAGGGTGCACAGATAAAAAGACTTAAAATGTAGGTGAGGGACCTGAACATATGAGGAATTACTTTGATAGGAAATACTTTAGTTCATTGACAAAAAGAGAAATATTCGTCTCATTTATAGTTTAAAAACAATCTTTGGCCACACAAAATGGACTAGAAAAAAATACTAGAACTAAAATTACCTAGCTATTACAACAGATGAGGCATGATTAAATGAGGCCATTTTTAAATGGGGAGTGACAAAGGAATGGCGGAGAGAAAGGGACTATAGGGAATATGTTTACTGCCACAATTAGTGACCTATGTGACTTCAGCAATGAATGGACATCTTGGTCAGGGAATTCAAGGAAAAGAGAGAGGGAGCCCACATACACACCAGAGTTCATAAGCTTGGGTGACTGGAAATAGCATTCTCACGAGTCTTAATATGAAAATAGAAGAGTGAGAAGGAAGTCTAATTTTTGCTTGGGTTAGTGCCAGAAAATGAGCAGAATCTAAAATATAAATTTATAAGTTCTCAGAGCAGACATTCAAGACACAGAAACAGGTAAAAGTTGTTGTGAATTGCTGTTATTTGGGAATGAGGAAAATCCCTAAACCTTAAAGAAGATAAATTCTTTTAAGTCTTACTGTATCTTCCAGATTTTTTTCAAATTCCTCCAGAAATCGAGTCATAGCAGGATCACCTTCAAAATCATTAAAATGATTATTTACCCATAATAACACAATCCGTGTTACCTGTGGAAACATGAAGGAGGCAGCATACGGTTATGAGAGGCTTTCTTTCTGCTGAGTATTTTCCAAAAGCATGTCCAAAAACCAAGGGGGAACAGAGTTTTATGGCTAATCCCTTTACCCACTCCCTATACTGCATGCAAAATGTTCATTCTAACAGAGAGGGCCAAGAGTATACCCTCAGTGAAAAAAAAAAACAAAAAACCACAAACCTGCATGCTAAGCTGTAAGAAATACATAGGATGTATACCTCAGAAAGTATCCTAAAATGTGAGCTTCTAAGGGTAGGCAATCATATCAAAAGTGTTTATATAGTCGAGCACGTGTTTAACCATAAGTCTTAACACAAGCACACCTGAACTTACCGTATTATAAATACTGTGACTTTTCAAAGTTGTAAAGTGATTTGCTTACTTCACGTCACAGAATAACATAAAAGTTAATGGAAGCTGAACTGAATCATACACCTAACAATGGAAGTAATTAAAGTTATATTTAAACTGAGGTAGAATACGCATAAAAGCCAACATTTAAACCACTTTTAGGTGTACAGCTCAGTGGCATTTAGCACCTTCACAATGGTGTGCAACTATCATCACTACCTAGTTCCAGAATACTTTTATCACCCCAAAAGGAAACCTCATTCCAATTATGGAGTCACTTCACCTTCTGCCCTCTCTCCCAGCAGCCACTAATATGCTTTTCTGTCTCTCTGTATTATGTCTGTTGGATATTTCACATAAAATGTGACCTTTCATGTCTGGCTTCTTTTACTTAGCATTACGTGTTCAAGGTTCATCCATGTTGTGGCATGTACTACTTTCCCTTTTATGGCTCAAAGCCATTTCATTACATGGCTATACCACACTTTGTTCCCCATTCATCAGTTTATGGACATAAGGGTTGTCTCTACCTTTTGGCTACTGTCAATAGTGCTAGGAACATCTATATCTAAGTTTCTGTTTGTATACCAGTTTTCAGTTCTTGTGGACAAATACCTAGGAAGAGAAGTGCTATCTGGTAATTCTATGTTTTACTTTTTGAAGAAATGCCGAACTATTTTCCAGAGCACCAGTAACATTTTATGTTACTACCAACAATGTATGGGAATGTCATTTTCTCCACATCCACATCTTTGGTGATGGTTGTTACTTCCCTTCCTTTTAAAAAGCCATCCTAGTAGGTGTGAAGTAGAAGCTCACTGTGGTCTTGATTTGCATTTTCCTATGAATAATGGTGTTGAACATCTTTTTCATGTGTTTGCTAGCCATTTATGTATCTTCTTTGGAAAAATAGTCTATTCAAGTCTTTTGCCCATTCTTAAGTTGTCTTTTTGCTGTTGAACTATAAGGGTTCTTTATACATTCTGGATACTAGACCCTTATCAGATGTAAGATTTACAAATATATTTCACCTATTCAATATGCGGTCTTTTCTTTCAATTTAAGGCTTTAATTTTGATGAAATTTATCTGTTTTTAATTTTTTTTTCCTTTGTTGTTTGTGCTTTGGATAACATATCTAAGAAACTACTGCCAAATCCAAGGTCTTTTTTTTAAGTTTTAAAATAAGAGGTTTTATTTTAGTAAAAACAGCATATATCATTGTAAAAGATTTAAACAATACATATGAATACCAAAAAGTTTAATAAGGTCATGATTTTTAACCTCTTAAGAGTTTTATAGTCTTAGCTCCTGTATTTAGGGTCTCTGACTCATTTTGAGTTAATTTTGTGTATGGGGTAAGGTAAGGGTCCAATTTCATTCTTTTGCATGTGAATATCTAGTTGTCTCTCACTCATAGTTTTGCTCATTCTTCAGCATGCCTTTATCTCCTCAGCAACTGCGGTAACTACATATAACTCCAAAGGGGGTGGGGAGGCAAGCCTTTGGCTTAAACACTTTAGTTTCTTTAACAATGGAATTTCCAAGTCCAGGTACGTCTAATTTATTTCTCTTAAGATATAACTCAGGGGGCGCCTGGGTGGCTCGGTGGGTTGAGGCCTCTGCCTTCAGCTCAGGTCATGATCCCAGGTTCCTGGGATCGAGCCCTCCTTTGGCCTCTCTGCACAGCAGGGAGCCTGCTTCCTCCTCTCTCTCTGCCTGCTTCTCTGCCTACTTGTGATCTCTGTCCGTCAAATAAATAAATAAAATCTTAAAAAAAAAAAAGATATAACTCAGATGATGGATATTGGGGAAGGTATGTGTCGTGGTGACTGCTCTGTACTGTTTAAGACTGATGAATCACAGATCTGTACCCCTGAAACAAATAACACATTATATGTTAATAATTTAAAAAAAAAGGTACTCAGAAAGACATACCAAGCATTATGATCCTACTTTTATTTTTCTTAAAATAAGTAACTTCCTCAAGTTTTTTGCTGAGGTTTTGCTAGTCTTTCCACCGAATGTACAAATATCCCATGAAATAAGGCAAGATAATTTAAATTAGCAATGTTTAATGTAAAAAAAACCCCCCAAAATAAAAAACAAAACTCAAATGTAGATTTAAAATAAGTCATAACAGAGAGATATTAAGGTCAAAAAGACTAACTTTTAAAATGATTATAAAGTCTTTAATTCAAAAATCAACATATTTCTATTTTGGGGCTTACAAATCTTAAGCTCCCCTAAAAATAATTTACTTGGTGAATATTCTCTCTAAACTATTAGGTTTTAAATGTTTTACTGATCTCCTTCAGAAACAAACATTTTGATAAAGTTCAAAAATATTCTTATGCAGCTATCATATTTTCTGAGTTTATAGCTATACCATAGCCTATTTCAGTTTTTAACTTTAAAGGCTTATATCAACTTTTTAACATGCTTTTTTCCTCAAAAGTAACTATGTAGATGTATGTTTTTTAGGTGAAGTAAATTTTGTTATCAAAATAAATATTTATCAACTGTAAAAGGTTTTATGAATATAATTTATAGGTCAAAATTACTTCCATGCCCTTCATATTTATAAAACCAACCTTATCCCGTAAGTTGTCAATTTTAAACCATTCCAATAGTTTGATCCCAACATCCAAAGGACTTTGAAGAAATGTCCTGTAAGTTAGTAGGAAATCTTCTATATAAGTTGGGTCCACAATAGAATGTTCTTCTATTAAATGCATGATGAGACGCTCAGGTGTTGCCTAAAAATCCAAGGACAGAAAAGATGATAAACAAATAGCTGAAGAAACAAAGAACTCTACTAATTACTTTCCTTTGTAGTCACTCTATTACACAATTCCTCAAAGCAGAGTTTCACTGTTAAAATACTTAGCAGTGGGAGAAGGTAGTCCTTTACAGATTGCAGTCCACCAGCACCCAGAAGTTGAAAAAGAGAAAAGGCAGAGGAATGAAAACACCCAACAGCATTTACTCAGTTTTAACTGTTTTCATTGTCATTTTATCCTGGCAGGGCTTTTGAAATTCAGTGATTTACCCCTGTTGGGGCTTTTTCTGTCATTTTTCCCACAGTTGGTAGAGGTGGGGAGATGACGTCTTAAGCCACCAGATAGAAGTTAAACTTAAAAAACAAAACAAAACAAAACCTTCCCTCCAAATTTAATCATCTTCAAATCTCTTCTGCCCCAGGCTACAGGAGCAGTGCACAAGTTTAAGACAGTGTGTTTTGCTGTTCTTACTTCCTAGAAAAGAAGTTTCTTTTTCTACAGTTTCTCCATGCTAGTTCACCATTCTGAGAGGAACCAGAAGTTCTATATATAGTTTTTACATTAATTCAGAGTTTTAACTCCTTGCCTGTCTCCAGATTTATAAAAAGAAATATAAACAACATTTATCTACTGCTCTGCTTTAAGCTTCTGAATCAGTGTTAAAATTTATTACCTTTGCAGCCTTTTCAAAAGTGTGGAGATAAACCATACGCTAAACCAAATAAAAAAAGCAACTGTTGTCCATAACATCAAATTTCAATTCACCCAATTTCACTGATGAGAATAACTGTATGGTAAACATACATCAATACTAACAATGTTATCTAAGAATTTAAAGAAAGGTATATAAATCATTTCTCTAGAATGAAGTCAAAGTAAGGTTTTTCATATAATATTTAAGGGATGAGGCAACCACAGGTGCATTCCTATTCCTCTTCCACCCTCTGAAACAATCTAAGTCAAATAGTATGAAGTTGGGCTTAACTTTCACAAGCCAATCTTGAGTTGAGGTCTTTAAATCTGGTTCTTAGATCATGTATAGTTAAATTGGGGGAGGAACTCATCAACATTTTAAAGAAAGGCCATTATTTTGACTGGCTAAATCACTAAGGCAGGATACCTACAGAGACTAAGCCATATATTCAAAACTATATTTAAAGGTGAGCCCCACAGTCGTGCAGAAGCAAGTCACCGGAGCACCTGGGTGGCTCAGTTGGTTAAGCAACTGCCTCAGGTTGTGATCCTGGAGTCCGGGGAGCCAGGCCTGCATCGGGCTCCCTGCTGGGCAGGGAGTCTGCTTCTCCCTCTGACCCTCCCCCTTCTCATGCTCTCTCTCTCTCTCTTTCAAATAAATAAATAAAATCTCAAAAAAAAAAAAAAAAAAGGCAGCAGCAGCATGTCACCAAAGGGCTCCCTAGTATCCAACAAGGTGAGATTCTGGGAGACAGGGTGAGCAGAGCTGGTAGGCAAAGGAGATGAATGGAATGGTGACACTGGCATGATAGAGACTGGTTACAATAAGCAAGCAAGTAAATACAGAGAGCATAACAAGAGCCACTCCTGGAGAAGGCAGTTACAAATATGAAAAGAGAAAAGACAGGAAAAACTGTGGTATAGCACTGGAACTGGGAATGCTGGTATGAACTCATGAGTATTACAAGTGGATGGAATTATATACAAAGTTATAGGTGCATATGCATTTACTGTAAATATACATTTAATATAAATATACTATATAGTATAGTAAATACATATACATCTTTCCTTGCAGTGTCTGATCAAAGGCTCTAAAAGAAATAACACCCAAGTAGAATGAAAGACTAAGTGCCAAGATCTTGGGTGGTGGTGGTGGTCGTTGTAAGAAGATTTTATTCATTCATTTAAGTGAGCGAGAGAGCAAGAGAGAGAGAGACAGAGAGACACCAGTGACGGGGGCGGGGGCAACAGGAGGGAGAGAAACAGACTACCCACTGAGCAGGAAGCCTGACTTAGGGCTCGATCCCAGCATCCTGGGATCAGTACCTGAGCCAAAAGCAGATGCTTAGCCGAATGAACCACCCAGGCACCCCTAAAAGATTTTATTTTTATGTAATCTCTCTACCCAATTGAGGCTCAAACCCACAAAGCTAAGATCAAGACACAAAGCTAAGAGTAGCATGGTCCACCAACTTAGCCAGCCAGAGCACCCCCCCACAGATCTTAGTTTTTAAACGCTATTCTCCATTAGGAGGATCTAGGGCTCTCTGGAGAAATGGCTGATTCCAAAGCTGGAACAGGAAAAGCACAAGATGAACCTGAACATCATGTTTTCCCAGATAATAAGAAAGCTCTCAGGGGCACCTGGGTGGCTCAGTGGGTTAAAGCCTCTGCCTCCGGCTCAGGTCATGATCCCAGAGTTCTGGGATCGAGCCCCACATCAAGCTCTTTGCTCAGCGGGGACCCTGCTTCCTCCTCTCTCTCTGCCTGCCTCTCTGCCTACTTGCGATCTCTATCTGTCAAATAAATAAATAAAATCTTAAAAAAAAAAAAAAGAAAGCTCTCAAGAAAGGATGGGGACATATCAAAAGGATAGAGGAGTAAGCCTTATGAAGGTCTCCTTGGCCAAATCTGGGACAACTTGACCACTAGAACGACGATAGAGAGTATAACACAAAAATCCATGCCAGTATATCTGAACTGATGGGAGAAAAGGGAATTTTCATCCTTAGAGAAAAAGATAATAAATGTAAAAAAAAAAAAAAAAGGTGAGGGGACAGAAAATCACCATTTCAGGCAGGAGTCAATGGAAGACTGGAAGACAGAAGTTAGCAGAACATACAGACACTATGCCAAAACATCTCTCCTCCACTTAACAATTACAAATGGTATAGTGGTGACTTGATAGTGAAGAAATCTGACAGACATCAACATGACCAGATGATTACAGTAGATTTTACCAATGGTGGGAGGGACAGGTTGACATTACATGTTCCCTAATACAATGCACAGAGAAGAACAGGACATCATTTCTGTGGAATTCCTACCAGAAAAGCATGAGTTGTGTCTGCTCATGAGGAAACATTGGAAAGATCCACACTGAGGATGACACTACAGAATAAAAGGCGTGTTCTTTAAAACTGCTGAGAATATGAACAGAAAAAAACTGTTCCTAGAGCAGACTCAAGTGACATATGACAACTAAATGCTACTGTGTTCCTCGTGAGAAGCTGGATGAGAAAGGACAAAAGCCATTGCTGAGATAGTTGGTGAAAATCTAAATAAGGTCTGTGGGCTGAATGGTTGTACTGTATCAATTTTTATTTCCCAACTTGAAGGGTTCCATGGTGTTTCTGTAGGACAGTGTTGTTTTTAGGAAATACACAATGGAATATTCAGGAGTGATGCATCACACTTGCAGACTGTTCTCAAATGATTCAGAGAAAGACTTAACAGTGGAGAAACTGCAGTGAAATGCCAACAAGCAGTTAGGGATTCAGAGTGAGGGAGCTCAGTACTGTTCTTGCAACTATTCTCTAAGGTTGTGATTACTTAAAAATAGAGAGTCAAAAAAACATGAGCTCCCATAAAAAAAAGTCTGTGCAATCCACCCATATGTTTATCTATTCTACATACAAAGCTTATTCTTATCAGTTTAGGAAAAGAAAAAGTGTTGCAGAATAGCCTGACTCCTGAGGGAAAATGGATCTGACATTAGTCCTTCACACTATTAAATAGGGTAGGGAAGAGGGAGCTAGAGAAAACAGTATGGGAATTAGTATTCAGAATCTACAATGTGCTAAGGCTTTTGATTTACCTCATTTAGCCCTAATAAAACCGTGACATATCATTTTCAGATAAGAAAACTGAGGTTCAGAGAAGATAATGCCTATTTCAATGCCATAAATATCCAGTAACCATTCTGCATCTTCATCTACCATTCTTCATACTTTTGTGATTAGTCCTTTCATTTTCTGTTTTGTTTTTAAATACTGCTGCTATTTTTAAAGTTTCAAAAGTTTTTATTTAAATTCCAGTTAGTTAACATACAGTGTAATATTAGTTTCAGGTATGCAATTCAGTGATTCATCACTTATATACAAAACCCAGTGTGCATTGTCAACAAGTGCCCTCCTTAATACCCATCTCCTCATTTACCCCATCTCCCCCACCACCTTCCATGTAGCAACCTCAGTTTGTTCTCTACAGTTAAGAGTCTGTTTCTTGGTTTCCGTCCCACCCAATGTCCATTTGTTTTCTTTCTTAAATTCATATAGGAGTGAAACCATATGGTATTTTTTTCTCTGACTGACTTATTGCTGTGTTTGATGAAATCAACTCCCATTATCAATGGATCATAAAATAAATTTGAAAAGGAACACTTTAACCATTGTATTCTAAAATAATATCCTACCCATACTAATATTAAATGCCAATGTCATACTTATTAAAATGTGTAAAAATCAATGTAGAAAAAAGCAAAAGAACACATTTGCTTAGATTCTAAAATTAGTGAATTATCTTGCACTGCACAAAAAGTGGTTCAAAGCCTTATACATAAGAAAGTTTTATTCTATCAGTGACTAGAATAATAAATAAAAACACCCACCTTGATTACAATGTGTCCTTTCCTGGTTCCACTCCGATCTAGTTCACGGTGCTCATGCACCATAACAATTTCTCCCTCTTCCTCAACTTTATGGGTATTTTTCTCCACATGATTTAAAATTCTCCAATAATCCTGCTGGGCTATGCAGACAAACTGTCCGAGAATAACATGGGGACAGTTAATGAACCTGTAGTACATAAATATATCACTGTGCACCAAGGCAGAACACAAAGGTAAGAAATCTAGTGGCATCAGTTCTTTTTTATCCAATCCCTTTAACCGTTAACAAAAATCAAGGTGAAATAAATAATTCACATACAAAGACACAGAAGAGGTTAAATCCTTTTGAATTCTGCTCTAAAAGGAGAAGTGAGCATCCACTTCTCTCAAAACGGACACTAAGCAAAGAAAACATGAAGCAGGAGTAAGTTAGAAACAAACAGAACTCAGAAGTTCCTATTTCTTTCCTTTATTTAAAAAAAAAAAAAGGACTAAGCTGGCTATTACCCAATAGAGATTTAACAAACCAACATTTCATATAATCTCTTCTAAAAATTTGTATTTTGTTCAATTCCACAAATGTTTGAATCAGACATAAAATTTAGTTTCCTTTTATCAACTGTGAGCTTCTGAAAACTCCCAATTTTCAAATCAAGCTATTTTATTTTGAGGAAGAAAAAACAGGCTTGGCCATTTTAAATCAACAACTAAGAATACAAGAGCAAAGAGATAAACTTACCTGACAATCATCTACTTTAGTCCTAACAACTCCATGCATGTACTGCTTATCCAGAGTGGGAGTAATTCCAAAACTATTTCCCATAAAGAGATTTTCAACTTTTCCATCTGGATGAGTGATTTCTACAGTGCCGTTTAAAATAACATACCATGAGTCAAGCTACAGAGAAAAAGACAGGTTTTAAGAATATTCTCAAAACAATAGTTATACATTAACTTTGAAAGATAATCAACACATGGAACTTGTATTTTAAAAAAGAAAAAGATCTGGTTATATTACTTTATACTCTGTCAGAAAACATCCTATGCCTGTCTATGCAAACTAATAAAGCTTATTTTATTCTTTCTTCTTTTAGTCATGAAATGACATCAGAAGGACTTCCATAATTGACCAAATGAGAAAATCAGAGTAAAATGATGTAATGGTTAAAACTATAAGCTCCTGAAATCTGCATCCAGACCCTGCCACTAATTGGGTGAGTGACTCTGGGCACCTCTCAGTGCCCCAGTCTATGGATTTCTAAGTGGGCTTAACAAGAATACCTATCATAGGACCTTTGTCTTGAATGAGTTTAAACATACTAAGATACATACTGAGTGCTTAGAACAGTGCCTAGGACATGGTAAACATTCAAAAGAAAAAAAAAGATAGCTAGTAATTAATTCAGAAAGATTACTAAAACCCTGAATTTTAAGGCATAGTTGACAAAGTACTGAAAATTTCTCTTAATGTTAAGAAAATATTGCCTTCACTCATATAGCAACATATGATGCTCCTGGAAGTTAACTTGATATGTATCAGGGAAAGACCACTTACTCTCCTTTAGTATGCCTCTTATCAGCCTACAGTCTCAACAGTTTAAAGGTGATTCAAGGGAAATCTGGATTATCAGTCTGAAGGAGAATCAGTAGCAAAAATTTTTTTTTCAAAAGCGTGGGTTTTTTTTTTTCGTTATTTCAAATGTGAAATTCACTCACTGTGCAATTTGTGGATAACATAAAATTGCTTGAGAACAGGGACTGTGTCTAGTTTTTCCACCACTATACTCCCTGTGTCTAGAATAGAACCCAGCACAAAGTAGGCAAACAATACATTTTTGCTGACAGAACTGTGGAAAATTAAGAGAATATAAAAATTTGTGGAAAAGTTCTTCAAAATGCCACTGTTTATACAGTTATTAGAAGTTTAGTTTCTCCATGTTTATATTACTTTAAACTGCTGAAACAGTTAGTAGACTGTCTTGCCTTTTAAGAAAACTTAATAGTAAATTCACTTGTTCATGAAACTTTTTTTCTTGAGTATATCCTATGTGCCAGATGTTTAGGATATGGGGAAAAACATGGAAAGAAAGCTAACGGAAGGCCCCTGCCTTCAAACAGATGCCATCAAATTTTAAAATAACTTGAATGCCTACATATTACTTTTGCAGGCATATAATAATTACTTAACCATTGATTACTGAATTACATTTTAGTCATCTCCAATTTTTATTACAAATATGTTGCAATGAACATCTTTTGAGATAACTGAATTTTATATTATGTACTGAACAAAGATACTCATAATGAGTGAAACAGGATAGACTGTTAATTCTTCAAGGCCCATGTTAAAAATTTCTAAATGACTTTCCAGAAATGCTATTTATATTCCTTTTAGCAGTATATGACAATTCTCATTGACTGATATGTCAGCATTAATTTTTATCAGTTTGATAAGAAAAACTGAAGTAATTCCTAACAGCAGTAATTCCTCTGCATTCTCCCTTCACCCACACAAAGTTACCAGCCAAACATTTCTTAATATAGAACTGCCACCACATAAATATCTCAACTGACAGGACTCCACCAGGAGGCATAGATATCAATACATTTTACTTCTTTTAATGTATAACATAAAAATTGGATAGAGAGAGTAAGTAAATAACAAATATTTTAAATAATGACATAAATATACAAACAGAATGATTAAGAATTTTTTGGAAAGTATTACAACTTGAGAGAAACAAATCTGATTCAATGAACATTATTGAACATCTATTCTATACTAGTTCACTGCTGGGAAATAAAAATTAAGACAAAGTAAAGCAAAAACAAAAATAAAAACCTGCATCTTCAGAAACTCTAACAAACCCAAACTCAGCATTCATGTAAAAAAAAGTAAAGATTTACATAAGTTTATGGAAATTAAATCATTCTAAAAATTAGCTGCCACACTAAATAATATGCAACATTAATGTGCGAGCCTACCTCTTGCCCATCTTCAAGAATAATAGCTCCAGCCTGTTCAACCACTTCAAAAATCATCACCGTGCAGAGTTCTCTCCTTACAGACATGGTCATGTTTGCAAAAGCAGGGAGCTGGTGCATAAACTCCATTAATTGTTCTATCAAAAAAAAAAAAAAAAGAAAAAGAAATTTTGATATAGACACCATTAAAGGCTACACTTTAAAGATCCAATAAAATCTAGAATTGAATACCCAATTTCCTAATCAACCTATGAATTTATGTTGCTAACACTGAGCAAACAAGGTACAAGATGACTGCTGGTTAAAGAAAAACACACACACACACACACACACACACACGATTTAATAGATATTTCAGAATCACACACACAAAAATAGGCATATTGGAAGATACCAATAATTCACAACCTCCAGAGAGTACCAGAAACCCAGAGACTGAAATGAGGCTAATTTTCCTACTCTGAGATATCACTCCATGGTAGTTAAGTTAGTGGCATCTTTCCATCTAACAGATTAGCAAAAAAGTCTTTTGTCGGGCGCCTGGGTGGCTCAGTGGTTTAAGCCTCTGCCTTCAGCTCGGGTCATGATCTCAGGGTCCTGGGATCGAGCCCCGCATCGGGCTCTCTGCTCAGCAGGAGCCTGCTTCCCCCTCTCTCTGTCTGCCTCTCTGCCTAGCTCTGATTTCTCTCTGTCAAATAAATTAAAAAAAAAAAAAAAAAAAAGTCTTTTGTCTAGTTCTTACTGGAGTAGAGTTAAAAAAATAAATTTCAACAATTAAGCAATGAAGGTAATAAATTTGAATTCTAATTCCCAACTGTTGAATCAGCTGCAAGGTAACTCTTTATAACCAACTAATGTTTATGAATGCCTCCCTTAGGCCAACATTACTGGTATAGATACATGAGTAATAAAGATAAATATTAAGGGAGAAACACATATACAAGCAGTCAGCTAAGAGATGTAAAAGAATTAACTCTAAGATGCTATCTACCCAGATAACTGGGACATAATTATATTTCAATTTTTTAAAAACTGTGAAAAGAACACAGTATACAATTCTTAAAATTAAATTAAAAATGCACTTTCAGGGGTGCCTGGGCAGCTCAGTGGGTTAAGCCTCTGCCTTCGGCTCAGGTCGTGATCCCAGGGTCCTGGGATTGAGCCCCGCATTGGGCTCTCTGCTCAGCAAGGACCCTGCTTCCTCCTCTCTCTCGGCCTGCCTCTCTGCCTACTTGTGATCTCTCTCTGTCAAATAAATAAATAAAATCTTTAAAAAAAAAATGCACTTTCAGTTTCTGTCCCGATACTATTCATGAGTCTAAACTGTAAGTTAATGAACTGTATTATGTCATTAGAATGGCAAGGAATGTTCAAATATACTCATCTTTACTCACAGAGATTATGATTTTTGGTAGTAGCAACTTCTGATTTGAATGACAGCTATATGGCTATTATGAAAGGGAAATCTAGGATAAAATCTTAATTGAATCATAACAATATATAATGACACTAAGTAATCCTGTTCTTAAAGAAAACATTAGCATCTTTAGTATTATTCAACCTCCCCAAAGTGATGAGTTCTATAAGAAATACAAAAAGGGAAAATTCATAAACTTTTATCAAAAAATTATATACACACACACACAAAATTTATTTCTTCTTTCCCTCAAGCTAGACAAGTAAAAAGATGACTTTTGATAACATCTGGAAAATTTTTAAAAAGTTAGACATCAGACACTGTTGTACTGGATCTTAAATATCTTATGGACATGAAGAGGAAAACTACTTTAATGTAGTCAAGCTTTTGTTTTATAACTGGGAGCAGCCAGAATATGAGGGCTATCTGCTTGTGACATCTATCACCCCAGTAATCACCAGTGTTGATTCAGATGATCTGCCTGGCTAAGCAGGCATCCCCATCCCCCGACTGTTTCATGTGCATCCCTATGCAAGCTGTGCGGTCAGTTTAAGATGAACTTTCCCTATAAAGGACAACTGTTATTTGGTCAACAGTATACCAATAGCTGTACTCCCCTGCTGTATCTTCCAAATCCTCAAATTGGGGTAGCTAGCCCCCAAAATGGCTCCAAATCTCGTTATTCATGATCCTGTACAATTCCCTCCCACATTATATCACGGTTATTCTGTGTGACACTCCTGAGACTAAATCATAAAAGATAATGTGGCATCTGCCTTACTCTCTCTTGGATTACTTGATTTGGGGGAAACCAACTGCCATGTTGTGAGATTATTAAAGAGCCTATGGAAAGGCCCACAAAGCAGGAACTGAGGTCTTCTACTAAAAGCCATATGAGGGGGCACCTGGGTGGCTCAGCAGGTTAAAGCCTCTGCCTTCAGCTCAGGTCATGATCTCAGGGTCCTGGGATCGAGCCCCGCATCGGGCTCTCTGCTCAGCAGGGAGCCTGCTTCCTGCCTCTCTCTCTCTGCCTTCCTTTCTGCCTACTTGTGATCTCTGTCTGTCAAATAAATAAATAAAATCTTAAAAATAAAAAAATAAAAAAATAAAAGCCATATGAGTAGCCACCTTGGAAACATATCCTCTAGCTCAGCCCAGTGAAGCCTCAGATAACTCCTGCTCAAATTCTGACTAAAACTTCATGAGAAACTGAGCCAGAACCACTCGGCTAGGGTGCTCGTGAATACCTGACCCACAAAAAAAATAAAATATTATTAAACATAATATTTTAAGCCACCAAGATTTAGGTATTTTGTTATGCAGCAAGAGGTTACTATATATAAATTAAACTATAAAATTCTCATTGTGAACAGATATATATATTTTTTTTACCAATATCATCATCAGTTTTGTCTGCAGGTTCTTTCTCGAGACATTCTCGAACAAGATCTCGTCCCTGCAGTGGATCTGTTCGATCAATCTCTTCATCTTCCTCTTCTTCATCTTCAGAATCAACCGGTCCTTCTGGAAGACGTGTTAAATCTACATCTCCTACCTCACTTTCTGTAGCCTACAAAAAGAAATCTTGATCGATTATGTTATAAAAATTGTACGACACAGCCTGAATTAATCAAAACTACTCCTTCCTAACACTACAAAGTCAGCCAACACTATGTTCTATCAGAAACAAAACAATATTTATAAAAGGCTTCTCTCTGCCCCAAAATACTGGCTCATGGTGACATCCAGATGATAAATCTGAGCCAGTAAGTTCACAAAATGGTCAAGAGATGTAAACACCTGGATTAATACCGGTTTTCCAAATAACGCATTTATTTTTTAGAAGTGTAACAGCTCCTAAAACATGAAGTGCAGGAGATAGTTTAGCAACATTCATTTTATGAATTTCTATTAGTCTGTGCTGGGTGTTGCAAATAAGATATTCTTTCACCACAAAGATTTAGAGTTCAGTAAGGTAGGCAACCATGTAAATTAAGAACAAAAGTATAAAAATGAAAAGGACTACAACAGACCAATTGTGAAGTAATGAAATATAATCATAATACCCCAATACCTTTTTGTTGAACCTAACTGTGCAAAGAAGAGCTGAGATTATTATAGCCAATGTCTAAAATATGCTTATACTTGCAACCTCAACTTTGGAAATACATTGGTCTCATATATCTGTAAAGGAACTAGCAGATTTTTCAGAAACTACAAATTTAAATGTCAATAATAGAAAATAATGAAATAATAAATAATTGGGACATATTGAAGTAAGCTCCAAGGTGCCAGAGGACTACGCAGACAAGACAGACAGGGGCACACACCTGCAAGCAACTAGGTTCCTTGAGGCCAAAACTGCGTTTGCTTTCTGGCTACAGAACTTTAGGGTTTAAGTGGAGTCACTTCTGAATAATATATCCTTAGAACCACAAACTTGCTGTAGCAGGTTATTATTTCTTTTAAAAGAATAGTTTATATTTATTATTTATTTATTTATTTTTAAGATTTTATTTATTTCACAGACAGAAATCACAAGTAGGCAGAGAAGCAGGCAGAGAGAGAGAGAGCTGCAGGCTCCCTGCTGAGCAGAGAGCCCGATGCGGGGCTCAATCCCAGGACCCTGGGACCATGACCTGAGCCAAAGGCAGAGGCTTAACCCTCTGAGCCACCCAGGTGCCCCAAAAGAATAGTTTATATATATATATATATACACATACATACATACACATATATTTTTAAAGATTTTGTTTATTTATTTGACAGAGAGAGAGACAGAGAGCACAAGCAGGCAGAGAGGCAGGCAGAGGCAGAGAGAGAAGCAGGCTCCCCACTGAGCAAGGAGCCCGATGCAGGGCTCGATCCCAGGACCTTGAGACCATGACCTGAGCCGAAGGCAGCGGCCTAACCCACTGAGCCACCCAGGCGCCCCAAGAATAGTTTATATTTAAATGTACACATGCTAAAATGACTTTCAAAAACCTCATTTATTTACATATATGGATTTTAATCCAAGAAACTAGTGTTAAAAACACAAAAGCAGGGGCACCTGGGTGGCTCAGTGGGTTAATGCCTCTGCCTTCAGCTCAGGTCATGATCCCAGGGTCCTGGGATCGAGCCCCGCATCTGGCTCTCTGCTCAGCGGGAGGCCTGCTTTCTCCTCTCTCTGCCTCTCTGCCTACTTGTGATCTCTGTCTGTCAAATAAATAAATAAAATCTTTGGGGGAAAAAAAAAACACAAAAGCAATACTCTCTGCAACTTTCTCTATAGTTTATTTAATTTTTCAGAATAGAGCAGCTCACCTCCAGAGTAGCCTTTTTCTACTTTATCAAAAATTTAAGGACAATCTATTTTATGTATGTGGGTTCTTAAACCACTGTCTTCAACATGATTTCAGATTTTCATACCATGACCCAGACAATTTCAACACAGTCTCCAAACCTTTTAGATTGTATCTGATAAAAAGATGGCTCACAGCAAAAATAAGCAAGATTCAAGTCAGTTATGTGGACAACAGGCAAGGTTTATTGTCATCTGTGTGAGAAGTGAAGACACTTAAGAGGAAAATTCTTTAGAGAGAATGGAAATCATGGGTAGGGATTGTGAGAAGGGTACTAAAAGAACTCTTTTAGAAATCTTTTTCTTTTTTTTAAGGTTTTATTTATTCATTTGACAGAGAGAGAGCACAAGGAGGAAGAACAGCAGGCAGAGGAAGAGGGAGAAGTTGGATCCCCACTGAGCGGGAAGCCTGACACAAGGCTCAAACTCAGGACCTTGGGACCATGACCTCAGGCAGATGCTTAAGGACTGGGCCACCCAGGCGCCCTAGAGACCTTTTAAGGACATCTGCAAAGGAAAGACTATAGTCTATCCTTATAAATATCTTCTTTAACTGTACTTTTGTCAAAGTACAATAAAAAGAAAACAGATGAATATCATTTAAGGGAACATATTAAACTATTAAAATGTTAAAAGTATACAAGATGTATAAGGTGGCAAAATAAGAATTAAAAACAGTGAAGAAAGAATAGCCAAAAACATGCCAGGAATTTAAAAAGGATTTTGTAATTGAAAAATAAGTAAATAAAACAAGCTATGTAGAATCCAAGGTCTAATTCTTTGACTGAGCAAAGGCAAGTCAGGTCTTTTAAGGTAAAGGGAGATAAAACCACCATCAAGACGAGAAGTCACTGCATGATATTTCTGAGGATACAGTTTGTTGGCAGAGGTTAATTCTCTAACAACCGGATAAGAATTTTTTTTTTAATGTAGTATTCACAATGCCCAGCATACAATAAAAACTTACTAGACAGATTGAAGAGGGAAATGTGATACATAACCAGGAGAAAAAATCAATCAATATAAAGAGACCCAGGAATTGGGGCGCCTGGGTGGCTCAGTGGGTTAAGCCTCTGCCTTTGGCTCAGGTCATGGTCTCAGGGTCCTGGGATCGAGCCCCACATCGGGCTCTCTGCTCAGCAGGGAGCCTGCTTCCTCCTCTCTGTCTCTGCCCGCCTCTCTGCATACTTGTGATCTCTATCTGTCAAATAAATAAATAAAATCTTAAAAAAAAAAAAAAAAAGAGAGACCCAGGAATGAAATAATGGAATTAGGAGACATTAACTCCCAACGTTATAAATAAGTTCTAAGATTTAAAAGAAAATACAAACATAAGCAGAGTGAAAATGGGAAATCTAAGTAAAGAAATGTAAGCAATAAGAGACAACGTGAAGAAGGGCAATAAAAAGTACCCCAATCGAAGCAAAGAAAGAGTAAGGCCATAAAGAAAATTTAAAAGAGTCTGAGAGACTAATAAGATAACATCAACTGTTGTTACCAAAAAAATGCAGATCAACAGATATGTCACATTTGTTAAGACATGGTACAGAGAAGATCATTCCTGGTCTTTTAATTACTTTATCCCAGCAGTTGGATTACAGCAGACCCTCAAGAAGATTATAATAAATTAAGTTCAGGGTGGGGAAAAAAGGTATTTTGGTGAAACAGTTAACAAGGCAAGTTCATTAAACTTGTGTTTTTCCTTTCCTGCAGTATAATGTATCTCTGCGTTTATGTGTAACTATAATTTGGTGAGGCAGACAGTCTGAGGTGATTTTTCTGATGACTCTGCCTTCCCCAAATAAAGCACCAGAGGATATCCTTTTCCTGTTTGCATCAAGATAAAGAATGAGGGGAACTACAGGTTGGAATGAAAAGTTATACAAACTTACAAAAACCACATTTTCAAGTTTAGAGCAAATATATTAAGCCTAATATTAACCTTTAACTTTCAGTGCTTCTCTTTTTTGCGTTCCTATTTTGAGTACTTCATTCAACCTTTTACATGTACCACTTAGGCCTTATGTTTCCTCTCTATCTCTTTGGCCGGGGCAAGAAGGCTGTAAAATTAATCCTTCACAGTAATACTATCCAGAATAGTCCATTCCATATTCTCTGCAATAGGCCATGCAGCTTAATTAAATCCTTATAAAGTCTTCTTTGCCCTGGATATAATCAAGCTTTAATTACTAGTGATCCTCTGCACTTTCCTGAGGAAAAATATTGGCTTCTACTTTCAAGTGTAACTTAAAAAAAAAAAAAAAAAAAAATTCTAGATTACCTCCTAAGTGCCAAGAGTGTGCTTAACTCAGCATGGAATACATAAATAAGAAACAAACCCTGCCTGTACAAATTTTCTATTCACAATCCACAGAAAAACTGCTGTGGGGTTCCAAGACATTGAGAAATGATATGAAAATGTCATCAAGGTGAAACTGCAGATAGAAGAGCACAACCAAAACACAAGGCTAGGACAAAGCAAACATGTTCAAGGAATAACACATGTATTTTGTCATGGACCAGAATCTAGAATGTTCAAGTGGGGAACAGTGAAGCACTGAAACTTTTAAAATGTATGAGTAAGGTCACACCATTCTTGTAATTTATCTCATGTGGGAGTTTAAAAAATGGGAGTAAGGGCACCTGGGTAGCTCAGTCCATTAAGCGACTGACTCTTGATTTTGGCTCAGCTCATCATCTCAGGGATCCAGTCCTATGTTAAAATGGGAGTAGCCAAAAGGTAAGTGAAATTCTGACCAGGACACAGATACTTCTGACAGAAATATTAAAGTAGAAGGAAACGTGGAATGACAAAGCTAGCTGAGGTGTCAAATAAACAACCTAGTGGAGATGTGGCACCAGTTATAGAGAGACTGGCAGTAGAGGTATGAATTAAGGATTCATGCTGCCATAGAGATAGTAACAGAAGCAATGGGATTTTTTAGCATGTTTTACTTCCCACATAGAAACTAAAAAGGATGACAGGGGATGAATATAAGCCTCAGATTTCTAAAATACAAGTTAATGAAAAGATAAATGCTTTATTTCATAATATTCCAGCTCTTGCTGGTATAAATGGACTGAAATATATAGTAGTAGTAGTCAGAAAGAAGCACTCCTTATTTATCTTAAATACTCTTTGAGGCTACATAAAATATCTGATCCAAGAACAACCTTAAATTTTAATGCATAAATTTAGCTAAATTTTAAGCTAATCTGATTAGAAACATATTCATACTAAAAGATTACTTGCATTTTATCCAGACTGTGGTAAGTGGGTTTTGGTTTTTTTTTGCTTTTTTTTTTTAAATTTCCTTGAGAGCCAAGGACTTTTATTTTTAAACATGAAAACTCTCAAGGAGGAAATGCATAGCACAGCCACACATTTGGCCATATAAAATGGTGTCAATAATTTTCTATTAAGAACTGCTGTTCAACTCTCTTCTCTCTTCCCCTCAAACCTCCAAATTAAAAATACTTGCATTATTTCACAAGGCTTTGCTTATAGTGTTAGAAGCCATGACCAGATTAGGTGTTCGCTTTTAAAATCTATGAAGTGCCAAAATTTAGATGACCAGACAAAC
This sequence comes from Martes martes, assembly GCF_963455335.1. Classification (NCBI taxonomy): domain Eukaryota; kingdom Metazoa; phylum Chordata; class Mammalia; order Carnivora; family Mustelidae; genus Martes; species Martes martes. The sequence goes on along the minus strand of NC_137892.1, from coordinate 96,740,187 downwards.
TACCTCATCTGTCACTGGTCAAGGTATACATACACAGGCAATGTCCACCTGTAACTAAACGGTGTATTCACAGCTTGAGTAAGTACTCCAAAGGAGGCCAGAGGTCAAGAGAAAGACTAAGGTCCAGTATTGATATTTCTCTTCCCTTTGTTATAGTCTGAGGATGTAACTGGATAGACACACACTATTTGGTTGGTGTTATTTACTGTATCAGTTTTTTTTTTTTTTTAAGTTTTTGTTTATTTGAGAGAGAGAGAGAACAAGCAGGGGGTATGGCAGAGGGAGAGGTGGAGGGAGAAGCAGGCTCGGCGCTGAGCAGGAAGCGTGATGCAGGGCTCCATCCCAGGATCCTGAGATCATGACTTGAGCTGAAGGCAGATGCTTAACCTACTAAGCCACACAGATACCCCCTTATCTGTGTTTTCATTGTAAATCTTGATATTCTGCATTTGGGGAGATATATTTTTTCAATCTGTTTTTATTCTGTTCTTATTTCTCTTACAATCTAGTAGTTTTAACTTTAATCTTTTCCCACAATTTTATTCAACTTTTATTTTTAATAGTACACTCTATTTACATCCTCCTTAACATGTGTTAAATATAGAAATACTAATGTTACTGAGAAAAAAAATAAGAAAAGCTTAGGTAACATAATAAAAACTACCCACAAACTTACTACTAACAGAAAACATTACTATCATTTGGTCTCCTTTAATTCACGTTTACATTCCATGTATCCAAGTATAAAATACATGTAATTATGTATATATGTGTATTTATTTAAGATATTGGTTTCTTCTGTTTCCAACTGTTTTTAACATAAATGGTTTCTATCCATTGGCTATTCACCTAAGCTTAACCTAAGCCCAGGTTTGAGGATTTTTACCTTCTTTGGCCACCCTTAAAATTTTTATCTTACCTTTTTACATTTTGACTTCAGTACTATAACTATCTCCTTTAAATTTCTGAATTCCTGTTTTGGTTCTAGATTTCATTATTTTTGCTTCTTTTACCTATTAAGTCCTCCTAAACTAATTAACACCAACTTTTATCTTACTGATTACTTTTAATTATGTCATGTTTAAACTATATGGCTCCCAAACCACCCTCCCTGCAAAAACCCCAAACTGCATGACTCAATTTATGTGGCCTTCTGGAAAATGCAAAATTGTAAAGGCAGAAAACAGATTAGTGGTTGCCAGGGTCTGAGGATCAGAAGATACTGACTACAAGGGGGCATACAGTACTTTCTGAGGACATGGAAATGTTCTGTTTTCATGTAGGCTATACTGCTGAGGATGAATTTTATTCTTTGTCAATTATATCTCAGTTAACATAAAAAATATATTAAAAACAAACACAACTAATGATGTAGGAAACAGAATGAACATAACTTGGTCCTGGAAGTTATGCTCAAGGGAGAAGAGTCAATAGTAACTTTCAGGTTTCTGGGATATGACATGTTGCCTTCTTCACTTTGTAACGGAGCCAGTCCTGTAACATGTAGGACAGCTGGCAAGCTTACTTATCCACAGTTTATCCAACGTTAAAATGACTCTTTAAAGGTAGAATGAGGGGCGCCTGGGTGGCTCAGTGGGTTAAGCCTCTGCCTTCAGCTCAGGTCACGATCTCAGGGTTCTGAGATCAAGTACCACATCAGGCTCCTTGCTCAGCAGGGAGTCTGCTTCCCTCTTTCTCTCTGCCTGCCTCTCTGCCTGCCTGTGATTTCTGTCAAATAAATACATAAATAAATAAAAAGGTAGAATGAGCTGTACAAAGTGTTAGTAAGGCAAACATGCAGAAGGTTGGAGCAGGGCTCCCATATCCAAGGCCATAATTCTATAGCAGAAGACTTCCAACTACCAGTAGATGTGCTCCAGCCTCAGCCTCAGGTGGACAAACCAGTAGGAAGACATACTATAACCTCATCTCTGCTGCATGTTTTCTCCTAGCAATGTCTAGACATTCCCACTATGAGAAATCTATAGTCTCAAACCTGAACTTCATTAATCCAGGATCAATCTTCTCTAGGAAAAACAAAGAATCCAGAGCAGCTACAGCTCTACTTTGGCTTTTTGGTGTGTAAGCATCCTTATTTCTTCCACATGACAATTCCTTTGGGGAGGGGCACAATACCTAGAATGCAACACTCTGAGAGGCTCCAGAATCAACGTACTTTTTAAGTGTACTTTTAAAAAAATCACTTGTTCTGTCTCCTACAAAATGGTGAACAGGAAGAATTCCTTGTTCTGTCTACTATAAAATGCTAAACAGGGAGATGTTGATGGCCACAGCAATGACCTTTGTGGAGAAAAGCTATGTATAATCCAAAAATGGAGGCTTTTTTCCATTTTGTCTCTGCCTACAAACTTCCCTTGAAAGGAATGTGGATTTTCCTAAACCATCTGAAAACAATTCAGTAGACCCACAGCCCAAAATGTTTTCCACAAGCAAAAATAACTCTGTTTCAAAAGACGAGTAATATGTGGTAGCCACCTGCCACCTGTCACTTAAACTGTGGCTGGTCTGAACAGAAATGTACAGTAAGGTTGTATTAAATTCTGCCTATGGGAGACTCTCACACCCCCATACTGTGCATGCACCCTCACATCCCTGTGCCTGGCACCTTGGGGCCAGGGCCACAGCCTGGGTTGGTGGACTCTTGCTGTTCCATCTTGTGCCCTGTTTGGCCTGCTACAGAGTCACCAAAGCAGGCAGTAAGAATGCTGCAGTCCAAGTGGCTCTGGAAAGTTGGTTGTGGACTCAGGTCATCGGGCAATTCCACCACATCAACGATCAGCTCAAAGCCAAGTTCCACAAAGGATCTCAGCTCCTCCATGGCACTGATCCACGATTAGGTCTGCCCAGTTACCATGGAACCACCAGCCACAACAAAACCAAGAGACTCCCCCAACATTCCACCTGGAACTCTACTAGCAACTGGCAGCCTAGAAAGGCATGTAGGCTTTCTGAATGTTGGGGCAAGCCCTTCTCTGTCTCTCTCTCAAATAAATAAAATCTTTTTAAAAATATCAGCTAGTAAATTAACTTTGCTACTAATTTTTACATGTACATGTTTGCTTTGGATTTTTATTAAAATAATTTTATACTGTCTTTGGAAGCCAGAATTTTTAAAATTTAACTCATAATTTTAAACTGTGTGCTGAAAGGATAATATTTGGATATATTATGCTAAATAAAACACATTATTCAAATTAATTTTACCTGTTTCCTTTTTTTTAAGGGGGTCTACTAGAAAATTCAACAGACCCTTTACAATAAAAAGCAATCATAACTATCTAGAATTTAAATAAAAACTTAAAAAAAGAAAGTTACCCTTTTAAGACTACTTACAAAACACTTAGTCCATTATAAAAAACACCCTTTTTGTAAGTCTAACTTAACTTGTTTCAAGAACTATTTTTTAACAAAGCAAGTATTATATATAATGAATTACCTTTGACTAAAGACATTAAAAAGAACATTATATTCATATATTTCTGAACCATATCTAATCACTCTCAAAAGATCGCTTCTTTAATTAAGCTTGCAAATTTGAAATAATAAATAAAGTGTATTTTCCCAAAGACATTCTGCCTGAATTTCATACCCTTAAATTAAAAGATACGTGACCACCTAAAGCAGAAGCACGGATTATCTGGCAGAATAACAAAGCCACAGGCACAGCATACAAACTCCTAAGATATTACCTGATAGATATCAGATAAACTGCTGCTCCCAGAGTCACTGGCGATGCTACAACCAGACTGACTAGAAGACACATGAGTCACCTGTGGATGAGGGTTGTCTGTGATGTGCATCTTGGTAAGATCGGCCGGAAGCTGCAGAAGAAAAATAAGTTAAGATATTCTAAACATCAAACACTACCTTTTTATCAGCATTGGTGAGGAATGCATAGAATTACTGAATCACTATATTGTACACCTGATGCACAGCACTGTATATTAACTACACTGGAATCAAAATACTTAAATTTTTTTAAAATAAAAAAATGAGTTCTTAACACGTTGTAACTTCTATAACAAATATTTGTTTTATGTACATTACTGTGCAACTTCATTTCTAACTTAAATTTTCCACTTTTATGAAAAATCTTAGGAAATGATAAGAACCAAATTAGTACTCTGACACTGTTACTCAAGCCTAGAGTGGAATTCCACTGTGTAGATTTCAGGACACATTTTCATTGGTAATGGTATTTCACTGGTATTTCAGAGGAAACACTTAGCCCCTCTTTTTCTCCAAATGAAACTATCAGCTATTGCCACCTTCAACTGTTCAGAATGCACTACACACCCCCACACAAACACACACCCCAACATAAAATGGTTATTCATATGAAAAAAAAAGAAAAGCAGTATCTCCTGTTAAAGTACAGCATCTGGTAGCAAGACTTAGGAAAAGTTGATTGCATTCCAAATTTCAAAAACTCTGTAGAGCTCTTTTCACATGATATTATAGTAGTATGTAGTTGGCTCCTAAAAAATGTTAGTTATTGATGATTTAATTAATGTCTATGCTAGGGGCAGGGATACAAGAGACACAAGAAGGATATGATACTATCACACTATCTTTAGTATTGGTCACACTTTTATAGGGGTGCAGGTTTTATAATATCATTCATACCAAAAACAAACCAGAACAACAATAATAAAAAACCTCACAAAATCAATGCTCTAAGAATTATAGTAGGAAACACATGACTGTACTCCAGAGTAGTGAGAGAAAGTTTTAAATAGGAGTCATGGTGATATATTTTCCAAATAACTTCTCTGCAACTTGCCATGCAGGAACATTAAGAGAAATGAATTTACTTTTTAAAGCAGAGGTTCTCATTGTTTTAGTGCAGGAGAATGTTGAAGATGAACATAGTAAAAACTAAATAAATCCCTAAAGGAAAAACAGAGAAGTCTGAGTTCTTTTATCTTAAGAGTAGTCACTATATTTATAAAAACCAAACACAAGAGGGATGCCTGGGTGGCTCAGTCGGTTAAGTGTCTGACTCATGATTTCAGCTCAAGTCATGATCTCAGGGTCATGAGAATTAGCCTTGCATCAGGCTCCATGCCCAGCAGGGAGTCTGCTTAAGATTCTCTCTCCTTCTGACCCTTCCCTTCCCTTCCTAAAAACAAACTACACACAGAAATGACATCACACATTCCTCTGCCAATAAGGACAGGTTATCTAACTCAGATAAATGCTGTAACTAAGATAAACAGAAAAGCTGGAACACACACACATAATCTGGCCTGTAAGATTTTGCCGATTTTTTTTTTTAAGATTTTATTTATTTATTTGACAGAGAGATCACAAGTAGGCAGAGAGGCAGGTAAAGAGAGGGAGGAGGAAGCAGGCTCCCTGCTGAGCAGAGAGCTGGAGGCAGGGCTCCATCCCAGGACCCTGAGATCATGACCTGAACCAAAGGCAGAGGTTTAACCCACTGAGCCACGCAGGTGCCCTCGTTCTGCTGATTCTTAAAGAAGGAGATGAAGAGACTCAGATGCACTTCAACAGTCACTGGTTAAAAGAGACAGAAGTTATAGTCCAAGGCCTAGAATGGAAAGACCATCCTTTGGACCGAGAGTCTGGAAAGAACATTATACTCTAGGAATGACTGTGATCCAAAAGTAAATTGATGCCTGTTTTAGAATCATCTAAATCCCTGATGTTGTATTAAGGTTATACAGGTTTACTAGTACTTCCAGTCAACTACTGGAAGCAAATAGGAATCCTTACCATAAGAAAAAAATCATACTAGGTCTCAAATTATTTAAAATATTTTGCATATACAAAACCATTGCTCAAATAAATTACTATGTTACATTACTATGTTCATCTTCAACATTCTCCTGCATGAGAAGACAAGACAGCACTGATGAAAACTAAAAGAAATAATAAACTTTAGAAAAGAATGAAGAACCTTCAAATGAATAATCAGATTATAAAATGACTGTTTTTAATATATATAGCAAGGGTATGCAAATATTTTCTTTAAGGGACCAAAGAACATATATTTGATACTTGTGCAGGCAACATACAATCTCTGTAGATACTTCTGACTTTTTTTTTTTTTAAATAACCCTTTAAAAATGTAAAAATCATTCTTGGCTCACAGTTCATACAGCTCACTGGCCATATGTTTTCCAATATAGCAATACATGATACAGGCAACTGAACCCTGAAAAACACAGGTTTGACCTGTATGGCTCCACTTATGCCTGGGTCCAGTTACATGTGGATTCTTTTTAAATATGCTACACTAAATATATTTTCCTTAGATTTTATTCATAATGTTTTCTTTCCTCTAGCTTACTTTATTATAACAATACAGTATATAATACATATAACATACAAAATATATCTTTTTTTAATATTTTACAAAATATGTCTTAATTGACTATGTTATTGGTAGGGCTTCCAGTCAACAGTAGGCTATTAGTACTTAAGTTTTTGCGGACTCAAAAGTTACACGTGGATTTTTGACTGTGCAGGGGACCAGTGGTCCTAACCCATGTTGTTCAAGGGTTAACTCTACAAAGAAAAAGACAAGAACTTTAGCAAAGAATAATTAACAAAGAATAAAATGCAATTTCTAGAACTGAAAAGTAAAGTTAAAGAATTAAAAAGTCAAACGTGGACTCAATAGATTTGACCTAAGAAGAAAATTAGTAAAGATCGGCCTGAAAAATATCCAGAATGAAGCATCAAAGTAGAAAAGAATGAAGCTGGGAGAGAAGGGACAAGAACCATAGGAGATACAGTGAGAAGGTAATATCTGAATAATCAGAGTCATAGAAAAAGAGAGACTAAGGCATAGAAGATAATGGCTGAGCATTTTTCCAAACTGACAAAAAAAAAGTCAGGAATCAAGTGGCTTTAAGAATGACCAATGAGGGGTGCCTGGGTGGCTCAGTGGGTTAAGCCTCTGCCTTCAGCTTGGGTCCTGGTCTCGGGGTCCCGGGACTGAGACCCGCATTGGGCTCTCTGCTTGGCGGGGAGCCTGCTTCCCTCCCCACCCCCCCCCGCCTCTTTCTCTCCCCACCCCCTGTCATATAAATAAATAAAATTAAAAAAAAAAAAAGAATGACCAAAAAGATAAATAACAAAACCATACCTATGTAAACTAGGGTGAAACTAGTAGGCAAGGGAAAAAAAGACAAAGAGAAGTCTTAAAAGCAGTCAGAAAATAAATAAATAAATAAAAAGAACACTTGGACAAAAGCAAAATTAAACTGATGGCTGAACTCTCAACAGAAATTTGAAAGGCAGAAGAGAATGGAGTAATATCTTCAAGAGCTAAAATTCTATACCCAGCAAGAGTCGTCCTTGGAAAAAAGGCAAAATAAAGACATTTTCAGAAAAATAAAAATGAAAACAAATACTCTCCAGAAGACCTACAATAAAGGAAATCCACAGGGAGAAAGGAAACAATTCCAGATGGAGGCTTCTAGATGCAGAAAAGGAAAGCCAATGAAAACAGGAAATGTGTCGGTAAATCTATATGGATACTGACTACATAAAATAGGAACATTAATGTCCCAACACACATACAGAATTAAAATACATTATACAACAACAGAATTTAAGTCTCGAGAAGAGTAAACAAAGTTATTGAAGTACTTTTTCTTTGCAATGTGAAAATGTAGAAACAGACTTCACAGATGAAGCATGCATCACTGTAATCTCTGATTTAAGAATAGTAAAACTGTGTATAACTATGAAGCTTACACAGAGGAAAACATTAAATAAAAGGAAAAGTATATACCATGCAAACATAAACTAAAAGAAAGATTATGTAGTTGTATTTCAGATGAAGTAGACATGAGGGAAAAGCATTAGAGACAAAAAGGGGATATATTTTAATAATAAAAGGTTCAACACTAAATAAATATGTACCTAAGCATAAATATATAAGGCAAAAAATGGCAACAATAAAAGAACTAGATGAATCCACAATTATGCTGTCAATTTATACCAGATTTCCCAGTGACAGAATAAGCAAATAAAAAAATATGTAACAACAGAGAAGATAGGAAAAACCGCAACACACCTGACCTAAAGTGCATGAACATAGAATAATGCAACCAAAAACTTCAAAAGACTCTACCTCCCTCTCCCTGTGCCTCTCACCCCCATGTTCTCTCTCTCTCTCTTAAATAAATTAATTTTTTAAAAAGGCAGAAAAATCAATGAGGTATCTGTAACTGGTTACAATAATACAGAAATAGTGATGAGAGTATGTCTCAGCTCAAAGATCTACTTAGTTTCTACCGTTTGGACAGAATTCAACCAGAAATTCGTTCATCTAGGAATGAAGTTTATTTAAAGACAAAGACTGAAATCGTTTTAAAAGGTCATGTGCTTGGTTGAGGTGTCAGGAGTGAGAGATGATCCATATTCCCAAGATTCCCATAGAGGTTAAGACCACGGAGAAAGAGGTTATCCATCAATGTAACACAATGAACCAAAGCCAGAAGAAGATCAAGTCTGCAAACTGGGTGGGTAATGATACTTATGAGAAATCTTTATCCTTACTAGACCCTAAAAGATAAGATTATCTCTACTTTACTAATGAGAAACTGAGGTAATAAAATTAAGCTGTTAGCCACAGGTCTCTCACTCAAGTGACTAGTGGAGTTAGAGTTAAAACCCAGAACTATCTGATTCTAATACTCTCTGCTACACTCTGCTTTGTACCAGGAATTCTGCTGGTAAGAAAGATAAAACCAGATGGGTTCCCGCAATCTAACAGTGAAGAGCAGACAGAGATTCAGAAGTATACAGTATCAGGGCACCTGGGTGGCTCAGTGGGTTAAAGCCTCTGCCTTCGGCTCAGGTCATGATTCCAGGGCCCTGGGACTGAGCCTCCCATCAGGCTCTCTGCTGGGCGGGGAGCCTGCTTTCCCCCTCCCCCGCCTCTCTGCCCACTTGTGATCTTTGTCAAATAAATAAAATCTTAAAAAAAAAAAAAAAAGTATACAGTATCTCCTTTCTCCCTCATGAAGGAAACTTAGATCAATATATAGGAATCCCTTCAACCTCTTCATGTGATGAGAATAATAATGATAGTGACTACAGCTCTTGTTTGAGTACTCACCACATGTACCAAATACATAAGCTAGCAAATATATCCGTCTACATAACTTTTCCCATAGATTATCTCATTTAATCATCAAACAACCAGCCAAGGTAGATGTTATTATTATACCCAATTTCCACATTAGGAAGCCAAAGCTCAGTGGAGTTATACAAGTTTCCCGAGGTCACATAGCTAGGAAGCAGGGAAACTGCATTTAAAAATCCAGGCAGCCTGACTATAAATCATTGCTCTTTCCTACTCAGTTGTTTCCTGATACTAAGTTTTGAGTTCCTAACACACAACAGTTCCTTTTCTTTATAACAAAAGAGGCAGAAAGGAGAAAGTTTTCCTCCAATAGGAATCCTGGATTTCTTAAACCTTCTCTGCAGTCTCTCGGCTTATCTGCCCTTTTTCCTTTTCTTTCAACCCCCAGTAGGGAGTTATTAGCTTACCTTTAATGAGCAATGTCAATTCACTTAGCACATCATCCTTCTAGCCTACCAGGTCTGGCAAACATTCCTATTTTCCACAGTTACTTTATTCATTTCCTGTACCCGAACTTCTGAGCTTTCCTGGAGCTCACATGCCCATAAGGACCAGTGTCAAAGTTCAGTTTGCAGGGTGGAAAGGTTCCTTGGCTAACAGCTTGAATACAGACACAGATTACAAAAAAGTACACAGTCTTTTGAAGACTCTGTATACATATAAAGGGAAAGAGATGTATTAAGAGGCTAGAGGTAGAACATAATCTTCAATGTCAAGCAAAGTATTGTGATTTTGAATCCTATAGGTAATAGAGAGCTACTACAAGTTTCTGGGAAGAGCAATGGCATAAGAGCTGCTGTATGTCTCAGGCAGACTTAAGCCAACAAAGTGTCTATTTTTCTGACTCAAAGTTCTCTGCAGGCCCAAGCAATACTTTGGGGCAACTTCTTTAAATGCAAACTCAGATACTACTTTGGTATTTTGGCTCTGCCACCTCCATACAGGGCCACTTAAATCACAGCAGCAGGAAAAGAGAGCTGCTGGAAGAGATTGCTAAATCTTGCCAGCAACCAGGGAAATAAAAATGTAAACAAATAACTGTTCATGGGATTGGCAAAAAGAAAGCTTGATAACACAAAATATGGGCAAGGCTATGGAGGAAAACAATATTCTCATAAATTACTAAGTTATGAATTGGTATAGCCATTCTGGAGAGTGATTTGGGGGAGTAGCCACTTTGGAGAGCAAACATTAAGATTTATTACACTTAAATTCATAAACCTATGACTCAACAGTTCCTCTTTGAGTATCTATCCCAAAAAAGCATATAGGTGTGCAAGGAGGAATATGTAAGAACATTCATTATAAACAAAGTGTAATAGTTTGAATTAAAGAAAAACAATCACAAGGAGAATGGCTAAGTTGTTACAGTCTATTATGGAATACTGTGCAACAGTTGAAGGTATGAAGCAAACCTGTATAAATCAAACCTGAATAGGTCTCCTAGCTGTACTGACTAAAGAAAGTAACGTTCATGATAAATATAAGACTCATTTTTTAAAAAAACATAAAAACATCATTACATGTTTTCAGCGTACATACTCATCTAAGTTTGGGAGAAAAGATTTGGAGGAATATATACCAGGCAATCAAGAGCAGTACTCTTTTAGTGAAAGAGAAATATCAAGGCTGGTAGCCCAAAAGGCGTTTCGGCATGATCTACAATATCCAGCTAAAACGTTTCATTTTTGTATGGAGAAAACATTTATTAGAAAGCTTTACGAGAATATGTTAAGTACTAATATACCTAATATATAAAGTGGAGCCAAGACTTTGGGTCTTAGGACTGAGCTCCGCATCAGGTTCCCTGATCAATGGGGAACCTGCTTCTCTCTCTCTTGCTCCCCTTGCTTGTGCTCGCTCACTCTCTCTGTCAAATAAATAAATCTTAAAAAGAAAAAAGAAAAGAGATTCTGAGGCCCAAAAACACCCTTTGGAGACTGTTTTATGAAGACAATCTAAAATGTCTCAGAAGTCCTAAAGGAAATAGTTGTATATAACCACAGTAGTCTTGGGTATATTACACTAGCACTTTGTGTGAGGCAAATGGAATGGAACTACAAGGGAAGCATACATTCTTAGTTCATTAGTTTTACTAGAAGATGAGGGTTGGAGAGACACTGACATGTGTATCTCCCAACTGTAACATTTTTAAAACCAAAGAGCAGCTTTCAATCAATACTTGCACTTAACAGTAGGTTTATTAAAAGTGCAGACAGACTTGTTGAGAAAAGAGGAAATCAGGTTAAGAGTGCAGGAAACCAGTCACTGCACTGAATGAGGAGTGTAGCAGGAGATAATGGGAGAAGAGTCCCACAGTGTCTAGTAAATCACAGACAGGTAAAGTAAGGGTCAGAAAATGACCTGCAGATTTAGCTGTGTGTAAAAATGAAAATGGACTCACTTCCTTGACCAGGGACCATAGAAGCACCTAAAAGAAGGCAAAGAGAAGCCAAAGTAGTGATATCTCTTCCACCCAGTAAATAAGTCACTTTGGGTAAACAACTTGAACAGACCAGGAAGGTGAGCTCTCAATCACTCGATGAGTATCAACCTCCTGAAAAAATATGCAAACACACTCAACTAAGAGAAGACTTTAAACATGAAGAAAGAGCTAAGCAGACAATAAGGGAAATGACTGCCATTCATGAAATGAAAACAAGTTATTAAACAAGGGCGGCTGTTAAAAACCATCACTTGAGATTTCAGAAATGATTAATGGTGTGGGAAACAAAGGCCTAAGAGAAATTATTAAATTTCCTTACTACCTACAGCCCATTAACAAGTCCTTGAAACAGGCAGAATGTCATTCCTCTAGGGACTTAACTGCCTGGATGTTGACAGTTTGCTAAGGGCAAAAGGAAATCCTAAACCCCACCCCCCACCCTAGAAATCTACTTTAACATATAAAATTCCCTTAGAAATTTCCTTTATCTCTAAACCCCACACAGACACGTGTGGCAATCACCCCTCTCCCAAGTATATGGCCCACCAACATACATCTGATGGGTCTCATGAATAAGGTTTTATTAAACAGTAATAAGTGACCTCTTCCCAACAACAGCTAGCCCCCTCAAGCTCCTGGAAACCTTGCTTCCAAAAGTCTTTAGTGACTTATGCTTTCCCAAACCCCCTCGCAACTTGAAAGTATACAATGGGTCACTCTTCATGACTCCAGTGCAGCCCTTTCTGCCCACGGGTCCTGTCCCTGTGCCTTAATAAAACCACCTTTTTGCAAGAAAAACGTCTCAAGAATTCTTTCTTGACCATTGGCTTCGAACCCTAACGTCTCTCCCAAATCAATTAATACAACAATTACATTTAGAAATTTGAAAGATGAAGAGCAGAACAGCAAATGGTGACAAATGGAGAATCAGTGAGTCAGAAGATCAAACTGGAAATGCATAGAGTGAAAATAAAATCTGAAACAAGTGTTTAGAGATAATATGGACAGATCCAGAGTTCCGACATCTGCAACACTAAGAAAAGAGCTGCAGTTTTCAAAAAATAAATTTCCCATAACTGAAGACCAATGGGAATCTTTAGCTTGAGAAGAGCTTGCAAGTCCCAAGAAAACAAAACAAAAAATTAGATAATCCATAATAAAACCTCATGGCATCAAGGATAAAAAGAAAAACCCAAACAAAACAAAACAACAAACCACTGACAAGAAAAAGAGATTACTTAACAAAGGACTGAGGATTATAAGGAGCCCAAACTTCTCATCACCAACAATGGATGTGAGAGATGGCACACTAACTTTTTCAAAGTGCTAAAGGGAAAAAAAACCTTTAGATTTATTGTTTTATATACAACTGAACAATTATTTTAAAAGTAAATATAAAATAAAGCATTTTGAACATCCCAGGACCTAAATAAAGTTCATCTCCTCCCCCCACTCCCTTATCTGGCTTCTAGAACTATTTATTCTGTCAAGAAAATAAATTCAGAAGTAACAAAAGCCAAGTAGTAGAGTGGGCAAAACACATGAATAAATAAAATCAGTAGGATGTATTGGAAAACCGAGAGAACCAAGTTTAAAAAAATTAATCACAGGTTTAATGTGTTTGCAATCACAATCCAGAGTTAAAATTCCAACAGTAGTAACATGAGGGATGGGGGAGGGCTGGAAAGAAGCCATACTCTTTCCCTAATACTAATTTACATAGTCAAGTACCAATCACAGAATCCTGCTCAGACAGTATTTGCTGGCGTTTAATCAACCCTTAGAATCTGATTTTTAAAATCCCCTTGGCTCTTCTATACTTGTTGAACTTTAAATCAAAAGCTGGTTACCGATACCACCAAAGACTATGTTTTTGTTGGTATTCTAAACAACCACCCCTATATCTCATTCTTGATTTTCTTTAAAGCTTTTGCACTTGGTCTCATCCATTTTCCTTCCACAGTTTTTAAATCTTAGTAGTGTCACTATCAAGCATCAGCAAAGCGTGGGCCCCACAGGTGGCATTTGTACTATGGAGGCCACCAAGCCTTACCAGATAGTACAAATGAAGCATATACCTATACCTATGTTTCTCTCCGTCTTTTTACATTTCAATCGTTTGCCAAATAGTGAATTTAAATGTCTTTACAGAAGCTGCGTTTAAGAAAGATAGCAGTATTTCTCCCTTAGTCACCATCAGTAGGACAACCTTTAAACAAAGACATGATTTCATCCTAGGAAATGCCTCTATTGTGCCTGTCTCTATTCAACAGAACCATAAAGAAATCCTGACAAAGCCAATGTTACAATTAAAGTGCTTACTAAAACATATAGTTTCACAAAACAAAACTAAAAATTCACACTTCTCTGGGTTTGTTTTTGAAATTTACATACTAGGAAAGATAACTTGAGTGACATCAAATTTCAGATCTATATAAACAACCACTATTAACAATACAATTTATTAAATTACATTGCATATTTTCCTAAAATTTAGCATGTCCTGTTGTGTAGCATTTTGCTTTTCTGTGAGTTAATGTTTGCTTTTTAAAAAATGACAAATATAACAGATGCTATCTTAACATCTCAAGCTACTAATGATTCACTTACGACTATTTTTAAAACACTTAAGAACATAAAAATTTTTTCATATACTTTTCATACTAAGTATGTCCTTCATATTATTACTTCACTGATGAGTTATTACCCTGTTTTCCTAAAATTTTTGTGTAATATAAATACATATAAATATAGAGATTAGACTAACACTACTAAATGCATTGACCATTTAAGGAAGCTATACAATACAATCAGGTTAAAGAGCATACTCACAGAGAAGTACAGAAATAGCTATAACCAAATGGTTCAGTCTGAAGACAGTACACCTCAAATGCATTACATTTTAAGTCTATAGATTATTAAGAAGGTATTTTTTCAAATCCTCTTAGAGATACATTAGGATACTTAAGAGATTCCTTTAAATTGAAAAACAAAATGGCCATGAGATTGAGCTTTTTTAGATAATGCTTTGTAATAATTATTGTTAAAGTTTAGAAAATGTAAGAGCACAATAAAGCTCGTTTACAATTCAAAGTAGCAGAATTTAAATTTAATAACTAGATTATATCCATCTCCAAGAAAATAATTAAAATTACTTACTTTGGAGGCCCATGGCTGAAGACAATTGGCATAACAACGAACAAGAAAAGCCATTTCCTGGGCTGGAAAGGGTAGTTTCCTTTTCAAACCAGAGCCACACGGATGAGTATGTTGACAAAATTCTGTTAAGTTTCTTTTTACAAATCATACGCCATTTGCAGTGTTATATAAAGGCAGCTTCTCCAAATCCCTTTCAAACCGAAATCAGGAGCTTTCAGTAGCTCAGAGTATTGTTCTAAATAACTGCAACAGTTTTCATCACAATGTTCACTTTTAACAAGCAAATCACAGTAAATCAAGATGTTTACATTTCTGGCTCAGTACATACAGACATACACATGCTTCTTCAGGCTCCTGGCACAGAATACACAGTAGTAACACACAGTTAATACAGTATCAATCAAAGTAAATAAGGCAACATGCACCAAATCTGTGTTCCTGGATTCTGAGAAACCCTTCCTTTCTGTAATACAGCTTTGTCTTTTCTTCAACTTATTTCATTCTGTAGAGCAAGCACTGCAGTAATTCTTTTGCATCGGAAGCAAACCAGAACACTGTATCCTTAAAATGAAAGTTTCTTCTTTATCTTCTTAATCACCAAAGGTTAAAAAAAAAAAAATCAACCGATGAGCAAGCAAATGGTAGTTAGAAGATAAATATGCTCTAACAGGTCTGTCCTGGAGAACGCCTGAAAATATCCAAAATTGAAATTTTCTCTTTTTCACATGCACTATTTACAGCTCTGCAGTACTGCTTCTTGTTCTAATGCATCAGTAAGACAGTAATGTTGATCTAAGTCTGGCTTTTCTGGTTGAAAATTTATATATGATGACACAAAAGCACTACATCTTCTGCTAAAACAAGACTATATGTTACTGTCTTAATTCCTACTGTCCTTGCCTGTTTCACAGCAGCTCCCTAAGGAGAAGCTCCTATTGATTCCATGCTCTGCAGTAAGATGAAATATCTAATAAGAAGGAAAGAGAGTGGGAGGAGAATAGAGCTAAAAGGATGACATCACCTGTATAGAAAGCCTTCAGAAACTGCATTAGATCAATTGGCTACTGTATCTGCAGATGTAGCCCAAAAAGCAATTTACTGAAAACACACACACACACACCCTTCCATGAGACATGTCAGCAAGCTAAATTCTGTAAGAAAAAAACTGGCTTAAAGCACCTCTCTGTTTCACTTTCAAAAATCCATCTTGATTTTTAATTCTGTGCATTGATACAGAGCTTTATTTGGGAAGCTAGATTTCCTATTATTATTCAAATTTAACACAGTATTGTCCTCCCAAGGGAAAATAATTAGCTCTGGTAAAATACTCGCATTACAAATATGTAAGGCAGCCTTCCCCTCAGATGTCACATATGTGTTTGTTACATTACTAAATCAGGGGTTTCTGCTTGCAAAACTTATTTATCAAGTAACTGTTCTAAAAGATATAACCTTTAGGATACTCTAACATTAAAAATATCAAAACTAGTACTAAGATTTTTATGTATATATTTAAATGGAAACAACAGAATTTCATTTTGCAAAGGAAAGCTGAAAAACATCACTAGGCATAACGGCCGAGCTGCAGCCTATACCAACTCCTCTAAGGAAGAATAACCCATGCAATACAGTACTTTCCTGGAGCCCAGCACTCAATTCCTAGAAAGACACAGGATGCCAGTAAAACTCAAAAGGAATTAGAGAAGAAAATTATTATACCTGTTTAAAAACTAGCACTTGGACAAAAAAGTAATCATTTTTCTATAAAAATTCCAGAAAAAAATTAAATTTTGCCACACCCTATCCAATCTAAAAACACAATTCCTCTAGCATCCACCCTTACTCTTCACACTTCTGCCACAAGGAACCTACTGCAGATACTCCTATAGTTTGCACTTAAGTTTGTAATGGTGCCTCCCAATGGCCAAAAAATGACATAGTTTCCAATGATAAAATGCTTAGTACATCCCCAGACAGCAAAATTATGAGAGTTACAATCAATGAACAAAGCAGAGTAATAAAATTATTTTGTTTTATTCACCTAACATTAATTTTGAGGGCAAGAGATATGCAACTTAGGAAGAGAAGTTATTACCTGAAAGATGGGTGTTATTACAAAGGACTCCACTGTCAAAGGGACATCATGTCATTAGCCCCACCAAAAAAAAAAAAAAAAAAAAAAAAGTTCTTTAATACCTCTGGGCAAAGTATGACTCACTTTCTGAACAATACTAACCTGCCAATCTGAATTGTGCTATTACTTATAAAAGTACAATTAACTGCAGTAAAGCTAAATACTGTTCTGAACAAAAATAAATCATGCTTTCAAAAGATGTGATCACTTATGTACTTAGATTTCCATAAAACTTAAGAATCATTTCTGGTGAAAGTTTCCAAAGAATACATACAAAAAATTTGCATTTAAATGTAAAATTAAATCTCAAAAATACAAATAAGCATGACTAGCTTTCTAAACATAAAATATGGAAAACATATACAGGTTGATTTTCAAGCACCAATATATTTTCTCAATTATTATTTTTTTAATTTATTTATTTGCCAGACAGAGATCACAAGTAGGCAGAAAGGCAGGCAGAGAGAGAGGAGGAAGCAGGCTCCCTACGAGCAGAGAGCCTGATGTGGGGCTCAATCCCAGGACCCTGGGATCATGACCTGAGCCGAAGGCAGAGGCTTTAACCCACTGAGCCACCCAGGCACCCCTCAACTTAATTATTTTAAATAAACTATAATGCGTTGGGAGTTTTAACACTATGTTAAGCATTCAAGAATAAATTAACTAAAATCTAATTTTGAGCATTCATATTTTGAAACAGAAAAATGATAGCAGGCACTCTATGTAAATGAAGCCCAACAATTACTAAAGATAAATTTCTAAGACAAGCCTTTTATACATAAACATTAGTAACATGACTCAAGAGTAGTTCAGTCTCATTGACAGATAATAATTACATTCATGTATAGTACCAACAGGATTAAATTATAACCAAAAACAAGATCATAATGGTCATTTCCACCACCCCCTTTTTATAATAAATCATGCTGATAGCATACAAAGAAGGACCTCAAGCTGAGCAAGAGCGAGCCATCTCTTAACTGCTTTAAGAAACTGCTGCTCTGTGTATGAAATGCAATCCACTAGATGCCGTATGTTAGAAACTACTGTAGTAAACAACAACTCAGTAAAGGAACAACTCTCTTTTCCTATAGTGTGGCCTGTAAGTGAAGATGACATCATCCTTTTCCTTGTTCTACCAATCACCTCATAGTATTTGCCATCCTGGGGAACTGTATGGTGAACAGAGCATGCAGAATCCCCCTGTGCAACAATACCATCAAAGAAATACACAGGCCAAATCCTATATTCAGCTTAAGAATCCACCAGCATTCTGAGGATATGCTAGACCACACGATTTCGTCAGGAAAAAAATGACATAAGCTCCTAATTAATGAAGAAAGAAATAAACATCTTTTGAAGACCACAGTCAGTAATTTGTCAAGTAACTAAAAATACGATTAGGTGAATAAACACTTTTTCACTTCCATCATTTTTAGAATTTTATTGTGATCTCATTCCATTATCTTACCAATTCAAATGAAGTAATCGCAGCAAGGGAGAGTGCCCTGATCTACACATTATCCAGGAACCATCACCACAGAATAGCCATTTAAGAATACATTTTCCCTGCATATGAAACGTTATGATGTTAAGCCACATGAGATGAAATCTTTGGCTTCAGAAGGGTCTGCCACACCACCATAAAAGAAAGCAATCAACATGCACTGGCTTTGCAAAGCTTCAAACCATTACAAATATATTTATAAAAATGCAAATGCTATGTAGTTAATAATTAAAATATGTTGACTGTATATACTGCCTCTAAACAAAAATACAAATGAAAACATCAGAAATATTGCATGGAAAGCCAAAAATGAGGTTCTGACAGTTACTAAACTATACATATATTTCTTACTTAGTAAACAACACTGAAAGGGGTGGGGAGGTCATCAACGATAAAGTAATCAAAGGATATACATTCTTGACATTATAAAAACAAACAACCGACAATAACAAAAACCAGATTTATAGTAATCTCAGGCAAGGTCATATTGTTTATTCCCCATCTGCACAGTGAAAACTGTAATTACAACTTGGGAGAAACCAAACTCAAAAGCAGGTAAAGAACAAAAGAAAAATTATGTACTACCACAAAATAAACAGGCCCCTCATTTCTCTATTTTAGTTGTAAGCATTTGGTCTTCAAAATATAAATTAAGTGTGCTTATTTATATAGTAAAAACACTTTAATTCTTCTGAAGAATGAATGACCCATTACCATAATGTCAGAGAGGTAACATCCAAGCCCTTGTAAAGGATCATAGCAAGCTTTTCCACCTCTTCCTCACCCCTTGCTTAACTTTAATATTTGAAATGAATCCGCATTAAGTTATCAGACACGATTAATTCTAATTACTGGTGCCCCTCAGAAATTCCTCCTTTCAAACTGCATTCTATCTATCTATTGCTCAGCCTTTCTGAAAAAAAGGGAAGCCAGAGTATCAACATTCTCCTTCTATTAAGAAAAAGTGCGCTTCAACACACTATCAGCTATGACCACTAAATGGTCAGCACCATGCTGCTGAAAACCCTGCTAAAGCTACCAGCAGGACACATAAGCTCTATGAAATATGATCCTTCCTTAGGGAGTGATCGAGGAAGAAAAAGCAAAGGAGAGGGAAGCCTTCATCATCAACTAAGGTGATGTAAGCTTCTATAATTAGAAACACTGAAACCGAAGGAACAATAAAAAGGCACACCATGCTTCCACTTTCCCCCAAACTGTGCAGTTGTAGGAAGCATTTTTTACTCATTCACTCACATACAGGTAAATAAAGAATATATTCCACCTGTAATCAGTCAAGTGTGCTACCAAGCAAAGCTAATGTAAAAGCTAATGTAAAGTGTATTATTTTCTTCCAAAAAATGAGGTCTACCCAGTAATTAAAATAGAGCTACATATAAACATAACTGGAAAAACAAATGTCATATAAAAGATTAAACTGTTGAGAATATGGTTTCCACCTCTAGAATCCCAGAATATATTTGAGACCAACTTTAAATCACTTCTCTAATTTTTTTTTCACTTCTCTAATTTTAATACTGCATTTTCTAGTATTATGAAAGCCAAATGCTGAGTTCAGCATAGTTTCTGAACAGGTAACATATCAAACAAAATGGCAAAAACATTCAGCATTTATCTGTTTGCTGTGTCTCAGGAGTTATTACTCTCAAATTGGAACGCTCTTAAAAATCAATACCTTGGACCACTGGTATACATTAATAACAGAGTTGCCTCAGAAAGACTTCAAAAGAGCTTCCAGTAGCAATTATTGCATGAAGTGTTTCAAGTATGTTAAAAAATTTCTCTAATTCTGGTTCCCTGGACAGATCCAGAGCAGCATGCCCTGCCTCCTTGAGCTCCCAACATTCATGAAGTTCAAAAAAAAAGTGAATGATAATTTCTTGAAATGATTAAGCTAGCAATACTTAAACAGAGCTATAAAAATAATTTTTTTATATCCTTAATCCAGTAGCTTAACTTTCACAAATTAATCCTAACAACAAAATCAGAGTCCATTTATTCATACAAGTTGTCCATTAAAGGGACAAAAAGCAGAAGCTTCATTAGAGTCCTTACTTATACTCATAAAACATAATATTACTATTAAAAATAAGTTTTAGGGGGCGCCTGGGTGGCTCAGTGGGTTAAGGCCTCTGCCTTTGGCTCAGGTCATGATCCCAGGGTCCTGGGATCGAGCCCCGCATCGGGCTCTCTGCTCAGCAGGGAGCCTGCTTCCTCCTCTGTCTCTGCCTGCCTCTCTGCCTACTTGTGATCTCTGTCCAATAAATAAAATCTTTTAAAAAAAAGTTTTAGGAAAAATTTAATAGCCTAAGAAGTGGAGAATAGAATTTATAAATATCCAGCATTATCTAAATTAGAAGAGCTAAATTAATCAAGATACTTTTCCAAATCACTAGCAACACTAGCTATCTCTGGGTTGAGGATGACGGCAAGTTTCTTTCTTAACATTCTTCTATGTTTTTACATTTCTACAATGAGCATTTTTTTCACAAATTAAAAAAAAAAAAATCTGCTAGAGGCAAGCGTTTGTCCTAACTTAGTTTGATTACATTACCACCCCTTTGCTTTTTCTCTATTTGCGGACTCATGACCCTCTAAGAAGATATAAGAACTTCCTATCAAGAATTCTGTATTATTTCCCAGAAGGCAAATGGGAAGGAAAATTCTCCTAGGAGATGTTAAACAACCAAGAATAAATTGAGAAAAGTCCTCTTCTGTTATTAAGATGCAAAGCACCATAAAAAATACACTGTGCAGGGCATTCTGATACCCTTGTAACAGAGGCCTCACAAAGCTCCCTTGCCATTTCCATCATGTGAGCAGACAGGTCAGCAGTCTATAAGCTCAGGAAGCATACAGAAGAACCCAGATATGCCTAGACCCTCACCTTAAAATTCCTGCCTCCAGAATTTTGAGAAATAAATGTGTTATTTATGAGCCACTCAGTCTGTGGTTTTTGTTACAGCAGCCTCAACAGACTAAGACATCCTCATCAAAGAGGAGATTTCAGCAATCACATGATTAGACCAAAGTCCTCTAATTTCTGATGAGCTTATCAGGGGGCAGGATCCTAATTTCTCACCACAGGAATGGCTTGATCAATAAGACACACAGACTCCATCAAAGCAACACACATTCTGCTAAAAAAACAAAACAAACAAACAAAAAAACACCTTATGGTATCACATGCATGGCCAAGTCAGAGAATATAGCCATTATCTGGTATACCAACATAAAGGTGGTTAAATGATCTGATCCTAATAATCAACTGTACTGACAATTATGCCTTAATCTTGCCAAATATGCTTTGAATCCAAACAAACAATCCAAACAAAACTGCAGGAAAGCAGGGAATGTAAGGTGCCATCAGAGGGAGCTCACTGCTTCATTGTAATTTGTGCGCCTAAAATCAAACAGTAGATTCTAGAGTACCGTACCATGCCTACTACCTGCCATACTTTCCAGAACAAGGGACTGGGTAGAAAAAACATATATAAAGAAAGGTGAGTAAAAGAAAGCCCTCTAAATTTAAGACCATGACCCATGATGTTGCCATGAAACCCTTTTTCTAGGTTTCCTTTTGGAAAGAGTTTGATGGCTCCACTATATGCAGGTGCTGTGATGGACAAAGAGAAAAACAAGGCTAGTGGCTTATGATGTGCCTGAGAATGTAAAAAGCTCCATAAGCAGTATCGGGGACAAGAAAGAAAAAATTATGATGTGGTCTATTGTGGAACTTGGGATCTAGTTAAGAGAACGTAACATGCACACCAAATACCTTTACTGTTCGTTATTTAAAAACACAGTATAAGAAATGAGAAATCAATAAAAAGGGCTGTAATTTCATAAATGAAGTACCCAGGGGCGCCTGGGTGACTCAGTGGGTTACGCCTCTGCCTTTGGCTCAAGTCATGATCTCAGGATCCTGGGATTAAGCCCCACATCAGGCTCTCTGCTCCACGGGGAGCCTGCTTCCCCTCCTCCCCCTCTCTGCCTGCCTGCCTCTCTGCCTACTGGTGATCTCTCTGTGTCAAATAAATAAATAAAATCTTAACAACAAAAAACACTATTTATAAATGAAGCACCCAAACACCAAGAAAATTTTTCAGACCTTTGAAGAATGTCCTTGTTTATATTTGGGTCAATAATGTTTCCACAAAAATGAGCATGCATGGGGACGCCTGGGTGGCTCAGTGGATTAAGCCTCTGCCTTCAGCTCAGGTCATGATCTCAGGGTCCTGGGATCGAGCCCTATATCGGTCTCTCTGCTCAGCAGGGAGCCTGCTTCCCCCCTCTCTCTGCCTGCCTCTCTGCCTACTTGTGATCTCTGTCAAAAAAATAAATAAAATCTTTAAAAAAAATCTCATTTAATCCTTTCACAAATTTATAGGTTATTAATCAAAAGAGATGTAGGAAGGTTACACAATGTACCCAAAGTTACAGAGGAATCTAAACAGGCTGAAAGCTGATGCAAGAAGAGGCACTCTTATTTTCCTTGAGAGACAACCAGCTTGGAGGGTA